>NC_133398.1:3384907-3691944 GCF_047511655.1 Castor canadensis | reverse complement strand
TTTAGTGGGTTGAACTTGGGTATAGACTTGAGGCTAGGATTGGCTGGGGGCTCAGGGCCTTAGAGTGTGGGGGGCATGGCTCACTTTTTCTTCTTTTTCCCCTCCCTCTCCTGCAGCAGAGATAGGAGAGGTCTGGGAACCCTGATCCATAGTGTACTCTACAGCCTCTTGCTTCTCTGGTCTCTGTGCCTGGAGCTGCCCTCAAGCCTGTTTCTTGCCAATGTCCATTGGGCTAACAGGGGGTACAGACTGCCCACACTGCTCTCTGTTCCCCCAACCCTTCCCTCTCTGAGTTTTCTCATCCCCTACTCAGGAAGGTGTAGGGCAGATTGATGACATCCAAAGTCCATAAGCACATTGTGCTGGGTGGAGGTGCCCGGCTCCCTTTCTTGCAGGTCTTGGGTGAGTCAGGGCAGGGGTAACACTGTGCTTGCTGTTATCTCAGAGCTAGGTGCCAGCTAAGACTCAGGTGGTTTCCACATCCTCATCATCCAGTTTACCCTAACACAGGACATGAAGCCCACACCAACAGCTAGAGAACATGCACACGGAACATACACAAAAAATATCTGCTGCAGGCCATGAGGTCAATTTGCCCAAACTTCTCAGATTGTGGTCACACCACAGTGATGTCAGAAGGATTTGGAGAAAGTGACTGGGTCATTCACTGAAACACAGCTTTAAAAATTCTGAACTGGATTTTGGGACATTTAGGAACTAGTTTCAGCCATTGACTGACAGCTCCAGGTTTCTTCTTCCCCTTCCCTTGGTCTGCTTCAGAGGTGGTGGGGGTGTGAGGAGGTGCTGGTGGTGGCTCTGACAGGGGCATCTGTTCCCAGCTTCAGGCAACTCTCTCTAAGATACCCCAGCCTCAGATCTGGTCACCTGTTTTAGACAAAAGGAAAGTCATCTTCCATATTAACCTCACCTGTCTTGGGACCCAAGGCTGCCCTTGGTCACACTCTATCCCAAGCAGTCTTTGCTCCCCTACCTGAAGGGAGTCTGGGACCAGATACCCACCTCAGGGGTTCCTTCCCAAGTCCAAAACAGGTGTGTGCACATTTTCTGTGTACAAGCCCTGAAGGTGATGTTTTCTCAGTGAAAAATATTTCCTCTAAGTGATTTGGAAGCTGTTAGATTCAAACTTTCAGGTCCCTTTCCCCAGTTCTAATATACTGAAACATAGGCGTTCAGCCCAGGCTCCTGCAGTCATTCCAAGCATCTTCTGAGGATCAGCCAGGTAGAAAAAGTGAGATTTGTCCTGTCTCATGTGGCCCATAGCTGTAATGACCATTAGTACTGGACACCCACCTGAGCCAGTGGCTTTATAATGACAATGTCCCTGAATCTGCCAACAAGGAAGGCTTTCTCTTGATTTCACAGATGAGGAAACTGAGGCTCAGCACTTAGTGAGCAGGACCCTGAGAACAGAGCTAGGAAAAGGTAGAGCTTGGATTCAAACTCAGGCCAGCTGAGGCCAGTGGTCATCATGTCTGTCACTCGGGCACCATGTCGTTTAGAGAGTCAGCTCATTCAAAGAGCAGCAATGCACATGGAACATGAGTTGTGTCTTGATTCACATGCAGAGGGGAGCTAGGATAGGAGAGGGAGGGAGTGGGCTGGGCAAAGGCTCATGGTGGGTGGAGGTGGTCCTCATGTCACCTCACAAGGATGGACAGGACTCAGCAGGTAAAGGTGGAAGAAAAGGTGTTCCTGCCAGGTAAAGGGAGATGAGAAAGCATAGGTGAATACAGTCTGAGAGAGGCCACATCTGTACGGAATATTCCAGATGGAGGACAGCCATGTGTGCTCCCATCCTGACTTCCAAAGATCTCTTGCTTTGTGTGTGAGTGTGGCCTTCTGAGCCATGAGCTACAGGAATCCTGGAGGTGCATCTGACCATCTTATCACTGATTCCCAGAACTAGAATTTCAGTGTCTCCACACCAAATACATAACACACATGCTGAAGGACCGTCCTCTCTAGTCCTCCTCATCCAGGGACCGCTGGGCCAGCTCTGCCTGCCACACGTTGCCACCCCCCTCATTTGCCTTCTGCAGGGTTCGGAACTGCTGAGAGACCCGTCCCTGGGGGCTCAGTTCCGAGTACACCTGGTGAAGCTGATGATTCTTACGGAGCCCGAGGTGGGTGCTGAGTTGGAATTGTGTGCAGAGCCAGGTGCTGTCTCTGTCCCCGGTCCCTGTCATCCTCTTCCTACTGTGCCTGTAGAATGTGGTAACTGCGGCGGGGCTGTCATCCAGATAGACCAGCTCCCACCCCAGCTCTCCTGGCACTCACCTGTGGCTGAGTGACTGTGTTTCTTGGTTTCCTCATCTGTCACATGGAATAGCAATAGAACTGTTGTGAGGATTGACCTGAGAAATGCACCATCCTCAGGATGGATCTCATAAAAGCCGACTTTATTATTGCTCTCCCAGGATGCTCCAACCATCACAGCTAACATCACCTCATCCCTGCTGAGTGTCTGTGAGTGGAGCCAGACAGTCAACCCCACAGACGACACAGATCCTGGCCATGCTGACCTGGTCCTCTACATCACCAGGTAACCAAGCTTCCTGACTGCGTGTCACCTGCTTTCCTACCCTGTGCACAGGTGGCCTGGCTGTGGCAAGCACCAGATTCACCCAGGTGATTCTTTTCTCTTGCCAAGGTTTAACCTGGAGCTGCCTGACGGTAATCAACAGGTTCGGGGGGTCACCCAGTTGGGGGGCATCTGCTCACCCTCTTGGAGCTGCCTCATCACAGAGGACACTGGCTTTGACCTGGGGGTCACCATCGCCCATGAGATTGGGCATAGGTACTATACTAGTTGTCCCCTGACTGGCCAGGGAGGCAATCTGGGCCCCTTGGGTGGAAGGCAGTGGTCAGTGTAGAGCCTGCCTAAAGGCCCTGCGTTCCTGAGCCCAAAGGACAAGGGAGGGGAGGGACAGGACAGGGAATCTGATACTTCTTGATTGCCAAATTATTGAGAGAAACTGGTACTGTTTTCGTTTTGTTTTGGAGGTACTGGGGTTTGAACTCAGGGCCTATACTTTGAGCTGCTCCACTAGCACTTTTTTTGTGATGGGCTGTTTTTTTCAAGATAGGGTCCTGTGAACTATTTGTCTGGGCTTTCTTTGAACCTTGAACCTCCTGATCTCTGCTTCCTGAGTAGCTAGGATTACAGGCATGAGCCACCAGTACCCGGCAAAACTGGTACTTTTTCCCCCCAGAAAAACAAGCAAAACAAACTTAGCAATTGGAAAATAAGTTTTTATAGGAAATTCAAGTAAAGAGAAGCAGGCCGTGAAAATTGTCCCAAGTCCTGCCACTTAGAAATGGCTCTTCACATTTTCTGTTTAATTTCGGTCTTTACTTACATGTATATAATTTTTTGTTTGCAAACTCAGGATCATCTTTACACTGTTTTGTTACCCTGCTTTTTAATGTAATATATCACAAATATTTCTCCCAGGTCCTTTATATATTTTTTTTAATGCTTCACAACTCAGTCCGCTCTTATTGGACGGTTAGTTTCCACGTTTTTGCTATTATGTTTATTATGTATTTTTGTGAGCAAATTTTTGCTCCTGTCTGCTAGGGTAGGAGGTTTCTTTTGGTTTTGAAGTTTAGTTTTTTAAATTGTGAAATGATACTCAATTGTAAAAAGTCAAATAGTACAGAGACTTGTGAAGTAAAATTGGAAGTTAACCCTCTGAGTGGGTGTAGAGCTCCCAGGGGCTGGGGGATGGGCTCCTTCCTTTGGCCAGCCTCCCATTAAGGTTCTTGGGTCAATGCTGCTTGGGAAGGGAGGGGTAAGAAGCTCCACCTTTGTTGTGTGAAAGCCATGGCCTAGGAACTAGAAAACCATGGAGTGCAGATTTTCACCAGCAACTGCACTGTGGATGAATTTCCACCCACTGAACACACCAGTGCAGCCCGCTGCGGAGGCCCTGTGGCAGATATATAACAGCATCGACAAATATCTTTTGATATTTATTAGCCGAGTCACTCTGCCCATCCCTTCCCCACTGGAAACTGAGTCAGGGCCACCATATGACTGGTTCTGCTACATGAGGGTGCGTAGCTGGTGACAGCGCTCCAGTCCGGTGCTAAAATTCGCTGGGTAGGACATGACAGGTGACCCTGCCCCTGCCCTGGACCCTACTGGCCACCCTCAGCACTGCCTCCCCTGCAGCTTCGGCCTGGACCATGATGGCGAGGGCAAGGTGGGCAGAGGCTGTGGGCCCAGTGGCCATGTGATGGCCTCGGATGGTGCTGCTCTCACTGGTGGGGTCGGCCTGGAGTGGTCGGCCTGCAGCCGCCAGCAGCTGAGGCAACTGCTCAGGTACATCCCCCCCACCTAACCCAGGGTCAGCTGCCACTCTCACCCCATCCAACTGCCCTGCACCCCACCTCTGCTCCATGCGTACCCCTACTTCCTGCTCCAGGACCCCTTGCATCCACCTCTCCTAGCAGCTAGACCTCCGTCTACTCCCCACTTCCTTGCACCCATTCCTGAGCCCACCCGGGAATTACTCCTTAAGCTTCACCTACCCCACCTGCCCCACCCCGCCCCCCCTTCAGACTGCCATATGGCATCGTCTACATTAACCCTTCCGCCGCAGTACCTCTCAATCCATCTGTCACTTGGCCCTTTCCGTCTGTCCTCCCCCCTCCACCTGCTCTGCACCCACCTCTACCAAGTGCCCACCCAGGGCCTGAGCCGGCTAGCTTTGTCCTAGCCAACGCTCCCTGTCCCATGTCCACCCCACGTCCACTCCTCCATCCCACGCCTACCCGGTGTCCACCCCGGGCCTGAACCGGGGTCTGTCCAGTGCAGGGCGGTTGCACTGTGTATGGGACCCGCCCAGGCCACAGGCCGGACCCAGTGAGCACCTGCCCATTGCGCTGCCTGGCCTCTACTACGACGCCCACGAGCAGTGCCGCGTCGCCTTTGGCCCCGCAGCTGTTGGCTGCACCTTCGCCAGAGACGGCCTGGTGAGTTGGCGCACCGCCCAGCTCTCCTACCCCAGGGGCACTGCCCGCACCTGCGGAGGGATCGCCAGGGTCCCGTGGCTTAACGCTTGAGGTCACCTCTCAGAATTCTTAAATAGTTTTGAGCAGAAGTCGCCATGGTTTTGTTTGACTGGGCCCCACGAATTATGTAATTAGTCCTGGCACAATCCCAGACAGGTACCAAGGGCTGCGTTCAGCCAGAGGGCTTCCTGGAGGATGGGGCCTCCTAGATGGACCCACAGCAAGAGTGTGCGGGAAGAGGGCCAGGAGATGGAGCAGGACAGGCACTCCAAAGACAGGCTTCCTTCTAGGGCTATGTAGGACATTCAGGGACTCAGGTTCTTTTGCCCTGATGGACTCCTTCCTCCATGAAAATATTAAGAATTATGTTTAGTATTTTTATAAAATGTATATAAACTTGTGAGTAATTGTAAATACGTTAAGTATGAGTGTACACGTACTTAAGTATATTAAGTACAAGTAATTAATATATACATTTATTTTGACTTAAAAGTCATTTGGATTTTTAAAGTCTTCTGATTTTAAAAGGAGCTGAAACATTTTCTTGGGCTCCTAGAAGCATGGTGGCTCCTGCTCAGGGTCCTTGTTCCAGATGAATGAATCGATTGTGACTTGTTCTCCCAGGCCACTCACCAGTGGCCATTGAACAGGGTGTTGGCCATGTCAGTGTGTCCTGTGGTCTGGGAGGGACACTGATGGTAGCCCCTGGGTGGCCATCTGTCTCCCCTCTTAGGATATGTGCCAGGCTCTCTCCTGCCACACTGACTCCCTGGACCACAGCAGCTGCAGCCGCCTCCTCATCCCTCTCCTGGACGGGACAGAATGTGGGGTGGAGAAGGTCAGAACAGAATGACAGATGGAACTCGATCAAGCATGTGTGCATGTGTGTGTGTTTACATAGGGCCTTCTTCCTAGGGTGGGAGGTAAGAAGTTAGTAGGTGGAGAGCTGTCCCTGGCTACATCTGGTCAGGTGTCAAGGGGTGGTCCCATGGGCACCGTGCATGTTGCCTGATCTTAGGCTCACTCCAGCCCTCTGCAGGCCTGGAAAGCTGGTGGGTTTTCTGGGTTCGGCAGACCATCACCCCAGTGGGAAGGTTGCTCTGTGTCACTGCTCTGGACCCCCACACTTTGCCCAAAAGTAGGGTTTCATCAAACCTCAATCCCAGGCGCTGTGCCTGGGCTCCTAGAAGCCCATGCCACTCATCTCCTCCAGCCTGGAAATGGAGATGCATTGTCCTCATTCACAGAGAGGGGTTTGCTGGAGCAGCAGCATGGCCTGAGCCCCCTAGACACCCTTGCCCTCTCATTGCTGCCCCATCTCTCCTGGGGCAGCCAAATCCTGCCCGCCATCTTCTGCTTCCAAGCAGAAAGAAGTGTGTGTGGGGTGCCTGTGAGTTAGGAGTCCCTATATGTGTTGAGGGGCCCCTGTGCGTGAGGTACTTATATATGTTGGGGTTCCCTGAGTGTGGGGGTACCTATGTATTGGAAGTCTCTGTGGAGACAGGTAGGTCCTGTGTAGGGAGGGTCCCTTTGTGTGATGGGAGTCCCTATGTATGGGATGCCTGAGTATGTTGGGGGGCCCTGTGAGGGTCCTGTGTGTACTGGGGTCCCCACGGGGGCAGGCGACAAGCTATGCCTGCCTTGCAGTGGTGCTCCAAGGGTCACTGCCTCTCCCTGGCGGAGCTCAGCCCCGTGGCAGCAGTGCACGGGCACTGGTCGAGCTGGGGCCCCCACAGTCCTTGCTCCCGCTCCTGTGGAGGAGGTGTGGTCACCAGGAGGCGGCGGTGCAACAACCCCAGGTAGCCTATGGAGGGGGTATCATACCCCATCAGGGAGGGGGCCATGCCCCATTCCGTAGGGCAGGGGTCACTTCTCACTCCTCCTCTCATGGGCATTTCCAGACCTGCCTTTGGGGGGCGTGCATGTGTCGGTGCTGAACTCCAGGCGGAGATGTGCAACACCCAGGTGAGGCCTGCCTCTGGGCGGGAGATGGCAGCGCTGTGGCTAATCTGTGGTTTATACCTCTCTTTTGGGAGGGACAAGGGACCTCTGCATAAACTAGGATGGCTCTGCCAGTCAGGACAGTCCTGCTGTGACCAGCAGAGTTCCTGAAGCATCCACCTTCATCTTTGATTGCCACTTGGACCACCAGAGCACATCTCTGCAACGAGAACTGCCCCTGTGGGTGCCGCCCACTGTAGAGCATGAGCAATAATTTATTCATTGAGCTGAAATCCACGTCGCATAAAGCCAACTGTTTGACACCACCTCCGTCTGACTCCAGTTTCTCCACATCCTACCCAGTGCTTGTTATTTCCCTTTTCCCAGTTCTAGCCATCCTTGGCGCCAAGTGGTAGAAATGATTCCTTTTACATTGAGTTAAAATCTGCCTCCTGTTTTGGATGGCCCTGGATTTGGGTCTGGCCCTGGCTGTATGATGTCCTGTATGTACTGAGGCCCTCCTTCCCTGCCTCTCCAGGCAGGTGCCCAAGGCCTCCTCAGACCTCCAGAGGAGAGTCTTCACCTGGAGCATGGGATGACAGAGAAGCTCCCTGCTTCTGAACAGCTACAGTTCTCTAATTGCCTGTCCCTGGATGCACCTTTGATGTGAATAAACAGATCAGCCCTGTTTCCTCAGGTTCAGGCCTTGGACCCAGGGGTCCCAAGAGCAGCTTCCCTGCTTGCCATTGCTCTGTGTCCTTTACAAATTGTCATTTTCCCATCAGAAGACAGAAGCAGGTGCTCTGTCAATCCCAGGCTTCAGAACAGGGAGCTAAGGCACAGCCTGGGACTGGGTCACTTCCACATCTTGCCCCTTCACACAGGGTTCCCAGTGGCACGGGCCCCACTTGTTCCTGTCCTCTACCTCCTCTCCCCAGGCTTGTGAGAAGACCCAGCTGGAGTTCATGTCTGAGCAGTGTGCCCAGACAGATGGCCAGCCTTTGAGCCTCTCTCCTGGTAGTGCCTCTTTTTACCGCTGGAGTGCTGCCGTGCAGTACAGTCAAGGTAGGCTGGGGAGCTCAGAGGAGCCAGGCCTTGGAGACCCTCTGCTGGGCAGAGTCCCTGAGGTCAGCCACCATCATTCCAGTGCTGGTTGGAGCAGGACTGGGGCTCAGACTGTGGTGTCCCATAGATTGTGGATCATAGCCTGGTGTGGCCTGGCCTCCCAGCAGATAAGCAATGAGGTCCCATCTCTGTCTCAGTTTTCCCTCCTGAGGTGGAGACAGTATCAGTGTCTCTCTCTGGAGTTGCTAGAAGGATTTAGGGCAATAAGACAGGCTTCTCAGCCCAGTTCAGTGCCCTCCTGCCCACCTCCTCATGTCAGGAGTCCTTATCTCTTTACCTTCCCAGGGGACACCCTGTGCCGGCACATGTGCCGAGCTGTTGGAGAAAGCTTCATTGTGAGGCGTGGAGATAGTTTCCTGGATGGGACCCGCTGTGTGCCAAGTATCCCTCAGGAGGATGGGACTCTGAACCTATGTGTGTCTGGCAGCTGCAGGGTAGGCGTGTGGACAGCCCATGTGCCTCTCCAGCCCCTGTGGCCCCAAGGCCTGCCTATTCTGCTTAGGGGGTTGGTCTGTGGGTGCAGAGGGCAGGTCTGGAATACAGGGGACAGGGGCAGGAGGCAGGTCCAGGGTATAGGGGACCAAGTCTTTGGGTGCAGTGGGGCAGGTTTGGGGTGCAGGGAGAAGGGTCAAGGGTATAGGCTGCAATGGCACTACACTTTGGTCTGCAGGAGAGTGGCACTAGAAGCTGGCCGGAACTAGAGTCAGTCTAGATTTCATCTGTGTTGTGACCTCAGCCTAGTCATGTGAACCCTGCGGGCTCTTGTCCTGTAGACAGCAGGACAAGATGCTGCAGAGATGCTGCAGTAGCCTGTGGGAATCCCAGAACCTCAGAACCATCAGGGCTGTGGTGTCAGGAGAGCAGAGCCTCTGATGACACCAGCCTTCTGCTGCCACCTTTTCACAGACATTTGGCTGTGATGGCAGGATGGACTCCCAGCAGGTACGGGATGTGTGCCAGGTTTGCGGAGGGGACAACAGCACGTGCAGCCCTCAGAATGGCTCTTTCACAGCTGGGAGACCCAGAGGTAGGGGCCTCCCACAGGTGGAGGCTGGGCTTCCTGCCAGCCTGCAGGAACCCAGCACCTAGAGACTTGGCACTGGCTTCTTTGGCCGCAGGGCCTGCACACTCACTCAGCAGGTCTCAGCCTGTCTTTCTTCCAATTTGCCACCCTTCCAAGGCAGGTTCAGACTTCGGCAATGTTGTAGCTGTGAAGATAGGTGGCACCTCAGTAACTCACTCACTATAGCTGTGGTGCAGAAAAATATGGGCCTTGCACAATCTGTGGCAGGCCACTTCTTCTCTCCTTCAGGAGATCCAAGGGGAGGGATGCTGTGGATGGCAGGAGTGTCACACTGGGGCTATCTTCGACTTTGGTCTATTTGTAAATAAAAAACAATTTTTTTTTCAGTACTGGGGCTTAAACTCAGGGCCTTCACCTTGAGCCACTCCGCCAGCCCTTTTTGTGTTAGTTTTTTTCGAGGTAGGGTCACATGAACTATTTGCCCAGGCTGGCTTTGAACTGCGATCCTCCTGATCTCTGCTTCTTGAGTCGCTAGGATTACAGACGTGAGTCACTGGTGTCAGCTAATAAATCAAAAATAATTTGCCAGCATCAGTGTTCCATGGTCAGTGGAGGACTTGAGCCCTGTCTTCCCCGGCCTGCCCACTGGCTGCAAACCTGAGGTCTGATCCCTACTCCTGGCCAGGGCAGTGCCCTTGCAGGTGACCCTCCAGCTTGGTGTTTCCTTGTGATCGGGGACTCACTGCTGCTGGACCAGCCCACAGCATGGATAAGTTTTTTTCTGTCCAGCTGGGATTGGCTCACTTTGACTATGGTGCAGGTGATTGTGAGGCCCACGAGGCCCTCATGCTTTGCTTCTCCCTAGAATATGTCACATTCCTGATGGTCACTCCCAACATGACCAGTGTGCACATCATCAACCGCAGGCCTCTCTTCACACACTTAGGTGAGTTTGAACAGGGGACCTCACACCTATGCTAAGCCACACATCTTGGTCCACAAAATGCCTTCACTTCTGACACCAACTATAAGTTCAGGGGTTCTTCAAACTAGTTTAGTTTGCTAATTCACCAGGAAGTCTTCCAAAACCCACTGAGAGCTGCTATACTCACAATTACCCTTATCCCAGGGGTCAGGGGAGGATGCAGGTTAAAATTGTCTAAAGAAAAGGCCTAGGGCTGCATCTGGGAGAAGTCCAAACTTGAAGGTCCCATGAGCCGGGAGTGTGGTGCCTTCCAGCATCAAGGGATGACATGCTTACAGAGTATGGCCAGCCCAGGAAGCTCCCCAGCTAGTGTTCAGAGTTCATAGTGGGCTTCCTTTCCCAGGTGGGATTGATCGACTGATTGATGAGAATAATCTAGTTCCAGGCAACCCAAATCTCCACCCTAGGTTATGTGGCTGTCTTACTGGCATGGCCAGCCTCTGCCTTAGGCCTACTAGGTGTGCCAGACCCCCTCAGCTCTGGTGAGGCCTGCCCCCAACCCTGAACTGAGATACTATATCTCGTGAGACTTCCCACTTCCTCTCAGAAGCCAAGGACAGAGGCCAGACCTCTCTTTGGGGAAGCTATGCTTCTGTACTATTCGGTGCCACCATGGTGGGTTTTTATTTCCTGGGGGTACCTACTACTGACTGTTAAACCTTTGGAAGGGGTGCTAACTCTGGGTCCTTGAGTCTGTGTGTGAAGTTCTGTGTGTGAGTACATTTTATGGGGACAGGGGTCACAGCCCTCACCAGGTTCCAGTAGGAGGCATGGAGCCATGGCTGTGGGAAGCTGTCAGGGTGTGATGTGTGTGAATACGGAAGAAGTATGCATCCACTGTGTGTGTGTGTGTGTGTGTGTGTGTGTGTGTGTGTGTGTATGGGGGGTGGTGTCTCAATATGGAGACCACCTGACTGAGATGCTGGGAGGACCAGCTCCTTAGGGCAGTGCTGGGGACCCTGGAGGAGCCAGGCACATGGCTGTGGGGATTATACCCTGTTGGCCAAAAGCTCTTCTTTGCCCCCTTACTTGGCCCTTTGTGAAAGGTGGTGCCTACTTGGTGAACCACTGACCTATGAGGAAAGGCAGTACCAGCTTCACAGTGCTGACAGCCTTGTTCTCACAGCGGTGAGGATCCAAGGGCACTACATTGTGGCTGGGAAGGCCAGCATCTTCCCCAACACCACCTACCCATCGCTTCTGGAGGACAGCCGGATGGAATACAGAGTGGCTCTAACAGAGGATCAGCTGCCCCACCTCGAGGAAATCCACATCCAGGGACCTGCCCAGGAAGAGATGGAGATCCAGGTCACCAGGCAGGCTGGATGGGGGCAGCCAGCAGGGCATCTTGTAGTGGCTCCAACTCTGGTCACTCACTCATTTATTCTTACAGTAGTCTTTTATGGGACTGACTATGCATTGGGCCCTGTGCTAGGCGAATACAGACAGGAGTTGCTCACAGGCTTAGCCTGTGTCCAGAGCCCACAGGTGAAGTTCTGAGAGTGGGCAAGAGGGTAGGCCCCTAGGAAAGGGCAAAGGAACTGAAGGACTGGACACAAACAGTCCTCCCTTCTGGGAGCGTGGATGGAGTAAGGAGTCCAAGCATCTGCTGGAGAGTGTTGGGAGTGAGGCATAGGGGAAGCTCGGGATGGGCCATGGCTTCTGCTGCTTCTTTGGGGCACACGTGGGACCCTGGAAGGCCTTGGTCATGTAGGTGTGTACTTCATGACACACTCATGCATGTGTCCCTGTGTGTGTCCTAATGAGGAAGGCACCTGGAGGAGTGGACTGAAGCCGAAACAGCCATGGAAGATGTTTGGAGAGGGGCCCAGTCTCTGCAGCCCCTGCTGCAGAGACAGCAGGGCTTCCCCAGAAGGACCCAGGCTAGAGCAGCCCCCTAGCAGTGGTTTTCTCTTTCTTGCCTCTCCACGTGGCTCATTTCACCCCTTCACTGTGCCCAGGGACATTGGCCCCAATGCTGGTTGCCCAGTAGCTCACCAGCATCCTCTGCAGTGTGCAGGGCCCTCTCTGATGCACTCAAAGAGAACTTCCCTGGATGCAAAGAGCCTGAGAACCCCCTTTGGAATCCATGGGGTCCTGTGATGGCTGGCCAGATGTGGGCACAGGGGTGGACGCTGTGTGACTGTGGGGCATTGTAGGGCCTTCTCTGGGCTCTGGCTCCCAAATGGCCCCTTCCTTGGGCCTAATCTGCTGGAATATAAATAGGCTCAGGTGCCCTGCTGAAATCCTTCCCAGCTCTGAGGGTCAAGCCAGGCTACCAGGTGACCACAAGACTCCTAGGATCCTGGTCCTTCCTGCTGGCCCCATGGGCCCCAGCTTTCACTGTAGAAGCACATGCTGGCTGGTCTCACCCTAGGCCCTTGCCCAGGCTCCCTCTGCTGGATCCCCAGGTTCCCCTGCCACTGCTCCTGACCTCCTCCACTGCAGTTTCTCTCCCCACCCCACCCCTCACCCATCAACCTAGGGGCCCTGCTCCATGCTCCCATAATGCTCCATCACAAACTAATTCCTTGGTATTACCTGCCCTGCCCCAGTCCACCCAGAGCTCCTTGAGGCTCAGTCCCATCTGCCATGATGTCCCTATGGAGCCAGAGGAAGGCTTTCAGGGGCAGGTGACCATGGCAGCGACCCCAGCGAGCCCACTGAACAGGGCCCAAGCTCTCCTCTGTCCCCATGCAGGTTTTCAGGCGGTATGGGGAGGAATACGGGGACCTTACCCGCCCAGACATTACCTTCACCTACTTCCAGCCTAAGCAGCGGGTGGCCTGGGTGTGGGCTGCCATGCGTGGGCCCTGTTCTGTGAGCTGTGGGGCAGGTGAGACCCAGGGCAGGGCTTGCCCACTGCTCCACTCGCTCCCACAAAGAGGTGACCAAGCCTTTGCTCTGCCCTCCCAGGACTGCGCTGGGTGACCTACAACTGCTTGGACCAGGCCCAGAACAAGTGGGTTGAGACTGCCCAATGCCAAGGGAGCCCACAGCCAACTGCATGGCCAGAGCCATGCATCTCTGTACCCTGCTCTCCACAGTAAGTACAGAGCTGGGCAGGCACTCTGACTTGTGGGCCCACATGGGTTGGGAGGGCTGGGCATGCTCTCAGTCAGCTCTGGGGTTACACATGGTGACATGTCAGCTTGATCCAACACCTGCCATCTTGTCTGGGCAGCCTGAGGCCTCTCTGAACTCAGGTGCTCATTGCAAAATGGCGATGACTGGCCCATGGGGATAGGAGTGGGGAGACTCAGGGAGGTCCTGGTGGGAAGCACTGGGACTCTACTAGCCCCTGGTAGGGGCAGTTGGTAGGAGTGTACTTTAGGAATAAGGCTGTCCTTGCTGGGTGCAGGGCTGGGTGGCATCTTAAGAGCACTATTGTATACCTGTCCTCAGACTTGGTGTGTCAGGGCAGTTCTTAAGGAGAAGTGTATCAGCCAGAGTTAGTTGGATAGACCTGCCTGTCTCCTCTCCCACTTTGTCCCCAAGCCAGCCTGGGGACCTGGCCCAGGCCTGATACTCTCCCTCTCTTCCACAGCTGGGCAGCTGGAGACTTTGGTCCATGCAGTGCTTCCTGTGGGGGAGGCCTACGGGAGCGGCTGGTGCGCTGTGTAGAGGCCCAGGGTGGCCTTCTGAGGACACTGCCCTCAGCCCGGTGTAGAGCAGTGGCCCAGCAGCCGGTGGTAGAGGTGCAAACCTGCAACTCCCAGCCCTGCCCAGCCAGGCAAGCATGGGGAGTGGGGTGAGGGTGGTGGCAGGGCCTCCCTGGCAGGACTTGTCCCTGTGCTGAGTCCCACTTCGGCCTGCTGGATGTCCCCTCCTCCTGAGAGCTTTGTCCAGTCAGTGGTGTCTGGAGGTTTATGAGTGCCACCTTCAGACTTCCTCACTGCCCAAGAGGCCCTGGCTACTCACGTCTCTCTAAACTCCCAGACCTGCTGTGAAGCAGGGTGAAGCCCTGCTCACTGGGGCTGTGAGATGAGTGACACTGAGTGTGAAATAGGTGTCACTTTGTCATCACGGTCATCTCTCCCATGGTGTCCACATGGCTGCATCTCTTATCCATTTTTTAATTTTTTGGCAGGGCTGGGTTTGGATTCAATATCTTACACTTGCCTACTTGAGGTGCATCTCCAGCCCTTTTTGCCTTAGTTATTTTTCAGATAAAGTCTTACACTTTTTGTCCAGGCCAGCCTCATAATGTGATCCTCTTACCTATGCCTCCTGCATAGCTGGGATTATAGGCATGAGACACCAAGCTCAGCTTTTGCGTGTGTGTGTGTGTGTGTGTGTGTGTGTGTGCTGTGATTTGAACTAAGGGCTTCTCACTTGCTAAGCAGGCAGGAAAGCAGGCCCTCTACCAACTGAGTCATGCTCCCAGCGCCCAGTTTGTTCTTTGAGATAGGGTCTTGCTAGATTTTTTTTTTTGCCTGGAATGGTCTCAAATGGTAATCCCCCTATTTCTGCCTTCTAAGTAGCTGGGATTACAGGCCTGCTGTCCCACTATACTGGATCTCAGTGTACAGACTGACTATGACTTATTATTTTGTGTTGCCACCAAATAGCTGAGTGACCAGGGTGAGTCTCCTCCCACTCTGGGCTCGAGTCTTGTTATCTGTCGTCAGTGGTTGCTTACCCATTGCCCTGGTTCCTTTCTACTCTCTCAACCATGGCAGACAAAGCATTTACCACTCTCACTTGCCAATGCCTGATCCAGCTTCAATATCCTTCTAGGGCTGAAGGCATGGCTCAAGTGGTAGGACATCCTAATAAAATGTCCTACCAAGGGTAAGGACGTGAGTTGAAACCCTAATAATGCAAAAAAAACCCAAAAGGTTATTTGGGGCCAAAATAATCTTGTGCTGGGGGCATGGCTCAAGTGGTAGAATGCCTGCCTGGATTCTTGGGAGCATTGCTGCTCAGGACTGCCCATTTGCTGCCCTGGAACTGGAGCTGTAAATTCCATGTGGCACCTGTTTCTTAGTCCCTGAGATGGTACATGGGGTGTGTTACTGTTGGGTGGGGCCTTGACCTCTGGAAGGCAGGAGGATTAGGCTCTGACTCCCTGCATCCCGGCACCAGGCAGAGTGCCTGGCCACTGAGCAGCTGGTTCCTGGCTAGGAAAACCTAAAGTCTGATTAAGGAGTCAGTTAGTTTAGCAGTTCAGGAAAAAACCCCTTGAGTGTTGCTTCTTCCTAAAGCAATGGCATTGGGCCCTAGGTAGAGGGAATCCGCCTTTCCCCAGGAGCATCTATAGCTGCATGGCGAGGCAGGGCCTGATGACCGTACTGTGCTGTCCTCAGGTGGGAGGTGACAGACCCTGGCCCACGCATGTCAACCTGTGGAGCAGGCCTGGACTCTCGGAACACGACATGTAGGCAGGGGGCAGGTTGTCTGGAGGCACCAGCAACTACGGGTCCCTGCTCCACAGATGAGATGCCGCCCACTCTGGAGCCCTGTAACAGGATGGTGTGTCCTCCAGGCTGGGGTCAGGTGAGTGGCCTGGGCATGAGGGTGGCCAGGGCTCCTGGCTCCTTACCTAGCTGGAAGAACAAGGAACATAAGTTGCCATTGTCCTGCAGATCATAGGGACATTCTTCTGCAGAACAATGTCCAAGGGCTTGTCTGTCAGAGAACACACTTAGAGCACTTCTGGAAGGGGCAGAACAGGCTGAGAGAAGACAAAGATCTGAGAGTGATTTTATTAGCTGCTGAGCAGAGAAAGGTGGCCCACCTAGCATCCAGGGGCTCTCAAGAGCTGGCCAGTCTTGGCCCCTCAAGCGTTGGAGGTTCCAGGGCTAGGCATGCTTGCAGACCCACACCTGAACCCCAACTCTTGGCCCCATCTCACAGAAACACTTACACTGACGAGTAGCCTGCAAAGGTCAACATGGGACTCGTGGGAGGGCATCACTGGGGGCAGGAGGCAGGACCCCAGAGAGCAGCAACCCATGTGCTCAGCTGCTTTCTGCTGCTGAACTCCACAGGGTGGGGCAGGGGAGCTTGGTGCTTGGGATGGAGGTGGGAATCCCAGACTCACCTGTTTGCCACTCTCTCTCTCTGCAGCTGGATGCCACATCTCCACGGGAGGAGGCTCCATCCCCAATGGGCAGTGCCAGGCCGGGGGCTCAGGCTGCACATGTGTGGACTCCTACAGTGGGGCCATGTTCTGTCTCCTGTGGGCAAGGTGAGGTTCCCAGGACACTCCTGAGATCAGCACTCATCCTTACCATTTTATCCACCTGTGTTCTAGAGCTGAGTGTTCAGATGGCTTACAAAAACTTCCAACCACATACTAGCATGGAATATGCTAGGAGACCCATGAAATGCCTGAAGCTGTTCTAAATACATTCACTTATTGGTCGAAAAATGGGGAAAGATAATGACCTCTGCCAGACTGGCACCAAGAATGTGTCCTTTGTGGTCTAGCAGAGCTACAAGAAATGGGCCCAAACTGCCCACCAAAGCAGGACACAGTTTTAAGACATGTAGTGTCCTTTTGTTTTTCAATTTTTTTTTTGTGGGACTGAGATTTTGAACCCGGGACCTCATGTTTGCAAAGCAGGCTCTCTACTGCTTGAGCCACACCTCTAGTCCATTTTGCTCTGGTTATTTTTGGAGACGGGGTCTTGCAAACTATTTTCCCAGGCTGAACTCAAACCAAGATCCTGCTGATCTCAGTCTCCCAAGCAGCTAGGATTATAGGTGTGAGCCTCTGATGCCTGGCTTAAAAACTTTCTTTTGTTGTTGTTGTTGTACTGGGAGTACATTGTGACATTTATAAAAGTTCTCACGATATATCTTGGTTGAACTCACCCCCAAAGTTTTGTTTCTATAGTAGCCGTCATAAAGGGTGTTAGAAGATATAGTGTTCTTATACCAAAGCCCTAAGCACTTGCTTAATCAAACCTCAGCATGTGTAGAATCAAGACCAGAGAGATTCCTTTTGAGGATATTCTTGAAGGAGATGGAGGAAACCAGTCCCAATACACAGTAGGAGACTTCTTTTTTTTTGTGTGTGATATTGGGGTTTGAACTCAGGGGCCTCACCTTGAGCCACTCCACCAGCACTTTTTTGTGAAGGGATTTTTGGAGATAGGGTCTCATAAACCATTTGCCCAGGTTGGCTTCAAAGCATGATCCTCCTGATCTCTGCCCCCTGAGTAGCTAGGATTCTAGGTGTGAGTCACTGGTGCCTGGCTAGGAGACATTCTTATAGACATTCTTACCATGCCTCCCAATAACTGTACCTGCTTCTGTTTGTGGACTGCCTACTATGCATAAGACACTTCACAGCTCCTTTAAATATCTTTAAATGCTCAAGTGGTAGAGTGCCTGCCTAGCAAGCATCAGGCTCTGAGTTCAGTCCCCAGTATTGCAAAAATTAAAATAAAGAAATAATAATCTTTATAAATGACTGTAAGGTAGGCACCATCATACAGAAACGTGTGAGGCTCAGATAGGTTAAGTCACTTGTCCAAGGGCACACAGGACTGGTAAGAGTAAGAGACAGAGCCAGGATTCAACATCCCGTGGGCTTTTCTGCTAGAGCTGACCAATGAACCAGGTGCTATGGTTCTTGCTGAGTTCATCTTTTGGGTTGAGGGGGTCCCTGCTTCTTTCTTGCAGGCTTGATGGAGCTTCGTTTCTTATGCATGGACTCTGTCCTCCAGACACCTCTCCAGGATGAGCTGTGTGACTTGGCCAGCAAGCCTGGGAGCCGGCAGGAGGTCTGCCAGGCTGGCCCATGCCCTGCTCAGTGAGTGAGGAAGGGAAACTGCAGGGGAAGGAGACTGATGCACAGTGCAGGGTGGGGGTATAGCCTCCTACGGAGCTCTGGCCTTCTTGCAGATGGGAGGCCCGAGCCTTGGCACCATGCCCAGTGACCTGTGGAGGGGGACGGGTGCCACTGGCTGTGCGCTGTGTAAGGATGAACCAAGGCCGCCCTGTCCCTCTGCCTCATGCCAAGTGCTGGCCAGTGCCCCGGCCCAGTCCCTTTGAGGACTGCAACCTGGAGCCCTGTCCGGCCAGGTGAGCCTCTTGCCCAGGAGACAGGCCTGAGTCTGCATCTGAGTTCTGCTATCATTGCCAGGCCCAGCCTCCTAATCCTCAAAGTCCTCAGTGGCAGGAGCCAGTCATCTTGGTTCCCCCAGGAAGTGAAGGGTTAAGGAAATGATCCTGTGTGTAAAGTGCATCACATAGGACCTGGGACGCTGTGGGTGACCGACCATGTGTGGTCCATTTATTTTTTTATCACCTGCTCTTTACCGAGCATCTGATATGACCAGGTGTAATTCAAGAACCAAGGGGAAACAGCAGTGAACAAGGTAGGCAAATGTCTTGGCCTCTTGGAGCTGATGTTGGGGGCAATGGGGCAGGCAGTGGACAATGAATAAGACAGACAGGGGGATACACAGTTTGATGGGTGGCGTTTGGTCAGTGTAGCAAACCAGGGTTGGAAGGAAGGTTGGCAGGGCTGGCAGGTGGGTTCTTTGTGGGACTGATGCTGGGACTTCTGTTCGACACCTTTGTAGGGTCCTATGGAGCCCTGAGCCCTCTCCCCATTGCCTCAACGATGTCTGCTGTTTGCCCTCAGCTCCTCTTCTGTAAAGTGGCCCAATGAATGCTCTGTCCATTGTGCTGAGCCTCTTGATAGAGATATAAGGGGAACCCCTGGGGAGAGAAGTGCTCTAGGCACTTCCCTGACTCCTCTCTTCCAAGTCTGGAGGAGTGAAGGGGAGACCTGGTTCTTTGGGTTCCTAGCTATGGGGCTCTTTGACCTCCCAGGTGGCGGTACAAGCTGGCAGCCTGCAGTGTGAGCTGTGGGGGAGGGCTTGTTCGGAGGGTCCTGTATTGTGCCCGGGCCCATGGGGAGGACAATGAAGAGGAAATCCTGCCTGACAACCAGTGCCAGGGACTGTCTCGCCCAGAACCCCAGGAGACCTGCAACCCTGAGCCCTGCCCCCCCAGGTGAGGAGAGGGGATGGGTGGGGGACTTGTCCAGTGTGCAGACACCAAGCAGGTGCCCTGGGGATTACAGGACTGAGCACTGGTGCGGAGACAGTCTGAAGGAAACAGGGCCACCTGGCAGGCTGAGCTGGGTGCAGGAGCTGAGGGCAATGCAGGTGGGCATTTGGTCCTGCAGCTGTGGGGAGGCCTGGGGTGGGTGACAGGGGAGGCAATATTTATATGGAGCCTGGGGAGAGCAGGATGCTGGTTCCAGCAGGGACAACAGAGCCACCACCGCAGATGGCCTCATCCAGATGGCTTTGTCATATCCTAAATTCTTGCGTGTTTAGAACCTGTGTCTAGGCTTTCTCCCAGTTTTTCTCTGAGTTTTTCCCTTCTTCACATCTATTTTAAATCTTATGCTTTAGAAACCACTCAGCACCAGTGACTTGCTTTCTGATGTCCTTTGGCCGTGCACTGTTTCTTTCCAATCACATTTGGAGGTGATGTGGCATTTTCACAGACAGTGTGTGCACAAATGAACTCTACTACCCCTTGGGTATTGTGGCCACTCTGCTCTCTTCACTGCTCCAGAACATTCCAGGGATCTTCCTGCCTCAGGCCTTCTGCACCTAGCTACTCACTGCCCAAGGTCTTCTCTGTGTGCCCTCAAGGCTCTGTGCAGTTCTCCCCAGGCTCCACTCTGACCAGCACAGAGAGAGGCCTCCCTGGCGCTGACCAGAGTGGCCCGCACAGTCCACCCCGCAACTCAGTGCCACTGCGTTTCTATGCACAACATTTGCTACTACCCAACACCTGCGTCTTTCGTGTCCTCTCTTCCTTCCAGGACAATGGCTCCCCGAGGCAGTGTCCCAGAGCACTGGCACTTTGGGAACATCAGGAGATATTTGAATGGTTTCAAATGGGTGGTAGCATTTGCTGTTGGCCGCCTGTTGGCAGAGGCTAGGGGTGCAGCTATACACCCTCTAGTGCACAGGACAGGCCCCAGGAGAAAGGAGCATGCTGTTCTGGATGCCAGATGTCAGTGGTGCTGAGCTGGAGGGCATTGCCCCGGGCCGTAGAACAGCCCTGGGTCCATGGAGGGGATGGGTTTGAGGGGCAGTATGGCAGGTAAGGAGGCAAGTACAGTGCTGCAGTCAAGATCCCAGGCTCCCGTGCAGGCTGTCTGGTCCACATCTGGGTTCTGAAAAATGCCGGCCCTTTCTATTTGCTGAGCGATTCCAAGTTAACAGAAGCAGGGTTGAGAGTGGAACAGTTCTCTGCCTTCCTTTCCTCCCAGGAGATGGTATGTTGAAATCCATTACCCTGGGGCATAGTTTACCATACTGTCACTTGGCCAGCAAGAAGCTCTGTGGGGTAATGGGTGTTAGGCGATAAAGAGGACAAGAGGTCTCTTTCCTGCACAGCCCTTCAGAACCTAGCCTATTCCAGGGAGTCCTATAGGATGGTTTAGTGGCTAAATCTCCCCTCTCTCCTGGTCCTGGAACCTGTCTGGATGAGGAGATAAGGGTGAGGCAGAGCCCACAGGTACAACCCTGTCTTCTCAGTGGCCTAGCTCCCTCTGGGGTCTTCTCTTCCTGCAGGTGGAAAGTCACGTCTCTTGGCCCATGCTCAGCCAGCTGTGGCCTTGGCATTGCTATACGCTCAGTGGCCTGTGTGCAGCTTGACCAAGGTCAGGACACTGAGGTGGATGAGGTGTCTTGTGCAGCTCTGGTGAGGCCCCAGGGTAGTGTCCCCTGTCTCATGGCAGACTGCATCTATCGGTGGCACGTCAGCTCCTGGACAGAGGTAAGGGCTCTCGGCTGGTGCTCGGACTCCCTACTGGGGCCGGGGAGGGTACCAGCTGTGAGTGCTTGTACATGAGGGGTCCTGATTCACTGTGGTGCCCTGAAAGGAGGGGAAGACTGTTGGGGAAGGCATTGCAAGGCCTGGAGACCTGAGGCAGTGAGGCTGTGAGAGGCCTGGGGTCTGCAGATGCTGGAAGGTGGAAGGCTAACAGCTAAGTGCCACAGATGGTCAGTGTTCTCCTCGCAGGACACTGGAAAAACTAAGATAAATAGTTCTCAGGAGGAACTTACCCATGGTGGTGGGGAACACAGAGGTAAAACAGACAAGATAAATCACAGTCCTTAGGGGCCTGCTTTGTAGCCCTGGCCCATGGACCTCAGAAGGACCCTGGGCATTTGGGTTGGATGGAGATGAGAGTTGGCACGAGGGTCTGATGGGTGTGGGTGGAGATCACCTCAAGGAGCACCTGGTCCCCCCTCTAAGGCTAGGAAGGGCAGAGGCTGTGAGAGTGATGGCTGGAAATTGGGGTTGAATCTTAGTTCCTGCCATATATGTGACTCACACGAGGGAGACTCTCAGTGTCAATCTCCTAATCGACAGAATGGAGACACCTGCCCACCTTCCAGGTTGTACAAGAATGATACCAGACCACATTGGCCTGTGGTCACTGTTGTCCTCAGCACCCTCTGGGCAGGGTCATTACTACTACTTCCCCTTTCTCCTGGCAGTGCTCTGTCTCCTGTGGTGAGGGCATCCAGCACCGCCGTGACACCTGCCTCGGACACCAGGCCCACGCACCAGTGCCAGCCAACTTCTGCTGGCACTTGCCCAAGCCAGCCACAGTACGGGGCTGCTGGGCTAGGCCCTGTGTGGAGAAGGGGACCTTCAGCCTGGTGCCTCATGAGGAAGCCACGGTTCCTAGACAGACCACGGCTGCCGTTGCTGGTGATTCTCTACAGTGGCAGCAGCCCTGGGCCTGAGCCCGCCTCCTCTCCCTAGACCCCCAGCCTCTGGGGCCCCAGGAAAACCTGGCAAAGTTTCGTCAGGTTTCTTCCTGCTTTCTGTTGGGGAGGCTGGTCGCAGGAATGGGGGACAAAGGTATCTCCATCTGAGAGAGCCAGGACAAGTATTGGTGCACTGGGCCATGGGCCCTTGGGGTTGGGGGACCCCCTTCCTATCTGGCAAAGGGAAATGCTTTTTTATCTCTGACCCCAGCAAGTAACCTGAAGGTTGCAGTGCCGGGAGCCATGTGACCCAAAGCCCACGCATTGCACTGCTTCTCTCTTACTGGAGCCTTGGGTGGCAACAATGCTGTAACCCATGCAGCCCCCTCCAGGACTTGGGGAGGCTTCCTGCTGGGCCATCCCACTCCAGCCTCCTGCAGAGCGGGGAAAGCTCTGCTTACCATGCTTCTCCTGTTGTCTCTGCAGGTGTCTGTGGCAGGCAACACCTGGAGCCCTTGGGAACCATTGACATGCGAGGTCTGGGGCAGGCAGACTGTGTGGTGGCAATTGGGCGGCCCTTGGGTGAGGTGGTGACCCTCCAAGTTCTCCAGAGCTCCCTCAACTGCAGTGCAGGTAGGTCCTTGGCTACTGTAAGCAACTGCTGCCCATTATGGGCCTGTGGTGTGCCAGTGTGACTCCAGCACATGGGTGCTCCATATGCGTTCTCGTTTTTCATTTTCATGGCCGTCTCATGGCTGGGGCGTGCTTATCCCTGTTTTACAGATGTGGAACCTCAGGCTAGAGAGCTTCAGTAAATGCCCCCTACTTACAGTCACAGAGCCACTAAGAGGGAGAGCAAAGACGCAAATTCAGCTGACCCTGGGGCCACTGCTACAGCCCAGGAGTGGGGAGACTGGGCCCTCACTTTTCTGCTTCTTCCTAGGGGAGCTGTTGCTGCTTTGGAGTCGGCTCACATGGCGGAAGATGTGCTGGAGGCTGTCTGGCATGACTTTCAGCTCCAAGACCAACACACTGGTGGTAAGGCAGCGCCGTGTGCAGCCTGGAAGTGGAGTGGTGCTACGGTATGGGAGCCGGCCTGCTCCAGGGACTTTCTTCAGAGGTATGGCCAGGTGCCTGAGCCTCCCCTGCCTGCCCACCAGCGGTTGGGCCTATGCTACTGGGGACAGGGAAGTCTCAATGGGACGTAGGCAAAACTGAAGGGAACTAAGATGGAAGGACTCCTGGAGTGACCGATGTCATCTGCACACATGGTGAGGATGAGGTTCCTCTCTGGCCATGCATGCATTTCCATGTATGGAAATGGGACTTGGGTCACATCCTTGCCCTGTCCCTTAGGCCACTGCCCATGCCCTTGGCCCTAGTACTCAGTTCCTTCGAGGTTCTTCTGTGAGTTCTGTGAGCTACTTTTCTCTAGTCTTCCTCCCTACCACTCATGTGTGTAGGCACGTTTGTACCCATACATGCAAAGTTCCCACTATCAACTCCCCTTAGATAAAGGATGGCATCTCAGGGACCCCTACCTTGCCTATAGGCCTCTTGGCAGCCTGACAGCTCTACTGGTTGCCTCAGAGGCTTGTTCTCTTCCAGCAGCCCATGGTGGCTGATGTTAGCCTTCCCAGCTGGTTCCAGAGATTTCTGGATCTCTCTAGGCCAAATATGAAAGTGGTACAATAAGAGCTTAGCCTCTGTAGAGGTTTAATTCACTGCCTCCCCTACCCTGGGCTACCACCTGCTTCTCAGCAGTGAGTCGTGCTTATGGTTAGGCACCCGGCCCTGTGGAGTCAGAGTAATGCTTAAGAGTCAAATGTCACCATTCTCACTGCCTCTCACTTCTCATCACACACAGGCACCTGCCTCAAGGAAGGTGCAGGCAGGAGGAGCTTAAGTGAGCTCTGGAGCCCATTTTTGTGCCAAGTTCAGAGTTTTAAATACTTTTGTAGCATAACTTCATTGAGTCCTCCTAAAAAGTACCCTGCCCAGTGTGTGCACTGTTCCCTTCACTTTACAGAGGAGGGAACAGAAACTTGGAGCATTCAAGGGCTTTGCCTAAAGTCACTCAGCCAGGAAGTGGTGGAGGTGGGGTTCAGTGGGGGCTTCTGCCTGGGAGCTCTGACCTTGTCCACAGAGCCACACTGTCTTCTCTCTGCTTCCCAGCTCTGAGCTGCCCTGCTGTCAGCAGTCTGTCTGGGCTTCCGTGTCCCTGAGGTGGTCCACACCCATCTGCTCTCCCCTACAGAATGTGATACGCAGCTCTTTGGACCCCGGGGTGAAATCGTGAGCCCCTCACTGAGTCGAGACGGCAAGAATACAGGGGGCTGCCGGGTCTTCATCAACGTGGTTCCACAGGCTCGCATTGCCATCCATGCCCTGGTCAGCGTCGTGGGCACTGGGGCCGAGGAGACCAATGCCAGCTACGTCTCGGTGAGGCCACCGGGATAGCTACAGAAACAGGCTGACTTTTGCTGTGATTCTGGATGGGGACAGGGGTGCTGGGCTTAGGAGACTTGTTCATCTTACTTTAGATGAAAACTCTCAAAATCACTTGAAAGGATAGGAAGGAGAGTTTCCTCCATTTTATCTACCAACAAGTGTTTATTGTGCTACCTACAAGAAGGAAGTAGAAAAGACCTTTCCTGGTGTAGATTGCCAGTTATCCCAGGATGGAAGCACCTTTTGAGCCTGATACACTTTGTGGAAGAGCACAGGTTGGGTTGAGGTTATGTGTGTTCTGAAGGTATCAGCTCACTGAGAAGAGGCAGCCTGGCCTCTGAATCGGGCCTGGCCCAGAACCCAGCAGTGGTCCCTGGCTGTGTGTCTCCTGAGCCTCAATTTCCTTGGTAAAACAAATGTCCTTGCTATAGCATTCTTGTGAGGACTAACGTGATCCTGAATGTATGGTACCTTGCATATTCAGGCTTCCATGAATTTTAGCTAATTATTGCTTGTGACAGGTCCTTCTGGTTGCCTCTCTTCCTCCAGATCCGAGACATTCACAGCCTGAGGACCACAACATTTCATGGGCAGCAGGCACTCTACTGGGAGTCAGAGGGCAGCATGGCAGAAATGGAGTTTAGCCAGGGCTTCCTGGAGACACATGCTAGCCTACAGGGCCAGTACTGGACCCTCCACTCTAGGGCAATGGAAGAGGACAAAGCGGGACGGTGGCCAGGCCCTGCGCTAGCTTTCTCTCTAAGCGCTGGAAGACAACGGAAGGAACCCAACACTTACTGAACACCTGTTAGGTGTCTGGCCAGTAATGGAGGGCTGAACTCCAGTCTCTGAGAGCTTCTAACTTCTACAGTTCCTGGGGATTTTTCCTTTAGAGTCTTCTCCAATGTACAAACGGATAGGGGGGTGGGAGGTGGGGACCCTCTGGAAAGGCAGCCCCCCCCCCAGCCCCTCGGGTACCAATAAAAGAAAGTGGAGGCCTGACCGTTACTTTCCTCACATAACCTGTCCAAACCTGGTCTGAAGACCTACCGCAAGACCGAGATTCCCTGGTCACGGTCGGTTTACCCTGGCCTGAGAAAACCCCTCTCCATCTCTAATGTTCTTTGGTCCCACCAAGGGGGAAGGAGAGGAGAGGAGATCATGGAGTCAGGATTGGGCATGCGCTTGCCAACTCTCCGCGAAGCCGCAGCCCCACGCTGGTCAGGGCTGGAAGATTTGATGGTCTGGTGTCCCAGCGCCAGGCCCCGCCCCTATACTAATGAAGCCCAGCCCCCGGGCTACCTCGCCTGCGAGTCCCGCCCCTTATGCTAATGAAGCCCAGCCCCCGGGCTACCTCGCCTGCGAGTCCCGCCCCTTATGCTAATGAAGCCCAGCCCCCGGGCTACCTCGCCTGCGAGTCCCGCCCCTTATGCTAATATTCACCACCATTTCCCCAGCCCCCGGCGACTTCCCCTACGGGCCCCGCCCCCTATGATAATCGTCTCCTCTCCCACAAGGCAGCGCGCCGGGCGGGCACGTCCCTTTGTGCGTACTCTGGGCTCCACCGAGGCGCCTGGGCAGCATGAGCGGCTCGGGCGGGGCGGGGGTGTCCGCCGGCCACGCGCCGCCCGCGCAGGAGGAGGGCATGACGTGGTGGTACCGCTGGCTGTGTCGCCTGTCGGGCGTGCTGGGGGCCGTCTGTGAGTACCCCGTCAGGGGAGGGGCCTGTGCGTGTCGGGGTCTGCGGGGCGCCACCCCCCAGGCCAGTGTGGCAGCGGGGAGGCGGTGCCCTCGCGTTGCCATGGTTCCGGCCTCTGGCCTGCACTTCTCCGATCTGGGCTTCTTTGGTGGTGGGGGGGGGGTCATTTCCTGAGGGAGCAGACACGCGTAGAGGGCGTGGCGACCCTTTCTGGTTCCTGCCTTGGCCTGGTGATGCTCACCTGGGCAAAGGTGCGGCAGCCGTGCCCTCAATCTTTGGACAAAGCTTGTTGATAGGTGGAGCAGGTCTGACCAGACTCGTGACAGGAAGCCACTGGCTGCGAAAGTTTGCTAAGGGCTTTGTGGTGCCAGGGGCCAGGTGGCCCCTGGAAGCGGCTGGGTAGTGAGTTGGGAGCTGGCCTCTCTTTGGATCCGCATTGCCGGCTCCAGTACTTTCTCTCCACCGTCCATGCTCTTGCTTGCTGCTGTCCTAGTGCCACTCATTGGCTCTCCTGTCCTCCATACCAGCCCCAGGCTCACGTCTTGCCTGACCTCAGGTTCCCAGGGAAGCTGGCTCTCTTAGCAGAGCACAGAGAAAGGCAGATCCTCTGCAGAAGTGAAGATCTTGTTGCTGGCTTTCCAAAGGCAGAGAGAATGAGTGGTGCACTTTCCCTTCCTGCCTGCCCTCACCAATCCCTGCCTGACCTCAATGAATTCCAGTGCCTGCCTGGCACAGGGGGCAGGACCTGGGCCTGGGTAGGGCAGACCCATGTGCTCCCCTGCCAGGAGGAGCCCGTCTTTCTAGGTGCACAGCTGACAGTGGCCAGGGTGGAGAGAAGAACTATAGTTTGTAGACTGCCACCCTCCCTCCATCTTGGTCAGCACTCCAGCTGACTCCCAGATTGACCCTGGAGTCCCATCCAGTTCTGTGCTTATCAAAATTGAGAAGTGATGTCTGTGCCACTCCAGAAGGCCCCATGCCTAACTAGGCCACAGGTGAAAACTCAAGAGAGACCTGTGGCACGCTGCTCTGAGTTCTCTCCCACTGCAGATTTGGGGACCATTATTATGTGAGTCCCAAATGATATACCTCAGGGTGGAATGCAAAAGTGTAGGTGTTTTATAGATATAACAGGGGTTTGGACAAGGGCTGTGAACCTGGCTGATTATTTTGGATAGGGTTGCCCTCCCCTGGGGTGGAGGGTCTTTAGGAGCTGGAGAGACATTTGCTTTTGGTCCCAAGGCATCTGGAAGCAATAGGTAGAGAAGAGAGAGGATTGCACAGCAATGATGACATCTCCATCATGTGGAAGACACAAGTATCAGAATCCCAAGTGAACATCCCTGAACCCTTCATCGTCAAAGGACTCCTGACTGGAGTCTGCTTGTCTGGATTGCCACCTAGTCCTCCCTAAGGCTAACTGTGTAGGACCGTGGGGGTGGGGTTGGAATTGCCTGCAGAATGCTGACATGCTGACGTCAGCAGGAAGTGCAGGCCCCTCAGGTGAGATAATGCCCAGCTACACACAGGCAGAAGGCAGTCTGTCTTTCGGGCTGTTCTGGACAGACAGTCCCCTGTGTCTGTGGCCCGGGAGCCTTGCTGCCTCGCCATCTGTTCTCAAGGACTTCGAGGATGAATGCCACCCCTGAGTCCTTCATTGTAGAAGAGACCTTGTGGCACAGGAGTGCAGTTCCACTCAGAGTGGGTCCCTTCATCGGGTTTCCTCCTACTTCACTTGCCATCTGCATAGGGTTACATGGGAAAATGAAAAACGGTGGAATTCCAAGCCAGTGGGGAGGGATCAGGTGCACAAGAGCTGCTGCATGTTTAATGAGCTGGTTGCTAATTGCTGCCTCAGAAGGCCAGGCCTCTACCTTGTCCTGTTGATAGCCTGGGCAGGCCAGCTCCCTGGAATGGAATGTCCAGGAAGGCTTCAGAGTTCCTGGTAGAGTTCCTGGGGAAGCTCACTGCAGGCAGCGGGTGGAAGAGCGGGTGGCTGTGGCAGGGTCCACTCCTGATGTGGTAGGGGGAGGGACCATCAGGCTCACATTTGGGACATCTGAGAAGCCACGTTCTGGGGTTGAGGAGGGTGCACAGTCCCCTCATAGCACCTTGCTGGCCTAACATTGGATGAGTGGGCTATGAGATGTGGCCGTGCGTAGGAGAGAAAATGGGCTTCGCAAAAGGTGAACTGCCCAAGGTCACTCGGTGTGTAAGTGGTAGAACTGTCACTTGGCTCTCACCTGGTCCCCATCTCTGTTCCACGAGAGGCACCCCTTGTCCCCATTAAAATCCAAGCCACAGCCAGGCATGGTGGTGCACACCTGTAATCCCAGTGCTCAGGAGGCTGAGGCAGGAGGATCACGAGTTCAAGGCCAGCCTGGACTACATAGTGAGACGTGTCTCAAAAAAAAAAAAAAATTCAGGACACATTTTCCAAGTTAGAGGACATGTGTGACCAGCTCTATGAAGGGTGACAGGTCTAGGCAGAGTGCTGGCCTGATCCCTTGAAAACCAATCCTAACCACCCTTTGAGGTGGGTGTTGATACAGCTGGGGTCCAAGGGCCAGCAGGCCCAAGACCTGGGATGTGGAAGGGAAATGCCCTGTAGTTCCCCAAGTGCCCAGCTCTGAGGTCCAGAGACAGTCTTGCTGCCCTTGCTGTGGTTGGGGGCAAGCCTCTTCACATCTCTGAGTCTGATTCTCACCTGTTTCAGATGATAGGGCTGGGGGTGGGGCACTCGGAGCTGCTATGAGAAGACTTGAGTGTTGAGCCTCTGGACAGATTCTTGTCATTTCTTAAGCCATCTCGCCAGGCAGCATTCCCATCAGGCTCTGCCCTGTCCTTCCCACTAACTCCTGCCCATGTCTCTTGCTTTCAAGCTTGTGCCATTTCTGGCCTCTTCAACTGCATCACAATCCACCCTCTGAACATCGCAGCCGGTGTGTGGATGATGTGAGTATCCTGTGGCTGTCCTGCCCTGGTGGGGTTGTTTGGGGCCTGTGGATTGCTGGCCATGGTGCAGGTGTCCTGCTTCTCATTCCCTGCACATTTAGGTTTTCTAATCAGGGGGGTCAGGACCAGGGGACACCCACCAGGTTTTTACTGGGTGCAGAGTCAAGGCCACAAACTGTCCCTGAGCATCTACCGTAGACTATGGACTCCTTGTCCACTGTGATGGACTCTTACCTTTCCTGGAGCTCCAGAGCTATAGTGTGGAAGGTTGGCCCTGTGCGTGCTGGTGACAGAGTTGAAGGTTCCAAGTTGGGAGAGAGTGGTTAGCTGCGAGGTGGGTTAGCAGTCCCAGAGATAGATGAGGCTGGAAGGGGCAGATCTGAGTGGTGCAGGAGCTGGTGGTTAGAGTAGCCTCAGGGGAGTTCCTTGCAACTCACTGTCAGAGTAGCTAGATCCTATGGGAAGGGAAACAGGGACTGGTAGTGCAGCTCTGGCCAAGTGTGGCCCACTCAAGACACATGGGAAGTGCTGTTTACCAAGCATTCATTAATGCCTATGAGCACACAGTGGGGCTCATGTCTTACCCTTGGGTCTCAGGCCAGAGTGAGACTCAGGCTTTGCTGTGGTAGGCACAGAGGCCTGTGCTGGCCTGAGGCAACGGATGGAGCCTTGATGGAGGAGAGGCACAGGCCTGGCTCTGAGGCTTGGAGTCAGAGGATGGCAAGGCTGTGAAAGGGCTGGCTGAGCACAGTGAGGTACAGAGAAGGCTGGCTTGGAGGCTGGACAATGAACAAGAGATTAATCCTGTCCTGGGGTTTGTGTCCTGAATCTGCATCTCTGTTAAATGGAGTACTGATGGCACTTTCCCCTTGGGGCTCAGCTGTAAGGATGGGTAACTGCCTGGTCAATGCCCACCTATCATAGTAAATACCCTTAGCACTGTGGCTTAGCTGCTTCTGTAGACAGGCCAGGCCAGAAGGGCTTCTGAGCACCTTCCTCACCAGCATGGGCTTCTCATGGCCCTGCAGCTGTCTAGCCCAAGGTTCCCAAGCCAGGGCCCCATGGCATTGAGCATTAGTCAGCCCTCAGTGACTGGGTGGACCAACCTACTCCAGCACTTCATTGTCTTGCTGGGGGCGGACTTTCCATGATGGCAATGTTGGTGACTGAGGTGATAGAAGTAACGGCCAACAGGATCTCCAAGTGCTCTGTGTGTGAACTTGCTGCCAGCTCAAGGTAACACCGGGGTGAGGGGGTCTTACCTGCGTTTCACAGATGAGAGGGTAAAGGGACCGGATGCCTGGGATCCCTCCAGGATGCTCAGTTCAGGCAGGTTTGTGGGTGTGGGTGCATCTGCTTAATTGAAGGGCTCAGCAGAGACAGGGTGGGGGTGTGGGTGGGAAGCAGGGTTCCTGGGTCCTTCCTGTGGGATGAGAAGATGACATTCTTCATGGCACTACACTGGAGCTGCCCTAGCCCCAGCATTGTCACTTGCCACTCCTCTCTCTACCCTTCTTCCTGCAGCATGAATGCCTTCATCCTGTTGCTGTGTGAAGCACCTTTCTGCTGCCAGTTCGTGGAGTTTGCAAATATGGTGGCCGAGAAGGTGGACCGGCTGCGTTCCTGGCATAAGGCTGTCTTCTACTGCGGGTGAGGGGCTGCTAGGCAGGGCCCCTGACATGGTTCCCCAACACGCTGCGGGCAAAAACCCCAAAGGGCAGTGTGGTGAGGGAGGATGGGGTAGGAGAGGCAGTCAGAACAATTGGATGATGGTAGCAAAAGAATGTGACCCCGCTTCCCCCCCAAAAAAAACCCCAAAATGAATGTGACCCAGCAGTTCCACATCTGGGAGTTTAGCCTGCAGCTCTAGACACATAAGAGTTCAAAGATAAAAGTCCTTACTGCAGCCAGGAATGATGGTATGCATGCTTGTAATCCTAGCTATGCAGGAGGCACAGATAGGAGGATGGCAGTCTGAGGTTGGCCTTGGGCAAAAGTATGAGACCCTATCTGGAAAGTAAACTAAAGCAAAAAAGGACTGGGGACATAGCTCAAGGGGTAGAGCACCTGCCTAACAAAGCAGGTGTTGAGTTCAAACCCCAGTACCAGAAGTCGTTGCAGCATTATGTACATAGGAGGACTAGGGGAAGCATCTGGAGTTTTGCTTATCAGTTGGGAATTACTAGGTGGACTGTAGTAGGTCCACAAGGTCCACTGCTCTGCAGCCTTTGAGAGGAGTGGGGTCAAGTAGACGGCCTGACATGAAGGGCAGGTGTAGGTTGTGGAACAGAAAATATCACTGCCCTCTAAATTATGCTTTCTTTCCATTTCCTGTTACTGACAACAAGTTCAGTAGTTCCTCACATTGGAGTCCTAAGACTGCTCTACTGTCGGGATAGATGAATATATGGAAGCACCTGGAGCAGTGCCTTTGCACAGAGGCTGGCAGAACAGCAGTGTGTACTATTGTTGCCCTGGTTACCTTTCGATGAAGGCAGACCCAGGCTTGGCGGAGGCCTAGTAGTGTGGATAGTGAGAGTGTGTGGTGTGTGTGTGGCTCTGCTGCATTTCCTGTTGTATTGAAATCTCGAGGGGTCACAGGGTCACAGTACCAATCAACATGTCAGCATGTGTCATCATGCCCTTTAAATGTATTGCCAAAATGCCAATAGCATTTTAATGAATATATATATATTCATTAAAATAATTTGTAAAATAGAAAAGTGTTCCTCAAAGCCTCACTGCTTGTTAACCTTTTGGCATGTGTGCTTCTGGTTTGAATCCAGACATTTTTAAAGTTTTCTTTTAACATAGTTATAACCATTATAAATAAGTTTGTACCTGCTTTTTTCCCCACTTAATATAATAATGTAAACATTTTCGGTATTATCTGAAAGGCTTCCTGACATTACCTTTTATGATAGAAATGTTTATTCAGCTAGACATATCTTTTTCTGAATTTGTTCAGAAATTCAAAAAAATTTCTGTGTTGTAAGTGGAGCTGTGCTAAACATCTATCTCTAAAACTTGTGCATGTATGATGATTTCCTTAGGAGACATTTCCAGGTGTGGAATTACCAGGTCAGATTGTGGTCATTAAAATATTTCAATATATGTTGACTCAATTGCTTTCCAGAGGCATCCTAGCATCTCCCCTCCCTCTCTGCCCAGTACCGCCTACCATTTTCATGTTTGTGTGTGTTACCTAAGAGGTAAAATATTTTCCCATATACTCTAATTGTATTTTCTTATTTGAAAATTTTCTGGTTTACTTTCAACCTATTAGAATCTTAGTGTTTTACTTAGCAGGTCATATGTGTTTTTTATATTAAAGATTTCACACTCCTTTGTTGCATTTCCTGTACATATTTTTCCAGCCTGTTGTTTGCTTTTAATTTTTTTCCAGGGATTAAAAATCTTCCCTGTGGTCTTTTTCCTTGTGACTTCTATTATTCTTTTATCACAACGCTCTTCAGCTTATAATGGGGTTACATTCTGATACACCCATCGTAGGTTGAAAGTGTCATGTTGAAAACCACTTGAGACACCTCATCTATCAAACAGCACAGTTTAGCTGAGCTGACTCTAATTGTGCTTGGGCCCATATGTCGGGTATGGTGACATGGTATTGTACCACATCATGCTAGCTCAGGAAAAGATCAAAATTCAAAATTTGTACAGTTTCTACTGCATGCATATTGCTTTTGCACCATTATAAAATCAAAAAACAAATCTCAAGTCCAGCTCTTGTAAGCCAATGACTGTCTGCACTTTGAAATGTCTTAGCTGGCGTAAGGTGTAGAATGAGAATCCAGTGGAATGCAGTTGGCAGTGGGTGCTGGCCTCCTGCATGAGGAGCCTCCTCTCTGGAAGAGACAGGGCAGAGGGTTGATCTGCAGGCTACCAGTATTTTCCTGGATCAGTCAGCCAAGGAATTGCTCGTTGTTGGAAATGCCTCCCAGAGTCAAGACTCAGCTGCAGAGGCTTTTTAGCCAATGGACTCCACAACCGTGTGGCACATGGCTGTGGTGGGAACTGGCAGACCCCAACTGCTGCAGCCCCTGAGCTGTGCACCCGCTGAGCCCTAAGTCTATGGGGTTTGACTTGGGGCCCTACTTGCTAAGATGTGGTTGGCTTTACTGTGTAATAAGAGCATTTTTTTAGTGCTTGTGATTTTACAGGCCTTGTGTTAAGTAGGTAGCATGCCTTATCGTAGTCAGCATCAGAATCTCTGAGACTGAATCTTAGAGAAGCTAAGTGACTTGGTCATGGGGCTCAAGGCACTGAGCTGGCCCAGCCTGTTTTTATGAACAGTGAAGGTGTTGGACCAGCACATTACTGTGTAGCCCTTCGTGGACCCCAGACCCTATAAAAAAGCTGATGAAAGCTTTTGATCCCCTCCCCAGAAAAGGCAAAGGAATTTGCAGAAAAGTTCAGAGGTATTCAGGACTTTGTGGTGCCTTGCCCTGAACCTGTGTCCTAGTTGGTTTCTAGGAATGCTTCCTGCTCCCAAGTTGTCTGAGGAGGGCTGGAGTGAGTGTGGGAAACCTCAAGTATAATCGGCATGGGTGGGAGTGCCCCCTGACCTCTGTTTCTCATCTAGGATGGCCATCGTCCCTATCATCATGAGCCTGACGCTGACCACGTTGCTGGGCAATGCCATCGCCTTTGCCACGGGGGTGCTGTATGGACTCTCTGCCCTGGGCAAAAAGTGCGTCTGCACCTCCAGCCCTGGGGTGGGGCCTCCCCTCCTGCCATTTTCCTCTCAGCGGGGAAGGCCCAAGTGGGGCTCCTTTGTCCAATTGTAGGGCACAGTGGTGGCCAGTAACTCAACCGTTCTCTTGGGAATGGAGGTGGGGTGACCCATCTTGCCTGGCTTGGCCTCTTTCCATGGGACATGCACTAGGTATCCCAGTCACCCTCTCCTGCAGAGTCCAGACTGGAAACAGACCCTCACCTAGTGTCCAGATGGCCCATACCACTCTCAGATGAGGTCTTTGCCTCTGACAGTGGCCTCTAGGGGGAACCAGAAGGTCCAGGAAGTTCTGCCTCTAGATTGCACCCAGGTTGCAAGCCTGGAGCTGGGCAGTGGCTGGGAGAGTTGTGTTTGAGCCACACCCATGGGACACCCATTCACTTTTTTTTTTTCCCTAGGGGTGATGCCATCTCCTATGCCCGGATCCAGCAGCAGAGGCAGCAGGCAGATGAGGAGAAGCTGGCGGAGACCCTGGAGGGGGAGCTGTGAAGCAGGTCGGGTGACCCCTTCCTCTCTGCCACCATCTGGCTCTGTAAGACGAGGCCTGGGATAGGAGCCCCACATGTGTCTCTGCACCTGAAGTCCTTCTCTGCTTCACCTGTCCTCCAGACCAGCTGAGCCTGAATCCATACCCCTGCTGGTGCTGAGGGCCTAGGCGGCAGGACTTCGGCATAACAGAGCTACACTTGAGGCAGCACTGTATGGCTGACCACCCAGCCCACTCCTGCCAGCCAGGCCTGGAAATAGGACACTGGGGGATCTGCAGACTCCACGCCACTGGCAGTCCACCTCAGGCCCTGGAGCATCTTTCCTTGGACACACTGGACCTGGCTTGAGGGGGAGGCACATCGCCTGGGCTCTTGTCACCCTCACCCATGGCTGTTTAGGCCTGAGCATTGTGCAGAGGGATCATGCCCCAGATTTCCCTGCAGGTGGAATCCACTTGTCCCTTGTCTTCAGGGCAGAGCAGTGTCCTGTGGCCAGCTGCTGCCGCTTGGAGACATGGCCAGTGTTCTGGGATCACACAGTGCTCCCAGGAAGCACTGCCCTGGTCAAAGCAGGCTTGGCAGTGGCCAATAGCTAGTTGGAAGTGCTCCCTCCTCCAGTTCTCTACTACCTTAGACAAGCCTCTCCAGGACACCCTGCTACTCCATCTCCCACAGGCCTTGCTCAGGCCCGCAGTTCTGTCCGCCCCTGCCTCAGGACTTGGTGCTAAGGAGGTACGGACAGCACTCATGAGGGTGCTGTCCATCCCTGTAGCACAGTCCTCCCTGTGTCAGCAGCAGCTAGCTCCCCTAACAGTAGTAGGGGCTGGGCTTGACACACCTCAGGTACTGCTATTAGCCTGCCCCTGGGAGCCCCCGAGAGCTGGGCAGATGCCAGAGCCACCTCCCCCACAGGGCTGTCTCCCTGTCCCAGGTGCCAGGCCATCAGGAGCAAGCCTGCACAGCAACGGCATGGAGAGCTGGTGTCTGGGCAGCAGCCCTTCTGGACTCTGTGCTCTGTCGTATCTGCCATCCTTCCTCCTGCCCTGTGAGCTCAGCCACAACTGCTGATCATCAGATTGGTCCTTGGTGGTTAAGCATGTGTCTGATGGGGCTTGGCTGAGCCCAGCGGGGCTTGGTGGTGTGGGCTGATGTGGAAAATGTTTAGCTCCCTGCCTGCCTCCTTCCCCAGATGCCCACTGGGCCCGTCTAAGCTCCCAGAGCATAGGGACCAGGACTTGCTTTTTGGAAACCAGTCTGGGGCTGTACCCAGCTCTGTTCTCAGGCTTGTCAGTGTTTGGGGCCAGAAACAGCAGGTACTATGGTTGGGAATGGGGGTTCTTTGGACTCTGCCCAGCACTGCCCTGGAGATACAGTGGACTCGGGTCAGCAGCAACCTCCCAGGGTGGCAAGCATGTCACACTGAAGCTGGCGTAGCAGGACAGGATTTCTCTGGAGACACCCTCCTGGGGCCAGTATTGAATTCAAAGGGCTGTGTATATGTGTGTGTTTGTGTGTTCTTGTGTGTGCAGTGAGTAAGACCTGTCTACTTCCCAGGAGGAGCAAGGGCCCTGCCTGCCCCTCTTCACTTCTCCAGATACAGGACTCAGTTCACTTTTGCCCAGGCTCTGACTCCTGCCAGAAGGGACCTCATTGGCTATAAGCACAGGAAGTGAGGGAGGCTGTGTGAGTCCAGGAAGGTGGTACCCCACCCTGAGGGAAAACCCAGTGGGTTCTGGGCAGGCCATGGGGTGGGAAGCAAAGGTGGAAGGGCCCATGGACACAGAATGAGATAGTCCTTTGCCCTGAAATTCCCAGCAGGTCTGTGGCTGAGCAACTCTGGAGCCTAGTGTGGGCACTGTCCTATCTAGACTGGCCTGGCCCTAGGTCCCATTCCTCCCTCTATGCTGGACTCTCTTCTGTAGCTCCCTTTGCCTGATCCTTGTTTGCTCTTCAATGTTTAGCTTGCATTTTGGCCAGTAAAACAAGGCTATAGTTTGTATGCTCCCTCTCTGCCATTATCTTGTCTATGGCACCCATAAGAGTGGCAAGAATGCTCCAGCCAATTCCAGCTGAGCAGAGGCCACTAGCCCAGGAAGGATCTCAGCCTGAGTCTGCTCACTGGTTGCAGTCAAAGATAATGACTTGCCTAAGCTCATGCAGCAAGAAAGCTGGGCCATGGAGGACTAACCCCACAGACAGCAGACAACCCCACAATGGTTGCCTCTCAGTGCTTCACTGTGGGTAAGTCTGAAGTGGCCACAGGGCCTGACTCTGGGGTAGAAGGCTTCTCTAGAGTAGATTCCACTCTGTCCTTCCTAGGTCTGCAGACCCAATTTCTTTATTTTTATAAATAGGGGAACATGGTTTGCAGATGGGAGCCCTGTCCCAAGGTTAGGCTGGGATGGGAGGAAGTAGCCACACTGCGTCCTGTGCCGTGGCCTTTGGAAGTCCGTAGTGTTTCCCAAGTCGTTCACAGCCCTGCCTTCGTCTCCACAGGCAAGATGCTTGATGGAGGCCTAGTGATCACAACAGGCTGAAGTGACAGTGTCCCTGTGTATAGCCACTTTCCCACCCGTTTCACAGCCCTCCATAGGGAGTGTTCTTCACACAAGTGGGGAGCCAGGCCTGAGGTCACTAGGCTGAGCTGTGTTCCCGGACGCCGGCCTGTGCCCCTCCAGGGCCACCTCTGGAAGGTCTCAGCTATGGTGTATGCAGTGCTGCGGGCTGCCTGAGCCGGGGCTGTGGTCAGACAGTGTGCTGCCTGTCTAGAGCCAGAAGTGTTCAAGATGGTCCTGTGCTCCAGCTGACAGTAGGAACTGCTGCTGCTCCTGGTCATAGATGTGGGTTTGTGGCCAATGCAGAGGCCCGGCTGCCCCGTAGTTTGTCTCCTTCCAGGTGGGTCCCTGACTTAGCGCAGGAAGGACCTCCTCCCGGTGTGGAAGAAGGACTCGATCTGCTCCAGTGAGCGGCCCTTGGTTTCAGGCACACAGCAGCCTGTGAACACCAGGCTCACAAGGCAGATGGCGGCAAAGAAGAAGAAAGGCACCTGGAGGCCGAAGGCGTTCTAGGGGTGTGGAGTGGGGTGCCAGGTTACATACGAGAAACTCAGGACCTCTCCCTAAGATGAGCTTCTTTTTCCCAGCTAATACCAGCCAGTTTGTGGGAGCCTTAGACTGGTTATTGCTCTACTGCAAGATCTCCCACAGCTCCCCAGTGCATCTCCTACCCCTCAGCCATTCTTGGGACTAGCTCTAGGCAGTCCAGCCTACCTGGAGGCTCTGCTTGGCACCAGTGCCCTTCCCCAACCCAGTGGCCATCTTGAATCCCACCTGTCCCACCATTTCAGCCCCAAGCTTCCTGCATAGCCTGACAGGCAGCAAACATGTCTGTCCTACCAATACTCCCGACCACTGAGTGGACAGGTGAGGTACTGGCCACAGGTGGGAGTTGTGAGCTGGGGCCTGATTCAGGTGTTTTGGGAGCCTGTTGTTTGAACCAGAGGAGAAGATGGGTGGGTGTGGGACTTGCACGCTGGAGAGGCCCAGTGCCTGGGAGGGCAGACAGCACAGCTGGGTATGGCTCTCTAGGTTTCTGGCGGAGCTCTGGCCTGAGGGGTAACCCTACCTACTAGAGCAGTTCCCCAACTCGTTTCTATTAACGAGCGGCCTTCGCTGTATTGAACACATCCTTAGGCTCTGTGTGCAAGGCACGCGTCAGTTTCCCCAGGTCACTGTGAGGTTAGATGACTCAATGGAGAGGGCCCCTGGCTAACTGCAGCAGGCCTTGGGGGTCTCCGGAGACCGGGGGCTGAGCACTCACCACCACCAGCAGGAAGGACTTGGTGAGGGCAAAGGCAGTGAGCCAGCTGACCAGCACGCAAAGCCCTGAGGCCACGCCACGGGCACGCAGGGGCAGGATCTCAGACATGAGAAGCCAGGTGATGGGCCCCCAGCCCATGGCATAGCCTGCTCCGAGAGGGAAGAGGTGGGCTCGGGTGCCATGGGACAGCCCATCTCTCCAGCCGCCCCTCCCCCATTTACAAAACAGACAAAGCAGGACAGCTATATGGCCTCCACCCCCACGAGATAGCCACTCTCAAGCCCACCCTTAGCCAGGGTGTCCCTGCCACCTACCCATGATGAAGAACATGGTAGCCAGTAGAGGCACTAGGGTGAGGTAGCTGGTGGGTGTGGTCGGGGGCTGCTCTGTGCCCTCCAAGGACATGTTCTCAAGGGCCATGGTGGTGTTAGGGGTCAGAGGCCGTGGACCAAACTGGACGTACAGCCCCAGCGTCAGGTTAGCAGCAAACATGATGGAGGCTGTGGACACAGGTGGCCCTTGAGGCCAGGGCTTTCTGATCTGAAGCCCCTGGAAGTCTTCATCCTAAGCTCCACACACCCTGAGCCTGGCAGCGTGGCTGGCCTGTGATGGGAGACCTCCCCACAGGGCAGCAGCCTGGGCCTCCAGCCTGGGCTTGAGCTCTGAGGCATGTCCTGGCCCATTCTTTCACTCACACATGCAGCAGCCAGCCTTGCTGGAGCAGCTGGCCACACAGGGCCCTGCTGGCTGCTGGGGAATCCAAGGGGTCTCTCGCTGTACCTCAGCCCAGGCACACACAGTAGCCAGTGGAGTGAAGGGTGCAAGTCAGTGCCAGGGATGCTCACCCGACACGAAGAGCAGAACCTTGCGGCCAGCCAGGTCCATGGTGAGGGCAGCGATCAACACAGACAGGAGCCTGACGGCTCCCACGATGGCTGCGTCATCCTTGGGGGGCTGTGGGAGAGGGGCACCGGGACTGAGAGAGCTGGCCTGCCACTCCTGTCCTGCCCCATCCCGCACCTCAAGGCACTGCAGGGAGCTCAGGCCTGGCTGAGCCCAGCTGGCCCAAAACCTGGTGTGACAGTGCTGTGTGGGCCTGTGAGCCTGGGGACAGGACGTGCCTGGGCAGCTCTACAACTGCCTCCCTCTTGGAGGGACAGAGCTGGGCTCCCAGGGGAAAGTGAGGTCCTTACTGAAGTGCCACCCAGGCTCTCTGAAGCTGAGGCCATGGTCCCAAGGGGCCCACATTTCTATTAAATTGCTTTCTTTTGTCATCCTGTATAATTATCTTAATGCTTTACTTATCATACTTCTAAGAACAGGCTTGTGGCTTAGAAGCAGATAAGGATCCTGGCAGCCTCCGCGCTCAACCTATCTTGTAGGCCTCACCTCTGGCCACAGCAGGTGCTTGGGGGTCTGGGATCAGCCCACATGGGACTCCAGGGAGACCCCAGGTGAGGCTCTCACCAGCAGCACGGCCGTGCTGTCAAAGATGGGCTGCAGGTAGACGAGGATGGGCGTGATGCCTGTCAACTGCTGCAGGAAGCGCATCAGCAGGGCGATGAGGACAGGCCGGTACATGTGAGGGTCCCGGGCCTCCGCCCACGACACTTGGCTGCTCTGAAACACAAGGCCGCCGCTGAGGGGCTGTGCTGGCCTCTCCGACAGTGGACCCTGCCCTAGACCCCACGGGACTGGGGGAGACACCCCACTCCTAGTAGAGTCCCTGCTGAAGATGACCCCCAGATCTGGGACTAGCAGCAACTACTCTCATTCTAGAAAAAGTAACCAAGACCTAGAGAGGCCTGATGACTGGCCAAGGCCACACAAAGCCATGGCTGTTGGGGTGGGTCAACCAGCCCACACCCACCCGCACCTGTCTCCGGACGTTGTCCTGGATCTGCTCGAATTCCCAGTGGACATCAGAGTCGGCCATGCGTAGCCAGGTCAGCGCCTGCAGCGCCTCCTCGTCCCTGCCCCTCGAAAGCAGGAAGCGTGGTGAGTTGGGCATGAAGCTGAGTAGCAGGACCATGACCAGCACAGGCCCCTCCCCGGCCACGGCCAGCCAGCGCCAGGGCAGCAGGAGGCCTGGGGGAGAGGAGAGTGAGGGCTGGGGTCCCAGCAGCCTTGTCTGCCCTTCAAGGCCAGTCTGGGGGCCCTTCCTACAGGGAGCCACCCCTGGCTGCTGACGGGGTTGGCTGGCTCCCGGTACACAGTAGGAGGTCCTGGGAGGATCCATTATGGGGGAGGAGTTGGACAGGCAAAGCCTGGGTCCCCCATCCTCAGGCAGCTGCATGAGGATGACCATACAGGAATTGGGCGTGAGCAGAGAGGGCAGGAAACTGCCTGGAAGGACACAGCCAAGTGATGGTGCAGGGAAGCAGGGAAGCCAGGTTTTCTGCCTCGAAGTCTGAACCTACAACATCAGTGCAGGGTGATACTTGCCAAGGGCATAGAGGGACAGGGATCCAAACACTGCCATGAGCTGTGGTGTGGCCCCCAGAGCCCCTCGAACGCCAGGGGGCGCGATCTCAGACACATACACCTGAAAGACACATCCGCCGCCCCCCACCAAGGCTTTGGTGAGAATTGCAGGTTCCTGGGCCATGCTGGGCTGAGAGAGGGGGCCCCTGTTAGCTTTGGGAAGTGGGGAATGGGTTTCTGTTGTGGTTTTGTCCTGATCACGACTCATTGTCTGCCCTCTGGCCTCAGTTTGCCTAACTGTAAAGTAGGTAGGGCACTTAGTTCTGAAATAGGGACTGTGAGGCTAGGAATTAAGGAGGCACAGGGCGCCCAGACTTGGGCACTGAGCAGGTGCCTTTGTTCCAACCAGTGACCTTTGTCTCCTTCCTGCTTGCCAGGCCAGTGATTGGGTATGTGTAGAGCACTGTGTAAAATACTACCGTCCCAGGGAAGGTATGGGCAGGGACTTCCCTTTCCTATCCATTGCTCAATGTAGATTTTCTGAGGTTGTGCAATGCCTCTGATTGTGGTCAAGAAACAGGGTAGAAGTTGGGAGAGGGTAGAAGTTCGGAGAGTCCAGGGTGGGGACAGTGGTGACATGGGGACAATTTCTTTGAGATCAGCTGCCTTTGGTGAGAGTGAGCTGAGGTTCCCTGGAGCAGCCCCAGGGGACAGCAGTTGTTTTCACTGAGCAGACGCCTGGAGTAGTGGTGGCCCAGCACAACACAGGGGCAGTGGGGGACATCCTGGTCTTACCGGGATGCAGGCAGCCGTGAGCCCGCCAGCAAAGCCTGTCAGCATCCTCCCCAGCAGCAGCATCCAGAGGCCATGGGCACCGGCCATGAGTGCGTAGCCAGCAGCTGAAGGTACAGCTGAAGACATAATGCTTAGCTTCCGGCCCAGGAGGTCACTGAGAACCATGGCGCTCAGGCCCCCGGCTGCAGCTCCCAAGGTGAACACAGACTGCAGAAAGGGACATGCAGGCAGGCCTGTCACCTCCATCAGAGCCCAGAGACAGCTCCTCCCCCCACCAAGGCCAATGATGGTAGTGATAGTGAGCTTCCTATCTCTCAGTGTGGACAACCATTGTTAGCGGTGCCTCAATGGGGAGTCTTGCTCTAGGGAGAAGGTGGGGCCACAGCTCCACAGTGATTCTGCTCAGGAGATGTTTAAGAGTCTTTTGTTTTTTTGAGACAGGGTCAATCATGGAGCCCAGCTGGTCTTGAACTTGAGATCCTCCCGCCTCAGCCACAAGTGCTGGGATTAGTGTTTTGAACCACCACACCCAGTCCCAAGCAGCTAATAAATTAATACAGGAGAGCTCTGACATGAAGGCCCTGGGACTTTGAGATTTAAGGGTCCTTGGATTCCCTATAGAGTAGTGACTAGCCTGGACTCTGTTACTCACTAGCAGTGGGATGTGAGCACATGGGTTAGCCTGTCCTGGCCTTCAGCTGTGTTACAGGGTGAGCAAGAGAAGCCACCTCACAGGAGTGGCCCTGGGAGTCGGTGACTCTCACATACAGGACTGGCACTTGTGCAGCACATTCTAAGAGTTCAGTCAAACTTGGGAGTTTTCATCTGAGCTACTAAATGTAACTCTAGACCCGAGGCTACTGAGGTTAAGTTCTAGAATCCTGGGACTCCTGGTCAATTCTCCTCCATTAGCCTACATGCTGTCCTTCTTCAGCTGGTGCCTCTCCCAAGCGCCACTGCCCCGTGCACCGAGGAGGGTGTTGGTTCTGCTGTGACAGCCTGGCTGCAGGTGTAGGGTTTGGTGACCTTAGGTCACCTCCCTGCCTGTTCCCTTCCCATGTCTTCTCCATGGCTTCCACCTGGTCAACGCATTGCATTCATCTGGCCTCACCCCACCAGCCAGCAGCCAGAAGCGGGTGATGGAGATGGCAGTCCAGGGCCCTGAGGGGGTCCCAAGGCTGAGTATTTGGGGGTATGAGCTCGGTAGTTCATGCTTCCCCTACCCCATCCCTCCCAGCTCAGAGCATGGGCCTTACCCCAAACCAGGACGCCTGGGTTTTGGTTAGGTGTAGAGCTGGGTTGGAGGAGTGCTCAAGGGCTGGAATCACAGGGGATGTGTAGACCAGGGCGTACCCAAAACTGAAATTGCCCAGCACGGCGGCAAAGGTGGCTAGGAACACCCTTCTGTTTTGCAGGATCCTGGTGAGGGGTGGGGATGGACAAAAGGATCAGGGTCAGTTTCTCCACCTGTAAGTCTGCATCACTGGACTGCTGACTTTCTTGAACCCAGCAGCATCACCCAGGTCAGCAGACAACGTGCGGGAGCCGTGGGTCTGGCGCCCCTCAGATCAGCACCTCCCCCAGGCTTGAGTGCCACTGCCCTGGGAAATTCCCAGGGCTTAGCCAACGACCATGGCCCTTTTCTCCAAAAGGGAGGTGCGGGTTCTATCCCCAGCTCGGCTGCTGGAAGCTTGCTGTCCCCTCACCCTCTCCTTCTTCATGTCTGTGACAGGTGGAGCCTGGTACTCCCTTGGGTGGTCCCTTCCCTAAGGGGGCCAGCTCAAGTAGGACTAACGCATATGCGGTAGGAGGGACCCAGATGGCCCTTGGGCTACTCACCGAAGGTCGGAAGAGGCCCAGGGCGCGAGCCAGCAGCCCCTGGAGCGGACCCGGCCATCCCCAGCCCCCAGCCCCCACCCCCACCCCCACCCCCGGGGACTCTCACCCAGCCCGCGCTCTGTCTTCCGGCGACGCGGGCGCCTCGGGGAAGGTGTCATAGTCCAGGCCCTCGGCTCCCAGTAGGGGCTCCTGCATGGTGGGTGCGAGGACAGCCGGGTGCGACTCGGACACCGCAGCGGAGCATCAGCTCAGGTCCGCAGGGCGCGGCCAAACCGGGGAGGCTCCGCCCCTCGGCCGCGATTGGCTGCGGGGCGGCCCTGCAGAGCCGCGCGGGCCAATGGGGCGGCCGTACGCCGCGCGGATGCTGGATGCGGACCGGGCGGGCCCCGGGGCGCGGCCGCCGTGTGCGCCCCGAACCACGGGCTCTGCGGGGTTGCGGGGGGGGACCCGCTTCCGAGGCCAGGGCAGGCGGCGGGCGGGGCCTAGAGCTCCCGGTGTCCTGAGCCAGCCCCGCCGAGCGCCATCCGCGCCCCACCCCGCCCTTGCGGTCCACCGAGACTGAAGCTCAGAGAGGCGAAGCCGCTCGCCAAGGTCACACAGCGAACGCTCGTGTCTCTCCTCCTTAGTCTCCGCTCCCTCCGGTCACATCGCCTCCAGGTGTCACCTCTGTCCCTAGCTCCCCCGACCAGGGGAATCAGGTTGAACTTCCAGGGCAGCCAGCTGGAGTGTGGGGTAAAGGCAGGGGGAGGAGGGCTGAGCAGAGGCAGTTATGGACGACTCCAGCATGCGAGATCTGTATTTTCCCAGTGACACCCAACCCCACCCCAACCCCACCACCACAGTCCCCGCACCCCAGTGCTGGCGATGGAACCCAGGGCCTCCAGCACACTGGGCACACTGGGCACACTGGGCTTGGGCTCTGCTGCTTAGCTACAGCGCTAGGCCTCCTCCCCCTCAGGATTTCCTGATTGTTGAAATAACTTGGGCTTGTTGAAAATCACTCAAGTGGTATGAAATTTGAAAAGAAGAAAAACCGAAACTGAAATTTTCCTGGGAACCCACTTATACACATATATGAAAGTCACAATTAGGCTGTCTAGCTCTCTCCTGGGACTTTTCGGCGAGATGGCTGACTCACTTCCTGTTCTGCAGGGTGGGTGCACCATTCACATTTCAAGCCGACCCTTTGTTGTCAAACGTCTGGGTTATTTCCAAATCTTACCTGCTAAAATAGTAAAACTTTTTAAAAGTTTCAGTTCCCCTTTATCATAATAGAAGCACAACTACAGTGGAACAAGGAGGAAGAAAATCATCTCTTCCAGAGTCCCCCCCCTGTGGGCACACTGGTCAATCTCTTCCTTTCCTGTTTCTCAGCCTCTTGTTACACAGTTGTCTCTGCTTCCCCTTGCGTTTAAACATCTTGTCGCCAGGAACATAGACTTTGGACTCAGGCTCCCTCAATAATGGGTGACTTCCTTAGTGACCATGTTCTCACAACTACTTTTTAAAGTAGGGATAGGACACATCTTAAATGCACAGCTCAATGAATGGACCTTTGTGTGCACCCCTATAATAACTGTCCAGGCCAGGAAACACAAGTCTGATCACTTGCAAAGTCCTAGACTTCCTCTCCCAGTCTTCACTCCCCCAAAGCCTCAGGACTCTGATTTCTCTGTTTTGGATTCCATTTCCTGCTCTTGAACCTCATATAAATGGAATCATCCTCTCTGGCTCTTTCTTTAAAAATCAACTTTATTAGCGTATAATTTACAGGCAGCAGAAAAGCGCTCATTTTAAGTGTATCGTTTGATAATGGTCCGACCCAGAACAAGATGTAGAAATTTCCATCACCCTGTAAGGTCTCTTTGGGCCTCTCTGAAGTCAGGACCCCTCTTCCTCCCAGGAAACCACTGCTGTTTTCTGTGACTGCAGATTAGATCCATCTCTGCTGGGTTTCTGAGGGACGGAACCACATCTCAAGAACCTGTCTTGTCTGGCCTCTTTCATGTGGCGAGTTTGTGGTTTTCAAGCCGGTTCTCTGTTTCTGACGTGTAACATCCACACTGTATACACATCCCAAAGGTGGTTCTCCCACCTTCTGATGGACGATCCGGTTGTGCCTTGTTTGTGGCTAAAACAAAGCCAGTGCCAAGCCGTGGTTCACAGCTCTGTTTAAAGGGCGCTGTGAGGTTCTGCTGAGTACTTGAACTTGCTAACGAACCTTCTGTAGCAGGCAAGATGTTTCAGACATTCCACTTTTAAAGTTAACAATGTGAGGATCATCTTTGTCCTTAAAGGATAATATCCTTCTGCAAGGATCATTTTGGTGGTCTTCAACACCTGTTTCAACTCTCTTGCTGGTGCGCTTGCCACATTCTCTTGCCTGGGTCTGTGCCAGTTGGGTGCTTAGGGACCAGGCCACTGAGGAGGTCTGGGGGGGTTTCTTCCCCCCTGCTCACGCTGTGCCTGACACAGCACTGGTCACCAGAGGGTCTGGAAGCCTCTTGTTTGTTGAGGTACTCTGGTTTGAACTCAGGGCCTCACACTTGCTAGGCAGGCACTCTACTGCTTGAACTGCTCCGCCACCCCTTTTTTGTGTTGGGTATTTTTGAGATAGGGTTTCGTGAACTCTTTGCCTAGGGCTGGCTTCTAATCTCATCTTGTCTGGAAGCCTCTTGTTGACTTGACTTCAGAGCCCCCTCTCCTTCCTGAGTGCCTGCTCCCCAATGTGGGAACTCTGTTTAGCAGTAGTGGAAGGAAGGCTGGTCTGGGAGAGAGCCTGCTCCTCTCTGCCTGGACACACCCGCAGCCAGTGTGGAGGCGTAGCTCCTGGCTGGGTTCCTCATTTCTTGAAGCCTAGCTCCAGCCTCTTCCCAAGGAGGTGTTTCTGTAGAGGAAAGGCTCATCTGGGCTACTCTGCCAGTACCTGTCCTGGGAAGTGTGGCAGCAGAGGGGCGGTCCTCTCCCAGAACATGGGAGCCCCATGGCTGGAAGGTAACTACAGAACCCAGGATTTGAGAGGAAGAGGGCATACTCAGCACACCTGGAGTAGAGGGAGAGGTCTGGGAGTCTGGCCCTCTGGGGACCAGAGACTACCCTTGACTCCAGGACTACCTCCTTTCTTGGTTAGGCCAGGGCACTGGTCCTTAACAGATGACCCACTTTGAACTCTATCCCTGCTTAGAGGAGAGGCCTATGGCCCAGTGCAGGGAAGTCACCTGCCATGTGTCTGGTTTTGGGCTGTCACAACTGCCTCTGCCAGCTCCTGGGGCTTCTCAGGAGTCTTCTTGCTCACTGAGCTTCATTCTCTCATCTGTAAGATGGATGCACCTCACTGATCACCTCACGACCGACCGACCGACGCCGTCAGGCAGAGGGCGTGGCCAGCAGCGTGGGTGCAGCTCCTTCCAGGGCTTAACAAAGATCCCTCCAGACCAGCCTGACAGCCTCCCAGTGCCCGGGAAACTGGCAAAGTAGCATTCCGGGGCCGCGGCACCCGGGCCAAGGTCTCTGAGGGGGCAGTGGGGCTGAACCTGACTTCCCAGACCTGGCATGTCAAGGGAAGGTAAGGAGATGGGGAATGAATCCAGTGCACCCCCCACCAGGGGCCTTCCTCACCCCGCTTTGCAGAGGGGAAAACTGAGGCCCAGAGTCACTGTCTGGGGTCACAGTGAGGCACCTTGTGGACCCTGCTTAGGTCGATGTTTCCGGCAGGGCTTCCAAGGGAAAGGGACAGAGGGCAGGTAGAAGATGGCAGGTGGGGCCTATCCAGGGGAGGTCCTGCCCCTTGACCCCTCCTTCCCACAGATGGGCCGCCCAGGGCCGCCAGAAGAGAAGGTCTCTGGGACCCAGCTGTCCGGGGCCCCTGAAGCTCCTGGAGATGCCCTTGGTGATGCCATCCCTGGCCACGAGGACTCAGACCTGGTACCCTCTGTGACCCTGGCTTCAGCCCTCATCCTCCTGTTCCTCCTGCTGTCTGCCTGGCTGGTGTTGGGCAGGCCCTGCCATACCTCCTGCTAAGGTGGGTTCCAGGTGGGGACAGTGGGGAAGCTGGGACTTCCAAACCACTCTGGGCCCATACCTTACTTGCTCTGCCAATCGATGCTGTTTCTGAAGCCTGGCTCCTAGGAGGCCTCACACATGGCCTAAGAGGCCCAGACCTCCACAAGTGCTCTGTCCACATCCCACCCTGGCTTGCTGTGTGCCATGTCTTTGTCTTTGGAAGTTCACCTTAGGTACTTCAGATAAATCCAAGTGACCCCCCACCTATTTGTGAAATGACAGTGAGTGGGGACATGCAGGCTCTACCCATGCTAGGCTGTGTACCAGTGGCCAAGTCCCTTTTCCAGTCCAATCCTCACGCGAGGATGGCAATACCCACTTCTGGGCATTAGTGGGAGGGTTCCAGTGGGCTGCTCCTCCGTGGTCATCTCCCCAGCATGCACTCCTGTGTGGGGGCCTCTTGTTCTACACCAGGGACCCAGAAAACCCATGGGGAAAGCCAGGGAGGCCGAGAACTGGAGGATGTGCTGGTCTTGGACTGCCACCTGGTGTGTGAATACAGAATTGCAACAGCTGCTTGGAGGATTCCCCAGGGATGCCCAGTGGTGGGCAGGTCAGAGGTGAAGGCAATTCATTTATTTATTTATTTATTTATTTATACTTGTCAGCACTGGGATTTGAACTCAGGGCCTCACATTTGCTAGGCAGGCACTCTATCACTTGAGCCATACTACCAGCCTGGCAATTCATTTTTTTAAGGTGGAAATATTTGAGATTGTGGGAAAGCACAAATACTGTTATCCAGAGAGAACTGATTTTAACAACTTTCTACTCACCATCTTTCTCCCAACTCTGTATCCACAATCTTCTTACTAAAATGTCCTCAGGGAGGAGGTAATTTGTAATTGGAAAAATGCTGGTAGCTCCCACCCAGGACACGGGTGCCTTTCCGCCTTCCATGTCCTCATCTCTGATGGGTATTTTACCAGGATGGAAGACCTTTAGGTTATGATCTGCAGGCTCCAAGACTGTCTCTCATGAAACAAACCCCTCTCGCGAGCCCTACTATGTGCCAGGCTCCGTGGGGAGCAGTGTGCCTGGGTGTTGCAGCAGCTCGGGTCTGGCCAGGGAATGGGAGAAAAAGCTATTGCAGTGTGCGAAGGCCAGGCAGGTAAGCTAAGGCGACGGTGGTCAGTGGTCAGAGACAGGCAGGTGGCCCTGGGGCCTGAGGGGGCATGGGGTTCCAGGGAAGCTGTCCTAGGCAGAGGGACAGACTGTGGGAAGGGCAGAGGCTGGCTGCTTCCTTGTCCTCCCTGAACTGGGGCCTCAGGTCCTCCCTGTCACAGAAGGAGAGGGTTCTATATCTGGTCAAGTCCTGAGGCTTCAGGTTCCCAAACTGCTCTTTGCCAGCCAGGGTCCCAATGAGGGGTGCTGCTCCCTCCTTCTCCACTTTGGAAGCCAAAGCGCATGTCTGTGTGTCCAGGCTGCAGATAATCTTCCTGGGCCTAGATGGCCTTAGCCCAGCCCCTTGGTCCTATCTGTACTGGAACAGACAAGCTAGGAAGTGGAAGAGGCTTCAGGAGGCACTCCAAGAGGGGGATGGAGTTGGAGTCCTGAGGCTTGGGGGACTCCCTAAAGCAGCAGAGGGTACACTTTGGGTGGAGGGACTGAGAATAAAGGCTCCTAGGGTAGACCATGGCCTTCCTGACTGTCTACTCTCAGCAGGGTGGGCTGCGGAAGACGGGCCACTGGGGCTACCATTCACTTGGTATCTTTTCTGCTTTGGAGTCACCTTGAGGGGCGACTTTGGGATGGACCTTCTGCAGCTCCCCCAAGGCTCTTTGTGGGGCCCCTGAGTGTTGGAGGTCACAGAACCCCCAGCAGCCATGGCCTGGGGGAGACAGGCAGCAAGTACAACTCCCACCACCTCTGACCTTCTGCTCCCTTTGTCCCTTCCCCTCCCTGCTGGAAGAGGGGAGAAGCTGCAGGCAGGACACCCAGACCTCTCTTATTTTCTCTGCATTTCCACCCTTGCTCTCCTGGTGCATCTGGTCAAAGAGTGACCCCAAGTCCCAACTTCTGAGGTCTGGGTGGCCTTTGTAATCCAGCACAAGCTGTTAGTACCTGCCAGCTGGGCAGGGCTGGACCTCTTGTGGAGGTCCCTGTCCCTCTTCGCCCCCTCTCAGAAGTGGTCAGAGGGAGAGCCAAAACCTCAGACTCCATCCCCTCAAGTGCTGTGACCATGTCTCCTTATTTTAGGCCTTCACACCTCTGTGGGCAGCTTCCAGGGTTAACTGGGGAGTCACGAGGACTTGGGGAGATGTGAAAGATGCAGGGAAGCCCAGATGAGCCAAGGAGTCAGTGCCCTCCTGGGAGCTGGCCAGCTCGAGGTCTTGGCCCAGCCCGAGGCCCAGTGGTAACAAGAAGTGTGGGCAGATGAGGGTAGCATGCATGCAGGCTGCATGTACGTGCATTTCCGACCAGGGTCTGTGAAAATGCCCTGTGGTTTCTGATGCGTTTCCAGCGGCCAGCTTGCTCCATCTGGCCCAGTTCCTGTGACTCTCACATGTCCAGGCCCTCACCAGAGCGCTTGGGGCAAGCACAGGCCTTGGCACATGACTTGCCTGGAAGGAATTGCATCTGCAAGGAAAATATTGTTCTGTGTAATTCAGTGACCCATTCTGTAAACATTGTGGTTCTGCCTTGAGGTTTCTCCTGCCTGTCTCCTACCTCTCCTCCTGCTCTCCCAGGGGATGCTGGACAGCCAAATACCTGAGGTTAGGAAAGTATGTTTTTTGTTGGGCTGGGTGTTGCAAAGGATGACAGGATGGGACTGAGGAGTGAGGCCGGGGGCGCCACAGTCCATGTGGGGCTGGTGAGACTGTTCTTCCAGCTGCTTGCAAAGAGAGGCTGAGTGTGTGGATGTACACATGTATGTGCTCCTCTGTGTGTGTGGGTGTGCCTATGTATTCATGTGTGTCTCTGTGTCCATATGCATATGCATGAGCCTGCATACATATGCCCGTATGAATGCATGTTTGTGCATGTGACTCTGTGCATGTGTGTATCCTTGTGTGTGCACACGTCCATGTGTATATGCATTTATGTATGTGTGTGCCCAGGCATGCGTATATGTGTGTATCTGTGTGTAAAGACATGCGTGTACACATGTCGATGGGTCTATGCTTGTGTTTGTGTATGTACACACTTGGATCTGTGTGTATGTGCTTGTATATGCATGTGCGCAAACACGTCTGTGGGCATGTGTGTTTAACCTTTGTAGCTCAGCTCAGGAGTGGGCACCCTTTCTGCCAGGTTGCAGGCTGGTGGATGTTTGCGACGCCAGGTTAAAGTGGTCCACAGCGGGGCAAGGCAAGTCCTCCTTTGGGGTCTGGGCCCTTCAGGAGGAGCTGTCTGTTGTTGCTTCATGCATTCCCGATGGAGTCAGATGTTGACACTCTCCTCACCTGGGATGAAGGAGCTTAAACACTGTAAATGTGCTTACAGGTGTGCCCCAGAGCTGGGAGCCCTCCTCATTTCTGCAGCCAGAATAAGGCACAGAGGATCTGTCCTCAGAAGCAGGCAGGGTGGCTCTCAAGACAGTCTGGCTCTGGTGACGCATGGCCACCCCTTGAGATGGGCCAGGGGTATTCTCAGATGAAAAAGAGCAGGAAGAAGAGGAGGAGCGGGAGGAAGAGAAGGAGGGCAGCCTGGGGTTGGAAGCTGAGACTAGCTCCCCATTGAGGGGTGGGCAGCTCTAGGTCCCACACTTATCTGAGAACAAGAGCAACCTAGAGCCATGAGGCCCAGTGCCAGTCACTGTCTTCCTCCCAACCTCAGTATCCTCCCTAAGATGAGAATAGAAACTGGGCTCACAGGGCCATGGGTAGTTAGGAATGGGGTGATGGACAGGGACCCTCTTCTCTATCCTGAGGAGACATGACAATCAGAGGAGTGGCATGCTGATAGCAGAGGGACAGATAGACAGATGGACAGCTGCACAGAGGGGAGCTGCTATCCTTCTTAACAAGGATGATGTGGGGAGGAGTTCCCTTGCAGGGTGGAAACAGGTCCTGGGAGCCAGGCCTTGGTAGGACCCCTCTGTTTTCCTTCTCCCTAAAGACCTGACTGTACATTGCCTACAAGATGCTCCTGGGGACCTTTATGGGGCTTCAAACAACGCACAGATGTTAGGTGTGTGCCGAATAGGGGCATGAAGGCTAAGGCGAGGCTGTGCCATCCCCTCTGTTGGTCTGCCACCTCTCCTTGTACCCTGCAGTATAGAAGCCTGTGTCTGCTTCTGGGGTCCCTGCCAGGTGACTCAGGTTTGGGTCCTTGCTATGTGATCTTCCCTTTCTGTGAGCTTCTGTTTCCTCATCTGTAAAGTGGGCCTGGCCTGGCCTGGCCTGGGGGAGACTAGAGAGGGTGTGAGACTGGGGTGGAAACCTGCCCTGCCAGCCTGGCATCTGCCTCCTCAAACCCTTGGCCAAAACCCTCTCCCAGGACACAGCCAAGTATTTGTGACCGCTAAGTAGCATAACAGCTGCTTTTCTTGCTCAAGTATGACATTACATTTTTCCGGATGGCTGGACACTTCCTGGCCTAAAGTGGGCTAAGTGACAGTCTCGGTCTGTCCTGCCGTCCTCCCTTCTCTGAGTCCCTGCCTGTCTTCCCACCTTGTCCTGGTTGCTGGTGGCAGGATCAGGCCCAGACCCTTCCTGTTTCATGTTCAGACAGAGCCCAGATGGAGTCCCCAGGGTTGCAGGTGGCCTGGGCCACTTCCCCTGGGTTATTTTTGGCCCCTGACTGACCAAAAGCAATTACTAAATTTTCATCTTGTTTTGCTGACGGTTTAGAGTATGTTAAAAATGTTCCACTGGGAGACCTGGGGGCACCTCAGGGGTGGGGAGGTGGGAGCTTAGAGACAGAGCTGAGGCCAGCACTCCTGGGAGGGGCCTCAGGGGTTGCTGTCGAGATGGAGACTGGTTGGGCCAACCATGGTCTGTTTATTTACAGCTGCCATTTGATGGTGCTTCCTGCACCCAAGCCTGAGTCCCGAGCATGCATGGTGATTAGTCTTCACTTGCTCCTGTGATAGCAAAGGGGATACAGCCTCCCATGTTACAGAACAGGAAACTGAGGCGCAGAGGGGTTCTGTCACACTCTTGGGAAGCAGGCAAGTGGGGTGTCAAACTCTGGCTGAGACTGCTGCCTTTCTAGGGAGAAGGATCTATCCTGCTCGGGGCTGGGCAAGACGGGGCTGGGGAGGCTACAGGGAAGGGACAGGCAGGATCTGCCTCCAGGGCGCCACTCTCACACACCAGATCTGACCATTTCCTTTTAAATGTCTGCATTGTTGGCTTTGACTGATCTGCTTACCCTTGTTGGAAATGGCCCAAGGGCTGGCAAGTGGATTCCAGGGTCTTTGGGGTTGGCAGACTGTGGCTGGCTGGTGGTGGATGGGAGGGTGCCTTGACGGCTCCTGTGGTGCAGTGTGCCCATAACCTACCTCCTGTATCCCTGGGAGGCACACCCTGTCCTTAAACCATGGGAACACTGAGAAACCCAAGTGACAGGCGGCTTGTAACTTGTCCATGGCCTGACAGATAGTGGGGATGTAGTGGTCCTGGAGTTTGCATTTGGTTCAAGCATAACTGGCTGGTGTGACCAGGCCGTGCTGGGCTTCAGTCCCTGAGTTTGCAGCAGGCACTCTGCTGGGCTCTTGTCCCAATCTGCCCTATTCAATCCCCCTGCCCCCCAGCTCCTAGAGACCTCCCAGCATGCATGGGGAAACAACTGTGGGCAGGGAGCAGGTGGCTGGGCCAAAGGTCATGTGCCTTTGGGGGCCTTTGGGGTATGCTTGCTTTGCTGCCATCTTGGAGCCAAGGGGTCTTGGAACAGCATGTCTTGGGGCACCGCTCCTGTCCCCTCATGATGCCTGCTACTCCTTAGAGCCCGCAGACATGGTGCTCATGAAGATGAGGAGGTCCCAGGTGAATGGGGGCAGTTCTAAGGCTGGGTGAGTTCTGGGGCCTGTGCTCACCCTGGGTAGGCTGGGTTTGCCTGGTAGGTTTTAGGGAGGAACAAGGGATTCTTTCTACCTGTGCTCCTTGCGCATGTCCAGGACCCAGACTCCTTCACGCTCTCCCTCACCGCCCCCAGGAACACTCACTGGCCACAGGCAGAGGGTGCTAGGAGTGAGACAGGCTATGGGCCTGGGAGCCCAGTTGTCCTAATGCTGGGCAGCTCTGGACCCTGGTCCAGGAGGAGATGGGAACAGGCCACTGCCCTGGGGGTGGGAGCTCCAGACTCTGACTCCTCCACCTGCCCTCCATGTTGACCACAAGGTACTTTCTGGAAGGGTCATGGAGGTGAGTCTTGGGGGAGAGGCTTCGGGCTGCCAGTTGGAGGTGTGGCTGATGGTTTGAGGACACCAGTGTCTCAGAGGTTTGTTTGTCTCTTATGGACACCCCCGCAAGCACAAGATCCTGTCCCTCCAGAGCTGGTGGCTACCACAGCTTTCCCACCAGCTTCATCGGGCCTAGGCAGCTGTTTTGGCCATCACTCAGGGAAGGAACCCTTTTCCATACAAACGTGTGTGGACAGATGTGTGTGGCCATGCTTTAATGAGCAACATCTCTGCCAGTCTGAGGGGGACAGTACCACATCCACTTGTTGGTTGGATGTCTCTCAGATGCAGTTGAGTCAGCACCCCCCAAGGGGGCTCCAGTCTGCTATGGGGAGGAAAACCATAGGGCCTTGGGCAGGCTGGGTGGGGAGGGGTCTCAAGGGTCTCTGAGAGGAGGCTCTGAAGGCAGCCAGGAGAGGGGACAGGCTGCTTTCTGAAGGAAGTGATAACTGAGCTCATAGCAAAGGCTGGTGGGGAGCCAGCTGGTGGGGAGCCAGCCGGTGACAGTGACAGGTCATAGAAAGACATGGTCATTCCAGAGGCCCCAGGGTGGAAAGTGGCTTCATTTTGGGTATGTGGGGAAGGACTGTCAGCAGCAGGTGAGCTGCAATAGATTGTGGGGAGCAGGCAGTGTGGGTACCACATGGAGGTACTATGTGAACATTGTGTGTGTGTGTGTGTGTGTGTTATGGACCTGTGTCTATACTGCCTGGGTTTGGCTTCCAGTTGGTCTTGTTGCCCTGGACAATTGTGATTACAATATCCAAAATTTCAGGGGAAGATGCAAATGGATTGTCTGTCTACTCCTCCCCTTCATCTGAAGGCTTCATCTTGGAAGAATGAGGAATGTCTATCTGAGGAGCTTGGCCCACACCAAATCTGTGACTTGAGGCTCAGTGGAGACACCGAGGTCCGGCATGTTCTCACCTAAGGGGCTCCTGTGTGGAGGAAGAGAGGCTGCCAGAGGAAGTGGCTTTTGGAGCCTGTTCCATGACTTGCTTTCTCAGCCTGGAGGGTGATACCAGGTTTCTGCTGGCCTTACAGGAGTGGTGGAGGGGCCCAGAAACCATGGAAAAGAGGACATTCCTGGGGGTTGTAGGGAGGATGGACTGCTGGGGTCATGTTAGGGCCTTTCTTGTCTGGAGCCCTTGATGCCTCCTGTAAGGGCTCAGGTCTCACTGTGGGCAAGGTCAAGAGGGGCTGGATGGCTCTGGAATCCTGTTCCCAGCCCTACATATGCCAGGCCAGGTGGGTGGTCTGCAGGTCTGTGGTGCTCTGGCTTGGAAACCAATCCCAGTTGCACTTGAAATGAGAGGCTTATGTGAAGGACTGGGTGGAACCAAGCCCACTTTTCCCCTTTAGCCCCTGGTCACAGTCTCCCAGGGTTCTGTGTCAGTGGAGCCCATGTGAACTCACTGTCTAAGTAGAAAGAATGGGCTTATGTCATGCATGCAGCATCAAGGCTCTGCAAACTGAGGAATCTTCAGACTGGGCGGGGTGGCCTCACTGCATTTCATGGATGATAGTCCAGAGGCCCCAAATCCAGGGAAGTCCTCTGACCATCATTCTGGGGCCCATCCCTGCTTGTCGATACAATTCTTGTCAGTGTCTTGATTTGGGGACGCTGCCCTGGCTTTGTCTCTGTTCTTTCTTAAGTTCCCCTTGTCTGGACATCTGTTAGTAGGCAGATGTCTGTCGAACAGGCCTTGCCAAATGAGGAGTTCCCAAAATGTAGGGGCTGGCTTGTATGAGCATACATGCAACCTTGCAGCCCCAGGCTAGGAGTGGCAGCCAGCAAGGGGAGTCCTGGAAGGGGTGCAGCCAGCCTAAATCCCTGAAGCTGCTGGCTCTGCACTCCATCTGTAGGGAGCTTGAAGCATGGAGCCCACTGCAGATGCTGGGGCTCCCTGAGTTATCTTCTGAGCACCCAGGGTGGGGGCTGAGGCTCCTTGGGGCTCTACTGCCATGTTCCCTCCTTCCTTCCCACAGGATCGCCATTCGTCAGAGGGAAAGCAGAGTGCCATAGAGCCTATGCAACTGTCCCAGTGCTTTCTCCAATCTAGCCTGAGTGCCTCCTGCTTCACTTTCCTCACCCTGCTGCTCAGGACAAAGCAGAAGAAGGTTCCACGTGACTGGAAATCTCCTTAGTGTCTGTTGCACTCTCACTGTTCCAGGCCTTCTGATGCTCTCCTGAAGCTGGCTGGCCTGAAATGCAGACTTGATGTCCTGGAACCCGCCCTGGCCTCTGGGAAGCTCAGCTGCAGCTGACTTGGCCTTTCCCCCATCGGGAGCTCAAAACCTTCACTCCCGCCAGTCGGCTGCTCTGGGCTGAGCAGCAGCCAGGCCTCTGGGAATGGTTTCTGGGCTTGGCTGGCCAATGGACAGGGTGTGTAGCCCTCCTGGCCAGCCCCTTCCCGGGAACTCCTGTCCATCTGTCTCACTCAGGCTGATCTGGTGGTCTGGGAGGTGATGGGTATGAAATGAAAACATGCGGCTAGCTGGTGCTCATGAGAGATGGTGCCCCAGGGTCACAGGGTTCCATAGACTGTGTGTGACCCTAATTGTGCTAAATCATGATGCTGCTGTGCACAGGGAAGGGCAAGACCGTGGCAGCTGGAACCTGCTGCCAGTTACGTTGCTTTTAGTAGACCTTGACTTTGGGTATGCTGCACTTCTCTGCACTTTAGTGGCCTGAGCTGCAAAATGGGCTTTTGGCTTTACCTGCCACTCAGGGACCTCTCCAGGTCGAACACGTTCATGGAGAACAGCAGCCTTACAGATGTGACTGCAGAGACAAACGTTTGTGGTGCCGACTTTAATGATCTTTTTGTTATTCGATTTGGATTTTGCTACAACGCATGAGTGACTGAGGAAGATTTGAAAGGGTTGGATGGTTGCTTCCACCTTACCCAGAGCTATTGCTGACTATGTTCTGCTTTGGAGAAAAAAAATGAAAATAAAAAGTGAAAGACCCGGAAGCTTTCAGTCCATCACATTGATGGTGGCTGCTGACCACTGGGCTGAGGATCTGGAGGGGAGAATGGGTCAGTGGGCACCGAGTTCTGGCTCTCTGGGGGCTCTGTCAGGTGGGGAGACACCTTCTCAAGACAAGTGATGATGGAGTGCTAGTGAGGAGCTGCAGAGGAGGCCAAAGTTAAGCCTGTAAGTAAGGGAGCAGAGGTGCCCTCGAGGTGTTGTCCAGCTGCAGATGTCAGAGGCATGAAGTACATGCCGGGGGTGTGGTGGTGGAGAACAGGTGGAGACACAGCTGGAGAACAGGTGACACCATCTGCTGGGAGTCCTGACAGGGTGGCACCATGATGACACAGGAAGTTTTTGAGCAGGAAATACAAGTGGAGGGTGGATAGAGGGAGTCCTAGCTGGGGTGGCTTGGGTACAGGATTTGGAGACAGCTTCACTAGCTCCTTAAATTCCAACAGTGAGGGTTCTAGACATTTTAAGCTCTCTCCAGCTGTCCCCCAGCCACTTGGGAAAATGCCAGCACCCTGCCCGTCTCACAGACGGTCCCCAGCCTGGGAAGACTTCAGAGAGAGTGTGCACGTTCCTCTGCTGTGAGGTGGAGATGTCCTCCCGCCACAGGGCTGGAGACGGGTTGGGGACTGCTTTGTCAGGTTGGGACAGGGCCAGCCAAGCCCCAGGACACGCCGTCCTCTGGCCTGGCCTCCTGGAGCAGAGCCCATGTAAGGAATGGCGTCTGACGCTGTGTTCCAAGCAGAGCTGGGGCAGTGTCTTCGGGACACAGCTGTGTCCAGCTGTTCCCCGTGTGACAGTGGGGGACGTCCATCCCCTCCCCAGCAGCTCTGCTGACCAAGGAGCTACCCACCACAAGTGTTGGGGCCCTTTCAGGGACTCAAGACCCTTGGAATAACAGGACAGAGGCTCAGACTTCTTGGCTTGCTGAGTTTGGGAAAGGGTGTTGACTTCCTAAAAGCCTCCCAGGTATGTAAGGGCTCAGGCTTGTGAAGTTAGGGAAGGGTCTGCCTTCCCTTGGACAGGCTTGTCACTTCCTACTCATGCCCTCCAGGGCTATGGGCAGAGAGAAGCCTAGTGACCTTTGCCCTCCCTGAATGTACAGGTGCCAGCCAGAGATCTTCGCTGAGTATAGGTTGCAGTATATGTCGTCGAATTCTGGAGAGAAAAGTGAATGCAGACCTGTGGCAAGCTGCAAGCCTCCCCTGTGCTGCAGGGGTCAGTGAGCTCTTTCAGGTGGCGGCCTCAGAGGTCCTTTGCAGAGGGGCCTAGCCTTGAGACTCAGGCTGAATGAAACGGCCACTGTGGGCACAGGTCTTTGTAACCGCAGCCGTGGGTCCCAACTATAGCTTCATATGGTGCTTCTGTGACAGAGGACTCTGCAGACCCTCATGGGCTTGCCCCTCCACCCACTCCCAGGAAATGTAGCTCCCTGGAAGCAGGGATGCTCTCTGTCTGCCTCATTTTCTGCTGTATTTCCTGGACCTCAAACAGTGCTGGCATGCAGAGGAAGCAGTTTAATAATAGATGAGACACAACTGAAGAACAAGGCAAAAAGAATGAGGAAAATGGCATTCCTGAGCAACAGAGACCAAGAACTATGAACAACTTGGAGAATGGAGTGTAAAGGAAATGTGTGGCAGTTGGAGGTTGAGAAAATGAAGAGAGAAGATTATGACTGAGACTGTTTCAGATCTAATGAAACCCAACGAGAGCTGGGTACATGTCAAGTGGTAGAGTGCCTGCCTAGCAAGCACAAGGCCTTGAGTTCAAATCCCAGTGCCACCACAACAAGCAAACAAACCAAGTGAGTTGCAGTAAGACAGAGAAGGATTGCATACCCAGGCACACTGGAATAAAAATGCAGAACACCCCAAACCAAAAGAAGTCTTAAAAAATGCCAGAAGAAAAATGTACACTACCTTAAAAGATAATTAAATGGAGAGCTCACTTTGTTTTTTATTTTTGGAATGGGGATGGAACCCAGGGCTTTGCACATTCTAGCAAGTGCTCTACCACTGAGCTACATCCCAGCACGGGCAATGAGAGCTAGGCAATGAAGCAATTTCTTCCAAATGCTGAGAGCTAATGATTATCGCCTAGCAGTCAATATCCAGTGAAAAATAAATTCCATCAAATGCAAGTAAAAACCAAGAAAGTATGGTGTGAGGCAGAAGTCCCAGAGAGAAAATTGGAGCATAAGACAAGATCTAAACCAACAGAATTTCTCTGCATGTGGTAAACAGAAACAAAAGCCACAAGGGAGTTAAATAAAGATAGAGCGAAAATTCAAATTAATAGTGCCCTTAAAGCTAGGACAGGAGCAGGGAGAATTCAAAGGTATTCATGTTGGTGGGATGTTCTAGAGGAGGGTGAAGGTATGGGTTTACCATAGACTATAATCTTCAGAAACACTGCCCAGAGGTGGTGGCTCATGTCTGTAATCCCAGATACTCGGGAGGTGGAGATCAAGAGGATTGTGGTTTGAGGACAACCTGGTCAAAAAGTTTGTGAGACCCCATCTTAACCATTGAAAAAAAAAAAAAAAAGCTGATCATGGTGGTATCTGTTATCCTAACTACGTAAGAATCACAAAAGGGAGGATCCAGTCCAGGCCAACCCGGGCATAAGTGAGAGACCCTATCAAAAATAACCAACATGAAAAATGCTGGCAGAGCCATTCAAGCGATAGATCACATGCCTAGCAAGCACAGGCTCTGAGTTGCAAGAATTCTGAGAAAGAAAAACAAAACACACCATATATATTCTAAGCAGAAGAAAGCAGAATGAACAACCCAGCACTTCAAAAGAAGGCAGGAAAGGTGAGAAAAATAAACACAGAGGAGGTAGAATGAAAAGATTGTCAAATAAGATCGTAGAAATGAATACACCTAGATTGACAGTTACCATTATAATTCAAAGACAGGAATTTCAGGCTACTATTTTTTTTTTTTAATAAGAAACAGTTCTCAATCATAAAGATAGGAAGAGGTTAAAAGTTTATGCAAATACTAAAAAAATGGAAGAATATAGTCCTATCAGAAAAATACACTTTAAGTGAAAAGAGCTACTAAAGATAAAGTACTCATTGCTTAATGATAAAAGTGTGATTTATTGGAAAGATGTAACTGCTCTTACCTTGAATGTGCCTAATAACAAAATCCTCAAAATACAGAAAGCAAAATTTGGCAGAACTACAAAGAGAAAAAACAAATCCACCATTAAATTACAGTGGGAGGTTTTTTTATACAAAGAGTTTATGGATATATAATTACACATCATGAATTCACCCATTCTAAGATCAATGAGTTTTTGTAAATTTGCTTTGTTATGCAACCCTCACTGCAATCCAGTTTTAGGACTCTCCCCTCACCCCCAAAGTTCCTTTGTGCCGGCTCATAGCCAATCCTTGATCAGTAGTCAGCACCAGGAAAAAAAAAAAAAAAGGGTTGTCATAATCTCCTAGGGCAGCTGAGAGACCTGCAGGGCACGGTCCAAGGTACTCACACAGTTGACCAGCAGGCACTGTGAGAGCCAGCAGTGGACTGTTTCCCCTGAGGCTCATTTTCTGGTTTGCATACTTGTATATTTGCAGGGTGCTGCCTGTGTGACCAGTCCTGCACCGGGCCTGGCAGGGGCTGCCAGGCAGGGTTCCTGTCCAGCAGGACAGCTGACAGAATGAACCCACCAGCCAAGTTTCCTGGGTACTCAGTGGCTTTGATGGCTACAACAAAGTCCTCCATTGTGCCACCAGATAGCAGAACAGGGCACAAGGAGGTCTCCAGGGACAGGGGACAGAACACAGAATTAGGACAACCCAAAGCAGGGCTGGTTGTGGCTCTATCAGGGTGACGCCTCAACTGATATTGCTTTCCAACCTGTAAAATGGGGGTGGCCAGGAGGGCTAAGGTGCACAAGAAGGCACACACAGGTTTGAGTCACCTTTAGGCACGAAGTCTGTCCCATCCCCAGGTGTGATCATGACCCTGGCAGGATGTTGGCTTCTGGGTCCCCATGTAGAAGAGCAGGTGTTTGCAAGGAGCAATGAGCTAGACCTTGTGAGAGTGGAGTCTGCCTTCCGTGCTGACATCTTCCATCCTGCTATTCTGTGATTTCTGAAGTCAGCAGGCTGCCCAGAGGCCAGAGGCAGCCCCAGTTCCCTCTGTCCCTGCTCTCCCACCCTGGACGGATGAGCAGTTGGTCTGAGGCCACAGCTTCCTGGAGCCCTGAGCTGGTAGCAGGCGCTTATCAGCTGGGCTCAGACCGGCTGCCTGCCGCTGTGCAGGGGGGAGAGTGTGGGAGGGGACTCTGCCCAAACATCTTCCAGATGTGGCCGCAGCTACCCGATAGCCTGGCTCCAGCTGGCGCCCTGGGCCAGCAGGCTCCTGTTGGCCGAGCTGTTAGGAAAACAAAACTCAGGGAAGGCGCGGGAGGCCCGGCTTCTCGGAAGGGAAGGGAGTGATTGGGCAGAGCCCCCGCCAGGCCAGGCCAAAGCACCACGCTTGCTTCTGCCTGGGTCGGGCTGCCCACCTGGCTCTGAACTTGAGGTGTTCACCTTGTCTTCTGGCAAGTCCTGGGATGAGCTTGGGCTCCTCTTGTCAAAGGGGCTTCTTGGTGGGCAGGGTAGAGCCTCAGGTCCTTCTGTCTCCCCACTGTACATGTGGGTGGGAGGAAGAGCCCACAACACACAGGTGGACAACATAACGCCCTTCTGCCAGTGAGATGGGCCTCTGTGTACCTCTGCCAGCATTCTTGACCCAGTCAGCACAGGTTCTTTGTGGTGGGAGGTAAGTGGTGTTCCCGCCACCTCTGTTGTCCCATTGGACAGCTTTGGCAGGACTAGCAGCTATCACTGCTGGAAGGTGCTAGGGGCTGAAAGGCCTTGTCCAAGGTCGCACAGCCCTGGGGTGGGCACTCCAGAGCTGGCCTGTAGGCTGCTCTAGCCTGCTGCCAGCTCTCAGGTCAGCAGGGGCCAAGGCTAAGCCTCTGTGATCACTGGCTAATCGTTTGCTGTATGTGAATTTGTGCAGGAGGCAGAAGGCTAGTCCCTCACTGAAACAGAGGTGAAAAAACCCTTCTACTCCTTTACCCTTCACCCAGACAGTGTGGGAGCACGCCACGTGTCCAGGCTTGCCAGGGTCTCAAACGTCCCCTGGCCTCAGCCCCTGGGCATGCTGGGGCTGTCCCACCACCCCTCCCCCATTCCTCAAAGGACATAGGGAAGAGGGTAACCTAGGAAACAGGGTGGCCGTGACTCTGTACTGTGCCACAAAGCAGGTCGGCCCTCCAAGAGCTTTATGGATGACTTGCCTCAACATTCCTCCCAGCGGAGGACAGCCCAAGCGGGCAGACTGAGAACCGCCCTGTGGAGACACCTCCAGAACCGGGCCATCTACTGGACTCTGCATGCGGGGAGAGCAGAAGGCAGCCATGAAGTGGGAAAAGCCCCCAGACAGCCCTGGCTGTCTTCCAGGGCCACCTGCTTCCTAGGCCTCCCTTCTCTGCCCTAGCAGCCTTCCTCTTGCATGGCCTTCCCTGGTCTCATTCCACTACTCTTGTTGGTCTCTCCCCTAAAACCCTCAGAGCCTCAGGATCAACCTATCCACTCTCCCTTGTGTGGCCCCAAGAGTCAGACTTGCACAGTTTGGTCAGTCTACTTTGCTTTTCTCATGTTAGTTTCAAACCTGCCTCTTGCAGGCAGCCTTCCTGGCTTGCTCCCTTAATCCATAATTCTTGGTCACTTGGTTTGAAGCATTTTGTTTCCTTGGCAGTGGGAGTATTTGGTGTCTTAATTGTGGTGGTAGGGATCCTCACTAAAGGCTTAGAAATCCCTTTTCTTTCCCCTGACCATGAAAATGATTGCCAATGAAAAGATATTAAAATAATATTGTGCTGAGGGTTTTGTCTCAGTTAGCCTTGATAACATTTACATGAGTTGGGCACCATCACAAATGGGGAAACCGGAGGCAGAGAGGATTATGGAGCTCGCCTCAGGTAGTAGAGGGAGATTTGGAAGCCAGGTCTGGGTAGTTCTAAGCCTGTTTCCTGACCTTTTCTTCCATCTTCTCCACCTCTTTCGGTAGTCTTACTTTCCTAATGCTTTTCCAATCCAGCCAGTCTCTGACTTAATTCACCCTAGGGGACTATGGGGAGAGGCCATGGTTCCCATTCAAAGGTGAGGAAACAGGGCACGGGGGTGGGAGGGAGGAGTCGAGGTCACCCAGCCATCAGGGGGGTGGGCAGGTGGCAGCTGAGTCCTGGGTTTACCTGCCCTCTGCAACCTCTAACCAGCTCATCCACTGGTGAGATGTGCACCTGGGTTTCCAGCCTCCCACAGACGCCCATGGCCACCCTCTCCTCCCCACTCCTCCTCTTCCTTCCTCTGAGTCCTCCCCTGCCAAGACCCTGCGGCAGCCTGCCCGACGGGGCAGCCAGCACACTGCCCATAACTACAATCCCAGCTCCACGAAGCAGGACAGTCTATGAAGTCGGTGGGGAGCTGTAAAGCCTTTTAAAAGGGGCAATAAAAGTTTTGGGTTTCAGATCTCTTCCTGGAGAAGAGAATAACAGACAGGAAATTTCAGTAGCAGACACGACAGAGGCCGCAGCACGCAGTCTGCCCTCAGACGAAAACACCTCCTTGTGTGCCAGGGCCCAATGCTCCCTGACAGCCTTGCCCTAGCTAGGGGAGGTGGAGACGGCCTTACAATTCACTGTTTTGTCTACGTGGTTGTGTTTAGAATACCGCTCTGCGTGAGGCTTGCCACACCCAACCCTAAGTTGGCCTCCAAGGGTGTATGCTGGTCTGGGGTGTGTGAGGGTGTGTATGTGCCCCACATAGGGTGCATGTGTGGTCCAGACAGGGCTGGGGCCAAGGTGCCCTGACCCTGGATGCTGGGATGGGTGAGGCCTGGGCTGCTGCTTCATGGAGGCCAGGCTTAGGTCCAGGGAGGCCATAGTGGATCTGCACGCATTCATCCCCCAGAGTTAGAAATGACCCAGCTGGGAGAAGGACCACATCCTCTGGCCAACCATGTCCTGGCAGGGAAGCCACAGCCAATGTAGCCCCTAGCTTCTTCCCCTTGGTTTAATCAGGATTTCCTAAGCCCGAATGCCCAGGTGGCTGTCCCCAGGCACTGTACAAGAGTCACTAGCCACTTGGGCAGGGCTGTGGACAAAATACAGGGTACAGGGTTCTATTCGAACTTCAGATATACAACAGAACATTTTTTAGTAAGTGTGTCTCACTCAAGCATGTGTGAGACAGGGAGCCCTGTGGGGAAAAAGGGCAGGTGCAGTTCCTGAAACCTTCGCTCAGGACCTGTTACCTTTAAATCATAGTGTGTGTTTTCTTCCACCTTCTCTTGCATGTGGTCTCTTAGCTGCTACGGGGCCATCCTGTCACAAGGCCAGGGTGATCACACATAGAAAACACAGCAGCTCTTGGGACAAGACTTGCCTACTCTTCAAGGCCAGGATGTGTACACAAGAAAGCACCTTTTTAAGCTGTGCTTTTGAACACAAATTTGCCTCCTCTTTTGTCTGGGGAAGCCTGCTGTCTTCTGTCAGCACTGTTTCCCATCTCCTGCACTTAAAACTCCTCACAAGGTGCGAGCTCTGCGCCTCAACTTCACTTCCCAGGCACTGCACGAAAATGGCTCGTGCTACCAATCATCCCACTGCAGCTTCAGAGGCCCGCACAGCCTGGTCCTCACCCGCTACACTATGCATGGCAATTCAAAGTTCAGCTGCTTAAATGGAATAAAGATTCAGCTCCTCTTCTGCAACAACCACTTTTCGAAGGCTCAGGTGTCCCTTGAAGGGCCAGGAGATGCCACATGTGACAGCTCCATGCCCCTGGACCATTAGAGCAAGCTCTGTCCAACGGGACCACTCTGGAACTTGTAGGGACACTCAGAACTGGGTGGTCCCTCCTTTCCTGTCCTCCCCTACCTGACACTGGCTAAAGTCCCAATTCACATTTTTTTTTTTTTTTGGCAGTGCTGGGGTTTGAACTCAGGACCTCACACTTGCTAAGCAGGTGCTTGACTGCTTTGAGCCATGCCTCCAGCTGGGTTAGAACCTCAAGATGACAAAATGGGTCTTGGTGACTGAAGCTACCAGAGGCCACAGCTGGAGAGGTCCTGGGCACTGTCATCAGCTTGGCAGCCACTACCCGAAGATGCCAACATGCCTCATCTGTGAGCTGGAGTCTGGACTGTGCCCTAGGCCTGCAAGGGGTAGCCAATGGAGCCAAGCTGCTTAGGAGTGTGGGTCTGAGTATGGAGCCTGAGAGGCCAGGCGCAGGCCACAGTGGCTGGGGCTGAGGGCTGGAGTACGTCTCCTAATTGTCCGTGACTTACAGACTTGGCTGGGTGCCCAGACGGTCTTCATAAATCAGTGTCGCCACAGTGGAGAGCCTGCTGGTGTGGCCCTCAGGGCTAGGCAGTCGTACTGCCTTCAATTTTCTACCAGTCCCTGCAGAGCTGGAGGCTGGGGGCAGAGGCAGGATGGGGGGATTGGAGGGAGGAGGGCAAGGAGGTGGTGAGCCAGGGTCGCCCTGCAGTAGACACCTGCTTCTTGATGGGTTCCAGCCTTCCCACCTGATCTGGTTCTGCCTCTGCCTCTCACCTCCTGCCCAGCACTGACTAAAAGTGTGCCCTCCAGAAGTGGGAGATGGGCCAGAGGAAAGACTAGACTAGGGTCCAGAATGCCCTGACTCTTCATGGTGTGTGTGCCTATGTGGTGTGTGTGCATAAGGTGTATACATGTTCATGAAGTATGCATGTAAGGTGTGTGTGTATGAAAATGTGCACATCTGTCTGTGTGGTGTGTGCCTGTGTGTAAACATGTGTGACTGGAAGCCAGTTGAGGCTGTGCCATGTCCCTCCCCACATCAGGGCCAAGTGGTTGGATGCAGGAGGCCCCCTGTGTCTCTGTACTTGATCCTATGATGGGGACAGGCAGGACATGCCTTTTCACCCTTTCTGGCTGGCCTCAGCACCCCAACTGTGAGGCCTTAGTTTCCTCATCTGCTAAGTGGGATCAGTGCCTCAGTCCTGGCCCCAGGGCTGGAGAGGGATCTGACAGCCAGGTGTGAACACTTTGGGGTACCCTGTGAGTGCTCTGGACTGTTCTGTTGTGTGAAGGCTCTGGGGACAAAGAAGGGCTGGTTCCTGTGGATGACTTCTGTGTCTGCCACTAGGGCTGGGAAGGACAGAAGTGGCAACAGCAGGCCAGGGCTCCAAGACACAGAGAGTTCTGGAGATCAGGGAGGCCAGCTGAAGCATCAGCCAGTGCAGGGGAAGGTGGAGGAGGCCACCTAGTCCCCAACCTCAGGTGTGGAGCCAGATCCTGGGGTGTGTGGAAGGTGACATTAGGACAAATCACAGCTGGTGGGGTGTGGACGTGGGGAGCTTCTTCTTCATAATAGCACCATCTGGAAACCAAACAGGCCCCAGACAGGTTTAGGTAACTTCCTGCAGACAGATGGGCTTTGGGTCACTGGGAAATGGGGGGCGGGTGGTCAGGGGTGCTGGAGAGGTTCAGGCTTGTGAGGTGATGTCTGGAAGCTGCTGCTGCTGCCACCACCCCCAGGCCATCACAGTCACAGGCTGGACCTCCCACTGCATGTCAGAGGCCCAGCCCAGGGAGCCTTGGCCCAAGGATTTGCACCCAGCCACCTTTTCCTGAGGGGCTGGCACAGGGCTGCAAGTGCCAAAGCCCAGGGCTGTGCTCCCGCCTCCTGCACTGGTGCCCTGCCGGTGGCAGGCACAGCTCTGGACCCACCACTGTCGGGCCTGGAACCAGATGTTTTCCCTGAGCTCGGGAGCTCCTTGTAGGACAGGAATGATGACGCTCAGCTTACAGACTTGTTTTAAGAATCAGGATGTGTATAAAGTATTTGGCAGATAGTAATGTTGATGAATTGGGGCACTTTTGATCTGTTATTATTACTGTAACAGCCTGATCCAAGACTGGGCTGGAGAGATGGGGCTGAGCAAGGGACAGGCCGGGACCTGGGGCAAATCTGGATCCCACAGCCCCAGCTTCCTAAATGGGCTTTCAGAGCTGGGCAAGGGACAGAAGTTGTGATGCCAGGTTCCAAGAAAAAACAGATGACCCTCAGCAGGCATGGGTCTCCTGGTTGGTGGGAGGTCTTCTTCGTGGCTGCTGCTGAGATAGGACTTCTGGGCCCATCTGGCCATGAGTGAGGAGAGAGAAGAATGGGGAGTATAGACTTTGAACCACCTGTTGGTCATGAGGCCCTCGAGGAAAAATCTCCTTTCTTTCAATACAGTGCTGAGTACTCTGTAAACACGGGTAAGAGGGTTCCTAAGATGCATTTAGCAGAGCATGCAGAAGAGACCATTTCTCCTGGATACCCAGTAAGGAAGGACAGGAAGAACCCCAGGGGAGACCTCGGTACTCCTGCCACCAGATGGGGGAGCGGGAGCTTGGAGCTGTGGGGCCATGGTCAGACACAAGCACAGCAGAGGGTGGGGAAGTTCAACTTGGCTGGGGCTCCCGCGTTGCCAGCCTTCTTGTTCACCTTGGGCAGCAGCAGGAAAAAGGACATGGCCAGGGCGCAGTGGTAGAAGCTGTGGACATAGGTGTAATCCCAATCCTGTGGGGTAGAGTTGGGGGCGGGTCAGTCCGTGCTCAGCCCCTCCCCAGAGCTCTTCTCTCTAAGACCCAGCCGAGCCCTCCAGGTCCCCGAGTCTCTGACTGTGTCCTGGTGCACTGCAGGTTCCGCAGGGAGGCTTCCTTCATGTGTGGCCATGGCAGCCTTTCCTGCTACCAAACCCCTATTACATTGAAGGCCTGTGCTGCTTGCCAGGCCTAGGACAGAGGCTGGGACATCTCCTCCCTCCTTTCCTCCTTCTCTCCCTCTCCGCCCTTCCCTTCCTTCCTCCTTCCCTCTTTCCTCCAAGGAAACCTTCCTTGCCCTCCTGGGAACACCTTCCAGGCTGTGCACACCATCTCAGGGGCAAGCTGCCTGAAGGCAAGGCTTGTTCCCCCTCTCTGTGACCCCCATGTCCATATAGGCTGTGATGCTGGTGACACTAGGGATGGACAACACACAGCATGAGGGGGCAAGGAGGCAGGAGTGTGATATGACAGTGGATCCTCTCTGGGAGGGCACAGCCCCCTGCCCCAGTCCTCACTAGCACAGCCATATGCCCCATAGGGCTCAGGCAGGCGGAGCCCCTGCCCCCCCAAGGCCTGGTACCTCAAAGAAGAAGCGAAGCATCAGAGCCAGTGCCCCGAAGCAGAGGCCGGGGCCTATCTGCTGGGTATAGACGCTCTTGTCGGGGTACAGACCCTTCTTCTCCTTCATCTTCTGCAGCTGAGGGACAGAGGAAGAACAGCAAAGCTCTTAGGGCACAGTAAGGGGAAGGCTTCTTCCTAGCTGGCTGGATATAGCCGCCCCTCCCCCACTCTCCCTGGCCGGCCATCTTCAGGTGGGAAATGAGTCTCCACATGCCCAGGCAGTGCAGAAGGTTCTGCTGGACCTGGGCCTTGATACAGGACCAGTGGAGATGGGAGCCTCTGGGCCATTTGCCCCCAGCAGCTGGCCTCCCCTTTGCCTCTTTGGGAGGTCCCAAGGGCACTCCTTGCATTTCCATTACCCAGCTAGAGGAACTCCTTGAGGGGAATTATGTTCCATGAAAGGATATTGACACGGCACTAGGAACCCCTAGCCGTGTGTGCTTCACTGGTGGCGGGCGTGGGGGGGGCAGTTAGTAGCACACGTGGGGTGGCCCGTTGGTCTGTAGTTGGCTCATGGAGAAACATCATTTGCGTTACCAGTTAAGGAGCTGTCTTAATATTACTAGATTAATATTATTAATCAAGCACGTAAACCTTGATTTCTCAGTCACTGATTGCCTAGAGCAAGGCTCCAGTGCGTAACCATGCTTGGCAAGATGGGAGGGCACACAGAAAAGATGAGGTTCCCGCAGGTCCTTAGCCTGGAAACTCAGATCCTTGGGGCAGAAGTTTTGGAACTGAGGATACCTCTGATTTCAGCAGGATACATTGTCACACACAATAACTAAGGTGTATACCTGGGGCATGGGGCAGGACTTCTGACTGCACACATCACTGAGTGGGGTGCACAGAGACAGCAAACAGCCTCACACTGGGTCAGGCTAGCTTGTTTCTAGTTTTCTGGGACTGATCACTGCTGACAGGAGTTGAACACCACCATGGTGCAGGCAGTGTGAGTACGGAGAGCTGGCACAACCCTGGATGTGGGTGACTGTGATCTGGGAAATCCTTGCCCAGTGGCAGCACTGGGGCCCCGAGAGGGAGGGTCTGTCCCAGGCAAGGTCATACTGGTGGGCTTGGTCCTGCCCCTGGGAACCCCGTCCTCCAGATCGCTCAGCTTCTGTCTCCCAAAAGTTGTTCCCACACCTCTCCACAAAAAGGATGAGCCCTGAAAGGGGAATCTATCCACATTCTAGGAAGCAAATGTCCTTGGAAATCCAACTTGAATTGCACCTCCAATTCACAAATTCGATTTGCTCCCCAGATGCAGGGAGGCAGCGACCTCTCCTGCTCCTGGCCCAAGGGCCTCGGAAGCCTTTGGGCCCTCTGTGGGGACACAAAGGAGTGGATTGTATCCTGGCTAATTAAAATCCAGCCAGAGTCAGACCCAGCCAACAGTGCAGAGGAACAACCCTCAGACGGGACAGAAGAAGGGTTATCAGAAGGAGCTTCTGTGTTTATGCATTCCAGCGTGTTAATTAACGACTGGACCCCAACTGGATCCCTGCCCCAAGGCTGTTCTGACCTCCCATGTCAGTCCAGGGCCAGCCTTGCATCCCCAAGTTGGAGTGAGAAACAGGCTCCCGTCTCCTGCCGGAAAAGTCAAATCTGACGGCCACTGCCCTGCTGGGGCTCTGTGTTGGGTTGTTGACCCTCTGTGCCTAAGTCTTGCCAACAATCAAGTGACTAAGTGAGCTCTGTCCCCCTTGGTGCATAGAGGAGTGGATGTGAGTTGAAAGCTTACCTCCGGATGTCACCTGCCCTACCTGCAGCTGTGGATGGGTGGGGTGCTCTGCTGTGCTCCCCACCCTTCTAGTTCCTCTTCCTCCTCTTGCTTGCTGGGGACCAGTTTCCTGTTCCTGATTTGCCTCCCTGAATCTGGCCCATCTCAGGGCTGCAGCAGAAGTGTGGCTGGTGCTGCACTTAGGGGGACCCCAAGATCCCAGGTGCTCCTCGGGTCAAAATGCAGTAGAGGGGTTGAACTTGGGGCCTGGATTGCTTAAGGCTTGCAAAGTCACTAGGCTGTGGCCTGCTGGTCCTTCCTGCTCTGGGATGGGTCCCAGAAGATATCCTGGGTGTCCCTCATTTACCTTGGCCAGCTTGACTAGGTTCCAGGCCTCACAGCCAAGAGGGTCTGGATATAACAAAGTGGGCAGGAGGCCTGGGTCTGAGTGCAAAGGGCAGTGTGGGCACCAGGTGCCAGCTGCAACCCAGGGGCTGTGGTTGGAAACTCTGCACAGGCCGTATCATCCCTACCCTCCTTAGAACCAAGCCCAAGGCCACTTCCTCCAGGAAGTCTCTTCAGATTACCCTAGGCTGCTTCCCAAACTGGTGCTGCATCTCTAAGCAGCCCTTCTCTTTCCTCCTCCTCCTCATGTCAGTGGTAATAACTTAAATGCATTATCTATGTGTCTTTGGACCCACCTGGTGGGAGAGGCAGAGCGGGAAGGAGATTCAGCCTTGCCCAGCACTAGTGATGACTGCCAAGAGCTGGACAGGAGCACTGGTGGCCATTTGTAGGTGTTTTCACAAATTCCTGTGTCTAGCCTGCCTGCCTGTGAGGGCAGGAGGAGCAGAGATGCAGTCAGGGTCAGGGGAGGGTCACTAGCTACATGGTCCCCATGCCCTGAGCACACAGTACGTACCCACTTCACAGCGATCATGAGGACGGCCGTGCCAATGGGGCCTGAGTACACCCCGTAGCCCCAGCGGTCATGGTAGGTCCGCACAGCAATGGTCAGCACGCCAAGCATCACGAACGTTGATCTCTGGGGTTCATCAAAGTCAGCCAGTGCTGGGGGCCCGGGAAGAGACACGGGAGCTGTGAGTGCCACCCCCTCCACTCCTGGCTGTGCCCCCACCCTTAGGTGCCCACTAGGGTGTCCCACAGGTAGCAGGCCCCAGGCCCTGCCTGGTCACTAAGAGGTCTGAGATCTGCTCAGTTGTACAGGAAAGGCAGGATGCTGGTTCCTTGGGGTAGGGCAGCTGGAGTAAGGCTCACAGTCCTGTTTCCATGACGACCGGTATGTGAGGGAAAGGCTGGATTCCCTTGGAAGACTGGCACGTAGATGCCAAGTCACGAGAGCCCATCCCTAGGCAGAGAGCGCGCAGGTGATGGGGACACCTGTCCTGCATTGCCAGGAGACCAAAACTGAGATTTTTTTTCTTTATTTTTGCAGTGTTGGGATGGAAGCCAAGCCTTGCACACACTAGGAAAGTGTTCTGCCACTGATTCACACCCCCAGCATCAAGTTGAGGCTTTGCAAGTGTACCGCCTCCCTCGAACTCCGGGATGAAAGTGACCCTTGTGAGCCTGGGGGAAATTCTGGGAGGTTGAGTTCCAGAGTTGAGAGTGGAGTTCCCAGAGCTCTGGCTCTTTCCTTTGTGTGCCATGGCTGTTCTTTCACAATAAGCATTCATCAGATCAGTCACTTAAAAAGGATATGAATTCAAGAGCGTGAGGTTTAGAAGTGCATCCTTTCTTGTGGACTAAGCTGGGCTCTGGGTGAGGGGAGGCGCTCTCAGGGATGGGATAGGTGTGTAGGTGGCCACTCACCCATTAGGGAGACCCACATGCTCAGTGCTGTCCCGTAGACGCTGAAGTACTCCAAGATGTCATGGCGCAGGAAGCACAGCACAGAGAGGCCGGGCCCGTCACAGGCGTGGTAGAGCTGCTGGGAAATCCACAGGTAGTCAGCAGGCAAGGAGACAGGTACAGCCCAGGGGCAGCAAGGGCTGGTACTGAGCCTTGGTCCCACAGAGCCAGGCTGTGAGACACCGAATGGCTCTCGGCCTCACCTTTTTCCTTCTGAACAATGGGGAAACCTAGGGTCTGACCCCTGCAGAGTCTCGGGGATTAAACAGGTGAGGCATTTGGGGCCTAAATGTGCTATGGGCTCAGCAGAAATCCCTTTGGGAGATCCTCTGACCTTCTCTGCCCTGGCTGGACCGAGGCTGGGTGGTCACACAGGTGAGGCCTGTAGAGGAGGAGACACTCAAATGTCACCTACGTGCACCTTCCACACAGGGCTTCCTGAGCACACACGTGTTCACTTATTGATCTTTGAGTCTTCTCATTAGGGGTCACCCTGCCTTTGAGGCCTGGGGGCCTTTTCCTGCCCAAATGACTCCTGTAGAAGTGGCTCTACCCACAGTAGCGTTCTCAGACTGGAGTGGGCATCAGAGAACGGTCCTGTCAGCACACAGGCTGCTGAACCCCTCCTGACAGCTGTGGACTGTCGTGGTCCCGATGGGTTGGAGATGTGTGGTTTTAACAGATGCCCCTGTGGGCGGGGCGGCCAGAACATGTTTTGAGAACTCCTTTTGGTGTCTGTTTCTTTAAAAAGGAGGAAGACCTTAGAATCCCCTAAGAAGGGTCTGTACACAGCACCCTCTTTCCTTTGTCTTCGCCCTATTCTCAGTCATCTCTCTGACACAAATTGCATAGCAATTTTTAGAGCAAAATGCCTATTTGGAGTATTTTCCAAGCAGTCAACTTATTTCTTGCAGAAAACAACTCTCTCTCCTTTTGCCTTCACATTTCATCATTTTAAGTAATATTTAATTACATGACATAATTATTTTGACAGGTTCGGCTGGCATAAATAAGCTTGGGAACCAGCACAATCGTCTCTTGGTAAGCCCAGCTCAGCAGGAGGGAGCTGGCTTATTGGAAAGCAGCCCCTGTCTGGAGGCGGCAGGGACGCCACAGGGCGCAGGGGCCCTGGGTAATGGCAAGACAAGTAAGTAGGGTTGGTTCAGAGAGGTTCTGCCAGTTGCAATTGCACTTGGACGAATGTTAAGGTGTTAAGGTAAAATTGTACTCGGAGGCATTAATAGAGATAGAGTTCCAGGACAAGGGAGAAGGTAGTCCTCTCTGTTTTGGTCAGAACCACCCAGAGAACTGCATTAAGCTTTGGACGGTGCTCTTTTTTGAGGTATCTTTGGCAGAGTAGAGGGTAGAAGAGGGTAACCAGGTGTAGGACATGACTGTCTAGCTCAGGGAAAGAGTAGTTTCTGGTAAGGCCTGATCAAGGTGTCCAAATGGAGAAGGAAGGACATGCAGGTCCTATGATGTTCTCCTGCTCTTCTGGCTTCTTCCAGAACCACATCCCCCAACTCCACCTGACTCTCACCATGTCTCTGTACCTCCCCTTTGCAACACAGATTGTTGCATGTGGTTAAGACTTGCTGTGACATTCTGGCAAATATCTGTGCCCTTTGCCCACCAGGAGCAAGACTAGTCTCTGTCCTGTCCAGGCTGTGAGGCCAGCTCCCAACATCAACTGTTTGCCTGTGTATGAGGGCCAGAGAGGGGAGCCAAGCACCCCCAGGCCAGAAGGGCCTCTCCTACTAGGCCCATGGATCGTCCTGACTTTGGAACTAGCCCTGTGCTACACTGAACTTCTGAGCAGCACCATCTGCCCTGGGAGGCAGGGTCAGGGCAGTGATTGGTCCCTGACTCCAGGGCTTCAGAAACCCTTTCCTTCACCTGATGCAGGGCGACCTGGCCTAGACAGGTCTGGGGTGCAGCTGGGGCCTGTGGACGGGAACTAAGACGCTGCAGTCAGGCCTAGCACATCCTGCTGGGAGCTCAGCAAGAGGCTGATGCTTGGAACCTCCCCTGTCCAATGGGACAGGGAAGCCTGCTCTGTGAGGCTTTTGAAGGGGCTTGGTGGTACAGTACAGTGTACCACCAAACCCCTTCAATGTACAGTTCAGTGTACAGTACAGTGTCCCACGCAGAAATGCTCAGTGTCATGGAGGGTCCTGGTTGGGACACAGCAGGAGCCATGAGTGAGCCAGAGCTGTGGGAGGTACACAATTGTGCTTGGCTGCTAGAGGACATTTGTCCCAGGAGGCAGCTGCCCCTGTCACTCTGGGTGGGGCAGGGTGGGGCTGGGTGGGCCTCTGAGGCCAGCCACAGAAGCAGCTGTGGACCAGCCCAGGCCCAGGAAAGGGAGGGGTGTCCTGGCTTAGGGGTGAGGTTTGCTGAGCTGGGCCTAACATGGGCTTTGGAGATGAGATTCTAGCGTTTCTAGCCCTGAGGCCCTGACATCTGCAATGACATCCCATCCCTGCAATGGACTTTGATGTCTCATCTGCCAATAAGAGACCCTGGCTGGGACTGGGGTTCCATGAGGAACAAATGAAGGGACACACGGCACAGTGCTTTGGGCGAACCGGCAGCTCCACACTGTTTTGTGCCCATGGTGAATGCCTGGGGCTCAGCCTCTCTGGGAGCAGTTTCTTCTTCTGTCAAATGGGAATCACAATGCTAATCTCACGGGAGGTACAGAGACAAATAAGACACTGTGTGTGCAGAGCACAAGCACAGTCCCCCCCAAATCCCGCCCCCGCGGACGCTGGCTTATGGCTTCTTGTCATTGGAGCTGATGTCTTCCCCACCTCAAGGTGGACTCAGAGCCTTAGAGCATCTGGTTCCTGGCTTGTCCCAGGTCACTATTACCCACAGAAGCACCATAACTCGGAGGGGGATATGTGTCCACTCCATACCAACCCCACAGCCCATGAGAACTTGTGGCTTCTGCTGCCATCAAAATTGGACTTGATCAACTTAGGGTGCTGGCTAATGTGTGAACACATCTGCAAACATGTGCATATGCTCACAGGCCTCACTTGCTCAGGACTGCTTGTGTGCACACACATGCTTTGGCTTTCTTGTTCACTGAGGATCCCCTGCTGGGGAGAGGCTAGCCTGGAGTCAGGTGCCATTTTTCACAAGTCAAACTCTGCCCTGAAAGGGAGGCTGGTGGACTTGTGCCTCCCCAGCATATGTGTCATACCAGAGCATGTTGGTGAAAGATGGGTCTGACGGAAAAGGAAGAAGAAAGACCATGGGAGAGAGAGAGAGATGGGGGCTCCTGGTGGGAGTCCAGTAGTGGGAGGGAGCTCAGAGCAATCCCAAGGAGGTGAGAGGGCACTAAGAGAGATGATAGATGGGTAGATGGATGGGTAGAGAGAGATGACAGAGATGATTGATAAGATAGATGATAGGTAGATAGGTGACAAACAGATGGCTGATTAGGTAGACCAATTATTAGATAGATAGATAGACAGATAATAGGTTAGAGACAGAGATAGATAGCAGCAAGCTGGGGGGACTGATAGACACAGCCAGAAAGGGACACGTGGAAGGCCGGGGAAAAGACCTGGAGAAGTAAAGGCCAGGGGATTGAGGATGAGAGCGAATTCCGTGAGGACACAGTTCCAGAAATCAAGAGCGCCAGTCCATAAACATAGAAAGAAAAACGAGAGAGGTGCAGAGAAAGAAAAACATGGAATCAGTGAGAGAAACTAAGGGAAAAGACCTATGGGGGAGGGGTGAGGAGAGGCAGAGGGCCTAGAGATACAGCCCTCAAAAAAGCTGCCCAGTACAGACACTCCACTGAAAGATGGAGAGAGCACCCTATGACAGTTACCTGGAAACGGAAGGGAGCAGGAAGAGTGAGCTGAGAGCCTGTCAGCCAGATATATAAATAGAAAGAAGAAGAAGGACCCAGAGAGAGACAGGTACCATGAAAGGAGGAGAGAGGGAAGGCAGCAGGGAGCCGGCCTTCCTCAGTGGAGCAGCTCAGAGTTCTGGAGTCAGGCTCACCCGAGCCCTTCACATTCCCCAAACATGCTAGCCCCTTCCTAAGTCCCATCCTTCCCCTCAGTAGTGCTGAGGGCAGAGCTGGGAGAGGGGTGGGTGTGAGGGAGGCTGAAGCCAGCAGCCAAAACAAAATGAGCAACCTGGAAGTCTTGTCCTCAGTTGACTGACATATGGCCATTGTGGCTTTGGCTTCACTCACATGTGGCAGTCATTCCTGAAAATTTCCTGGCACAGATAGGGAAACTGAGGTGCAGAGAGAGGGAGGGCCTCCCGGAATCTTCTCTCTGCAGTCTCCAGAACCCCGTCCTGAGTGCTTTCTTTTGTTTCTAAATCATGTCTCTTTATCGCCCAGCACAGGACAGTAGCAGAGACACCGTCCCTGCTGGGTCTTCCTCCTAGGCCCCACACTTACCGCCACAAAGAACATGGTGAAGAGGTAGACCATGGCCTCCACGTGGAACCGCCTCTTGGCAGCGATGCTGACTGTGGGGAGGAAGGCCAGGCTGCTGAGGGTGGGCAGGAGCAGTTTGGCCACGAGTGTCCCCATGGGCTGGGAGGAAGGTACTGGCTGTAGAGAAGGGTGGATGTAGGCCTCCTGGGTCCCCAGGAGACCTATGAGGGAGAAAGGCTGCTCCCTTCGGCAGGCTCTGACACAGCTGTGCCAGTGCCCACGAGGAGGGCTCAAGTGCCCCGAGCAGGCATGTGTGCAGCAACACATGGAGGGGGCCCAACAGCTGATGAACCACGTGGTCAGCACTTGTCTCTGATTTTTTTTTTTTTTTGTGATGCCAGAGGAGTTCATTCAAGGAGGCCATTTTCTCTTCTCTGAGGCAGCAACCTCGGGGGAGACTCCTTATGAATGCAATCCCTGACTTAGAGCCATTTTCCACCCCGGCCTTCTCCCCAGACGAGTAGACTTGTGGGTGCTGCTGCTTGGGTCACACCTCCATGGGTGGCAGGAGGTGAGAGAACCCCAAGTTTAGCCAATTCTGATGGCTCAAAGGACCTTGTAAATAAGCTTCAGCCCACACATTCTTCTCCTTAGCTTGTTTGCCCACAGGCTTCTCGGCTTGATTGTATTGTTTCACATCTTAACTTAGGTGGCCAGAACCTTCTACCTTTGGACCGTCTCCATTTGCCTTCCAAGCACAAGACTGGTCCTTGCCCTCTTAGCTTTCCTTCTCTCTTCTATTGACAACAGCTCCTTGGCTGGCCTGCAGGAAATTACCTTCTCTTGTTGTAAGAGGTCTTGGGGGAACCATCTGGCAGGGGGCCCCCTCATCGCTCAGCCAGGGAATGATGGGTGTGTGGTCTGAGCTTCCCAGGCAGACTCATTCCATGGATTGACTGATTGATTTGCGGTTGGCAAAACAGCATTTCCTTCCATTTTATTCTGTAACTATGATAGAATTCACATAAGACAAACACACTGGCTTAAAACCTGTAGTCTGATAGGATCTGACAGGTGGGTATATCTGTGCAGCCCCCATAGGGTCTACTTCTGGCTCCCTAGGATGCTCCCTTGAGCCCTCCAGGAAAGGCAGCCACTGTTACTATTTCTGCCTGGGCCTGACTTTGTTCGAGAACTTGACAATGGATCACGCAGCGTGTGCTTTTTTGGGCTGGGCTTCTTTCACTTCACCTATGTGATGCCTGTGAGATCCATTTGTGCTACTTGATGGGTCATATTCCCTAAATGGCTCTTCCTCACTTCCCTTCCCTTGGGAACTGGAACCTGGGGTAAAAGGACAGCAGGCTAGTGGCCCAGGAGTGCTGATGCACCTCCAGGGCAGGCTACCAGGTCTGACCAGTGAGGCCTGGATTCCCTTCCTATCCTGCTATCTGCCAGCCTCCCTACTGCTTTCCAGTGGCCTCTTTCTTGTCTGAAGTCGGCTGGAGTCCATTTCTTCTTCCCATTGGAGACACCTGCTCATGTCATTCTTCTGCTTAAGACCCTTTCAAAAGGCCCATAGCCCTTGGGGGGAAGTCCAAGTGCCACCGAGACCACCAGGCCATCCATAGCCTCCACTCTCAGATGTGTGACTTCTCCCACCCCTCTGCCCCCACCCCACCCCCCGCCACCACAGGACAGCACTCCTGCTCATATGTAGCCTGGACAGAGTGTAGGAGGGGCTTCTGTGATTGACAGCACCCCCAAAGCAACAGAGGGGCTTCTGGGCCTGCCGCTATCTGCTTCTCATCCTAGCAACTGCTACTCTGTGGCAGAGACACTAGTGTTGGCTTGGCTTGCTTGGGCTGTGCCCCCCACACCCTGGTCTGGGGCAGGGGTCTGGCTAGCGAACTCCTTATCATAACCTCCCACGTTCAAGCCTGGCACTTTGTGGGTCTTCAACAAATACCAGGTGAATGAATGACTTTGTTAAAAGAATGAATGAAAATCCAAGGAGGCAGGGCCAGTTTTAGTCTGGCCTCTTAGGAGCCCAGTTCCCTGTCCGAATGGGAAATCCAGACCCTGCTGTGTACGCCGAGCTGGGTGGGAGGCGTACGATAACCCGTGACTCATCGTCTTCGGGCTGGGCTGTGATCATCCTTGCTTCTCACCTCTCTGGCCCTCAGCTCCTGCTCAGCCCCAGCCTGGGCCCCCAGCAGGAGTGGGAAAGGGTGGAGAGGAAATATTCTGCATGTCAGGTGCTAAGAGAGGTGGCGAGAAGAGTGCTCTCTGGAGCCATAAACCCCGTGCAGAAGCAGGAAAACATTCCACAGTTGGTTTTGTGCGTGAGTGCCTGTGTGTTTTGCAGCTGTGAACTCCGGGGCCAGGCTGTGAGCTTGGGAGAAAGAGAAGGGGGAGGTGGAACTGCACATGTGTTGCAGCGATTAAGGAGGAAGGGGGCCGAGGAGGGGCTGACACAAAGCAAGGAGGCAGGTGGCTGGGCCTGGGGTAGCTGCGGAGCCTGTGCACAAAGGCTGGACCATGAGCCATCCTCTGTGGGGGCGCAGAGTAGAGGTGGGAGGCAGCTGGATATGGCTCCCGTCCGAGCCTGGCTGCCTGGACGCAGACCAGCTGACTGTGGAGAAGGCGTCCAGCTCTGAACAGGACTGAAATGACCCTCGGTTCTCCCTGAAGCAGGGGAAGCAGTTTGCCTAGAGGCTGAGGGAGGTAGAGTGGAAAGGACAGGTGACTGCTCTGGGGGTAGAGGTGTGGGGAGGGGAGCCAGGATGGGCCCATGCCAGGAACCAACTCCACCTGGGCAGGCTCTGGGCCAGCAGAGACGTGAGTTGGCTCTCTTGGCCCTTCCACCTTTGATGCTCCCACCTGCCAGCTCCCCCAAAGATCCAGGCTTCAGCCCAACAGACACCCACAGCTGCACATCCCCCCACACTCTTAGTCTCTATTGAGGATGCTTGTTCCATTCACACTGTAGCTTCAGCCTTCCCTGACCCCCGGGACATGGTGACTCCCTTCTCCCAGCCCCATGGCACTGAGTATGTGGATCTTGAAACGCCTTATCCACAATGGATTATCCACAATGGATGTCTGTTCAGCACTGGCCACATGCCAAGGACTCTTCATACAGTGTCCTGCTTGTCCCTCTTTGCAACCAGCAGGTGCAAGCTTGCCATTTTACAGGGGTAGAGACTGAGGCCCAAAGAAGAGCAGGGATCTGGTTGAGGTCACCCATGTATATCTGACTCTCTCTTGTCCCAGCACTTCCCCCTTCTCCCTGCGTGCCTGGGAGGGTTAGAGCTGTCTCGCTCTCCTCTGTACCCACATGTCCCTGGCTCACTGGTCAGACCCGGCTCTTGAAACCACTTGTCTCAGTTCCCAAGGGTCCCAGGCAGCATCCCCCTTCTGCCCAGCAGGTGGCGCTGGTCTCAATGAGACCCTGCTGGGGTCAGTTCTGGGGCCACAGAATGGGGCATGAGGGCTGACCTGTCTGTTCCCCCTTTCCCTCGGCCCCTTCAGCCACGGGAGCAGTGGTTTTATAGAGGTGCTGAAATGCCTGGTATGCCATGCAGCTCCCGCCCCCAGGACAGCTGTCTGTCTGCCCAGCCTAGGATAGCTGGGCCAGCTGCTGCATTTGCATCCTCCAAGTTTTGAACACCCAGCCCACAGCTGTAGGTCACCCCAGAGCACAGAGGCCCTTATACCCTGGCTTTTGTATGGGGTCCACTGGGACCCACCTGCACTTGGAGGAGAGGAGCAGGTTTTGATGCCCTCTAGCTCTTTTCTTGGGGCCCCACACCTGGCTGGCTGCTCAGGTTCTGCCTCTGCATGCAGCGCTATGTATACCAGCATCTGGGATTGTGGTCAACAATCAGATGTTGTCTTCAGCTGCTGGCCAAAAATTAGCAGCTCCCTCCTATCCCCCAGTTTCTGAACACCTGCCAGGTGGGCCAGACAGAGGTTCCATCACTTCCTGACACCCGGACTTCGGCATGCCCTTAGGCCCTGTTAGCCTCAGTTTCTTTATCTGCCAAAGGTGCTCCTATGTACCTGCCTTCAGGATTGCTGTGAGCCCTGATAGGTACACAGAAGTGAGGGGCTTAGATCAGGGCCCATCCTCTAGTAAGTGCTGTGTTCTGAAAATCAGGTACTTCTCACCCTCTGAGAGGTGATTGGCTGCCTGCTGGACTGGGATGCTGGGACAGGGCTGGGATTTGAACTTGGGATTCCTCAAATTGCCCAATCCTTGCTGTTATCTGCTCCCCTACTGCTGGATGCTGCCTGGCAAGTGCCATTCACTGAGTACAGCCAAGAGGGGACAGCCACACTCAGGTCAGCAGCAACCACAGCCCCATTTCTTCTGTGGACCCAGGAATTTGCATGCCAGTCTGCTGAGCTGCTGGCTAGAGGACTGGTGGCAGAGGAGTGGCTGGTGGAGACAACACTGGGCACCCCACGGGCAGGGAGCCCTCCTGGCCGTTGAAGGTCTGCTGGGATGTCATTAGCTTTTGCTGCTGCTCCCACACCTTCCAGACAGCTGGCTCTGTGAGACTCTGGGCAGGCTGTGAAATCCCAGGACTAGAGGACATGCAGCACCCACCAGCTCCTGTCCCTTCACCAGCACTGGCCCAAGTCCAACTGATCGGTTTCATTCCCCTGGAGTGCTGACCACAGCTCACTTCCAGCTACACCAGGGCTCCTACTCCTTCATCTATCCTTGCTCCAGATCTGCGGACCAAGGAACCTGTATGTGGATATGTGGAGTCTCAGAGCACAGTGGCCTGAGCAGTCTCAGCTATCTACAGGCCTGAGTCCCTTCAATTTGATCTTCATGCAGTGCGAACAGAAAAGACATGCTCCCAGCTGAGAAAGAAGTGGAGGAATTGGGAGGTCTGTTCTGTGGTCTAGCACAGGATGTGCTGCCTGTTACCTGCTAGTCACCCAGGGGTCTTGCAGCTCCCTCCCTCCACAGGCTCCAATGGGGGAGGAGGAAGCCACCCAGGAATGTCTCCAGCCATTGGGTTTGATCCACTGGATGAGTACCAGTCATAGGTCAGGAAGACCATTCCAGCCAAACAAAGAACTGCCTGGGGGCTTTCTAGAAGAAGCAGCCTCAGAAGAGCATCTTGGGGGCTGGAGCATGTGGAGATGGGTACTGGGGGAGGGTCTAAGGGGGGGACACACAGGAGCCAGATAGGTGGCCTGGAGCCATCAGCGCCTTCAGTGACTACAAGCTTCCCACAGCCCCAGGTGCTTGAATCATGGAGGGAAGGGGCTCGGGACACAGTGATTCCCCTGGCAGGGTGGGCAAGTAATTTGTGGGGCGCAGCACAAATTGCAAATTGCCCTGTTTAAAAGGCAACACAAGCTTTCTCCTTAACCAAATACCATCTCTCTTAACCCATCATGGTGTTTTTTATTTGCTATGTAACAACATACTTCTTGGGCACAAAGTCGCTTGAAGAGTAAGCCTTCACCCTCACAGGTGCCTGGGACTTCTCTGGGGACAGAAAGCAGCAGCTATTGTTGGAAGAGAGAGGGGTCTGGGAGGTGACAATGCAAACCTGTTCCGGGAGGTGGGACTTTGAATGCCTCTCTCTGAAATACCCAGGCCACTGGGGTAGCCAGTGGTCATGGCTGCCTGGGACCCTCAAATCTTGGGCTGCTGGAGGTTGGGGAAGGGCTGAGGTGGAGGCATGCCTAGCCCAGGGTGCCTGGGCCTGAATGGTCGCAGACCTGTGGAAGTCACCAAGCCAGAAGGTGATGGTCCCACAGGCCTGTTTCCCTGTGGCAGACTGTAGAATGTGCTGTCCCATCAGGCCAAGAGAAGATGCTGGGGTGGGGTGTTGGTCGGCTGCAGGGTCCCTCCCAAGGGAAATCATTAGTCACTCTGGCACTGGTGGATGTAGGAGCCAGAAGTGCCAGGAGAGTTTGGGGACTGTGCCAAGGTGTGCAAGTTTTGGCAGTCGGTCAGAGGGGAGGGGAGCAGGGTGGCAGAGGCTTCCAGAGCAAGTGCAAGCTGTCCTGTGTCTGCAAAGGAGACTGTGCGTGCGTGTGCATGCATGTGCACGTGCTTGCATGTGTGTACGTGCCTAGTGTGCAGTGCTGCGTGGCAGGTTCCTGCATGGCTGTGCTTCAGCATGCCGACCCCAGGGGGCAGTGTGGGCCGTGTGGGCCATGCTGGGAGCAGCCACTGAACATCCCAGCAGATGTACAGGAAATGGAATAAGTAAAACCTGATTTCCCAGGTCTGCGGAGGAAGAACCAGCACCTACAAAGAACCCAGCAGAGGGAGAGGGTGAGGTGAAAAAGATGAGAGGGTATGCTAAAAAGGCAGGTCCCTCAAAGTCTTGGAGCCTCAGTTCCCCACCTGTAAAATGGGAATAGCAAATACACGGACAGCACAGTCTCTGCAGCTGCCGTGAACTCAGCACCAAGATCCAGCCTGATTTTCACTATTACTACTGGTTGCTCTTTCCTGACCTTTCTGGCAAGTGGCCAAACACAGGGCAGAACTTTCCCATTCAGCAGTGGAGGGGTGGGGGGGAGAAGAACGAGGTCGGGTGGGCCAATGACATCTTCAGCATGGAGTGAGGGGCATGGATGATATGGCTCAGATGACCTCATGAAGTCACCTCCCCTTCGGAGGTGCCGCTCTTATAGCATGGGGGCCTCGAAAGAACCTGGTGTGCCAGGACAGGTGCCTGGCCATCCAGGGTCTGCCAGGCTAACCCAGCAGGGCTCGAGCTGCTGCCTGCCCTGAGCCCCTCTGTGCTTTGGCTTAACAGAAACAGAGTCCTGGAGCCCAGGCCTGCCTGCCAGGGGCTGCCCAGCTGGCGTAGGGCCTGGCCAAGCCTGTGCCGAACATCTGCAGAGTTTCCTGCGCCTCTCCCCACACTGACTGTTCTAGTTGTCTGGTCGGCAGGCCGGGGTGCATCTGACCCCTTCTGGGAGCCCTTGGGTCCCAGTTGGTCCATCAACTATTTAGACCACTGCTTCTGAGGAAGGCCTTTCTGAGGCTGGCTGGGTGGCCTGGGTGTAGGCCCCTCTGTGAACAGGAGCTACAAGTCTGCATACCTCAAGCCTCCCAGTTCCATCCACAGAGTGGCAAGGCTGGGCCCTTCTGGAGGCAGAAGTTGAACAGGCAGGACAGGGACTCAGCTTTGCTATAGCCAACCTTCCCTGTGACCTCAGGCTAATGTCTGCTCCATATGTCTGGACACCCGACATGTGGTCCCCACTCTGGACCTGGGTAGGCTGGCCTCTTGCTCACTGCTTCTGGGCCGCTGAGGCAGCAGCCAGCAGGCAGCTGGGCTGGGCTGGCTGGGCTCCAGAGGAGCAGAGCGGGTTAAAGTGTGCGCCAGGCCGGCCGGCGGCGGCGGCGGGCGGGGAAGCAGCCCGGTGGGATGGAAGTGTGAGTTCCTCCCCGTCTGCCTGACAGCTATAAAGGCAGCCGTGGCCACAGAGCCGCCACTGGGCTGCGCTGCGCGCCCCTCCCGGGAACCCCCTCCCTTGGATGCTCTTTGAAGTGGGAGAGGGAGGTGGCCAGGGAGGCAGGACTGGAGAGAGGCAGAACCACACGTCTCTGCACCAGCGCCTCCCTGAAGGCACACCTGGAGTCTGCCCTTAGCTCACACCCTTTTCTCCGGAGGACAACCTGCTGACCCTGGGCCAGGTAAGCCACCATGTCCCTGTTCCTGATCATATTCCAGCCTCCAAGAGGTGGGAGATGCAGCCCACCCCGGGCCAGTCAACTGCCCAGAATGGGCTGAAGGTAGAACATCCCCCCAGCACCCATGGGGAGCCATTTACGCACAGAGAAGGGTGGGGCGGGGGGGATTGGGGCAGACCTGCAGAGCACAGTCCAGGGTGGTCCTGATGCTCCAGCCTCGGCCCCCTGAAGTTGCTGCCTGTTCTGCAGACTCCTTCTGCTGGCCGCTCGCGTTTTTGGACCCTAGGGAGGGATGGATCCCGCGTGAGCTAGACCTGGCCAGAAGCCAGTGGTGTCTGGGAGACTTAATGAAAACCAAGTGCGAGACGGGCTCAGCACCTGTCTCAGCCAGTGGGCAGGGGCTGGGGCTCCTGTGAACCAATGGCTGTATGCTGGTGTGAGGCAGCGGGTGCAGAGACCTGGGCGGGGGGGGACAGTCAGTTGGTCTGGAGTAGCTGTGGGCAGTTGGGGGTACGGGACTGTGGTTCCCAGCTCAGGGTGTGCACTGCCTGGGGAACACCGGCACAGGTGTAGTTCCAACCTACCTGCAGGTGCTGACCCAGACTGGGGAGGAAGGGAGGGAGAGGGGCAGCTCTGGAGTTGCTTTAGGGGCTGTAGGAGCACCGGTCTCCAGACTTCCTCCCCCTGGAGTTAGCTGGTGTGGGGATGAGTCCCTGAGTTTGCTTTGGTGTCTGGGGACTAGTTGGCTGCCTTGCTGTGTAACTTTGGATGCTATCTTTCCTCTCTGAGCTCTGGACTTGTGGTTTCTGAAAACCCCTTCTCTTAACTCACTGGCAAGTGTCAGTTATCTGAGGTAAACCTTGGACCGAGGCCACTAGTTTGGTCTTCCCTTGTAGGGCAGAATCCACACTGCAAATCAGGTGAGGCAGGGCTGAGAGTTAGGGTGCCGGAAGCTCCCTTTGATTTGACTCACTTGGACCCCTGTCAGGTGTTTGGGCTAGAGGTGCTGATGTGTTGAGACGGGTCAGCCATGTGGCCCTGGGCTGCTTACACAGTGGCACAGGCTGTGCCTCCTCTCCCTCCCCCAGTCCCTTCTTCTCACAGAGGGGAGGGGTGTAAGCACTTGGGCTGTGCCTCACCTGAATGCCAGGTTGCTGCACAAGGTGCCGTGAGGATGCTCCTCTCAGAAGGTGAGGCTGCAGCTCCTCAAGGGTGATGGATCGAGCTCAGTCCTTGGCTGTCTTGTTCCTCTTCTCACTGATGATCTGTCTCTCAGCCTAGGCCTCCAGCCCCTCAGCTGTTCCTGGTCTTCACAACCATTCTCCAGGAAGATTGGGTGTTCAACAGCAAAGCACAGCAGAAACCCTCAGATCAAGGTGGCCCGGACTTGGCACACACGCCCCCCTCTCTGTGCCTAAGCCCAGACAGGCATCACTAATCGCCCTCTGAGCTCCTTTCACTGAGCCTATATGATGGCCCAGTCCTACCCAGCAGGGTCTGCCAGTCAGCCAGTACCACCTGACTACAGATAACCTCACCACCTAGGGCACTGGGTGAATCTTGAGGGTTTGTCCCCAAAACTGGGCCTGGCCTGGTAGTGACCATGGTTTTCTTCCTAGGATGGATGGTGGACAGCAGCATTCACGCTGGGCCTGGTCTTTGCTGGCCATGGCAGTTGTGGCTGGGGGTGCAGCATCTACCCAAGCCTCGGTGAGTGGAGTGTGGTTGTCCAGGGCCCCCACCCAAGCCCCTCACCCAGATATTGTGGTCACTCCAGAGCTGACTTTGGAGGGTCTGTGTTCACAGAACTAGTTACCCCCAGACCCTGAACTAGGGCTCCAACCACTCTAGAGCCCTGGATCAGCTGGCAGGACAGTGGTCAAAGATGGCCCGGTACCTCCCTTCCCAGCAGAGGCCTGGTGCAAGGTGTGTGGATGGGAGGGGGGAAGTGAGTCCTGCAGATGCAGTTGGGGCCTGAGCTGTGCAGGAGAAAGTGAGGTATGGCCTCAGGAGCTTGCCGACTCCAGGATGCTCAGACCTTAAATTCAGGGGCACCATGGCCCGGCACCCAGAGAGATCCCTCCAGGTCACCCAGGAGAACTGAACCCAGGCTTCTGGGCCACCCTGCGGGCAGGGCCTCCAGGGGGCTGCCTCCTCCTGTTCAGGTGTTGGCAATGCTTCCTAGCATATGGCGGGGGGCAGGCCATCCTGTGGGGTGTCGGAGTCTTCTGCTAACTGTCTGGGGGCCTCTTGCCCAGGACAACAGCCCCACGTCCAACAGCCTGGAGGGGGGTGCTGACGCCACTGCCTACTGGTGGGGGGAGTGGACCAAGTGGACAGCGTGTTCCCGCAGCTGCGGGGGTGGGGTGACATCGCAGGAGCGGCACTGCCTGCAACAGAGGTGCGAGTTTGGCGCGGCCCCAGGAGTGGCTTGGAGGGGCAGCTGGGTGGGCAAGGGCAGGGGGTGGGGGCAGCCTGGCCCACTGCCTGGTGCTTCTTGCAGTATAGCTCAGGCTATGTTCCCCCTGGCTTCAACCAGGTGCAGGGCTCCTGATGGGTTCCTGGCAGTAGTGTCCTGGGTCTCACCATGCTCCAGGGTAACAGGGAGACTTTTCACAGGAAAACAGGATCTGTTTCTCAGGCTCTACCATCGAGGGGTCAGACCCGCTGCCCTGTCCCTCACCGTCAGCTTCTCTTCTGAGACTTGAGCTGAATGGAGCAGGGGGAACAGGCAATGGGAGAAAAAGCCTTCACTGTCAGTCTTGCCTCTGCTACTTCTTAGATGTGTGACCTTGGGCAAGTCACTTAACCTCTCTGAGCATCAGTTTCCTCATCCATGGCATGGAGAGCATGCTGGAGTCCACTTCACACGTGAGACCATGTGTGCTGGCACGTCCGCACAGGCTCCATGTGTGGTACATGGGATTGTTGCTATTATTGACTCTGGGACTCTGTGCTGGTGCTGGCAGTATAGAGGTAAATTAAATGCTATCCTGGGGGATCAGAGACACTTCTGGAAGCCAGTGGTCATGGGGTCAGCCCCGGACCACCCCTGAAGAGGTGTCAGACCTGAAGCTCCTGCTCCAGTCCTCACTCAGTACCTCATCTTCCTGCCAGAAGGAAGTCGGTCCCAGGAGCAGGCAACAGGACCTGCACAGGCACATCCAAGCGGTACCAGCTCTGCAGAGTGCAGGTAAGGCTTCTGGCTGCAACCCTGACCCTGCCTTCCACCCTCTCTGGAGGCAGGTGTCCACCCTGAGTCCCTTGGTCTTGTCTTCTGTCCTGGGCCTGCTACTTCAGGGAGAGCCTGAAGCAGGTTGATGTCCTGGTTCAGACATCAGACCTCTGTGAGTCCTGCCTGCTGCATGTTGGGTCCACAGGATGGGATGGACTCAAGTGCATCCTCAAGGGCTGAGGTCTCTGGCTGCCTGTGACATTTGCATACCACATGGTCATGGACAGAGAGTGCAGTTGCCAAGCCCCCCTGTCTCTACTTATTAGACAGTCCTGTTGGGCTATGGTTTGAGGCCTTTCCCTCTCCAGCCTCCCTCATTCCCCCCACACCCCTACCATGAACTCGCTCTTGCTCACAGGTGTTCCCAGCCAGGTACCAAGGCGGCAGAGGCTGGGGAGGACTCGTTGACTGTGGCCTGGTTGCAGGGGCTGCTCTTAATGGGGTCAAGTCAGTCTGATCCCAAACACCTGCCGAGTGTGGATGGACGCTATGGTGGAGATGCTGCTGGCTCAGGCTCACTGGGCTTGCCTGGGCCTGGAAGGCATTGCTTTGCCTTTGTGCATCTTGGTGTTTGTGCACGTACATGCAGGGTGCTAGGGTTTGAAGGAAGGCAAGTAGCTACAGCTTGTCCTGGCGTCACCTGCTCAGTGCACTCCTGGGACAGGGCAGCCAATTTGATGGGCATCGCAAGTTCCTGAGAGACACAGATCCTGGCTGAGTTCTGGTCCCAGCATGGCTAAGCTGGGTGCCCTGGACAAGTCTCCTTCCCTGCCCAGGTGGAGGGGTCCTCTTTTATGAAGTCGCCACTCCTCCTGATTCAGTCCCCACACATAGCCATCTACTATGCACTTTGGTGACATCCACACACACGCAGACAGGATCTGTCAAAGGCTGGAGGAGCAGTGCAGGTGGAGCCATAGGTGTCCTGGCTTTCTGCCATATTACTGGGGAGGAGGTCAGGGTGGCAGAGATAGAAGGGGTGTGTTCAGAGCTCAATGAGGGTTGGTGCCAGCCACATTGGAGGGACAGTTGCTGCCCTTCCTGAGAAGGTGAGAGTAAGAGAGAGACAGCCAGTGAGAGTGATCAAGCAATGACATGAGAGGCCATCAGCAGCCCCCAAGGGGCAGCCAGCTACAGCCGTTTCCTGCTCAGCCCGGACAAAAATGCCCTCATGGGGCCCTCCTGGAGCCTTCCTCTCTGCCTTCCCCTTCCCAGGAGTGTCCGCCGGATGGGAGGAGCTTCCGCGAGGAACAGTGCGTCTCCTTCAACTCCCGCATTTACGACGGGCGGGCCTACCAGTGGAAGCCCCTGTACCCTGGTACCTGCAGCCCTGGGACCTGCCTTGCAAGGGGCAGAGAGGGCGGGGTGGCCCCTCCAGCACCCGGGTGGGCAGGTGGGGAAACTGAGGCCAGGAGTAGGGTCTTGTCAAAGGTCATGGTGGCCAGCTGCAGACCCTACTTCTCCAGAGGACAATCCCCATGACCCATGACATTACCCAGTAGAAGTTTGGGGGTGTTTCCTGCTGAGATCAGGATTCTCCCACTTACCACCTTCCAGGCTTAGACAGGAACCATCCTAGACTCGCCGTGGTCCCACTGGGGTCTGGGGAGTACAGCAGCCATTCCCTCTCTCTCTCTCTCTCTCTCTCTCTCTGTTCTGGAGGGGAGGGAGAGGGAGCATTTGTTCGGGCAACAGTGTAAATGAGTTGCCCTTTACCGCTCCCTGTGTAAGTGCTGGGGTTGGTGTGTCAACGACTGGCTGCCCATAGACATCGAGCTGGCTCAGACCTCTTGTGGGAGAGGGACTCTCCCTTGTGGAGTCTCAGACACAAGGAGGAAGAGGTTGGAACTCATGGAGCCTGGGTAAGCCTCAGTTTCCCCATCTGTGCCATGGGGAGGGCACTGTCTTAGCAGGAGAGGGAGGGTAAATCCCTTGAATCCCACTTATCCTCCCCACCCTCAGACCCTCTGCTTCATCCCCCAGATGACTACGTCCACATTTCCAGCAAGCCGTGTGACCTGCATTGCACCACCGTAGATGGCCAGCGGCAGCTCATGGTGCCCGCCCGCGATGGCACGTCCTGCAAGCTCACAGACCTGCGTGGGGTTTGCGTGTCTGGAAAATGTGAGGTTGTTAAACATTGTAGCAAAAGTATGGCTGGTCTTATTAGCTGGCTGCCCACCTGCCCGCCCAAGGCAGTGGCAGCCCTGGGCTGGTCACAGCGCCCTCCCAGCAGCCTTTCCCCTTGCTTCTTGTAGCCCATCGGCTGTGACGGGGTGCTTTTCTCCACCCACACGCTGGACAAGTGTGGCGTCTGCCAGGGGGACGGGAGCAGCTGCACCCATGTTACGGGCAACTACCGCAAGGGTAACAGTCACCTCGGTAAGGGCGAATCTGGGAGCCAAGGTGGGTGTGACCCTCCCTCCCACCTCCCAGGCATCCTTGGGCAGCTCTGGGCATCTGGGGCACAGTCCCAGGATTCCCCTCCAGATAGCCTCCCCTTCTCACAGAGCACGTGCCCATCTTCAAAGCTGTGCTTGTTGGTCTCTGTGTCCAACTCTGGCCTGGCCCTTGTGGAGGCTGAGCATCTGTGCAGGTGACAGGCGTTTATATGTGTGGAAGGATGTCACTTAACACTCAGGGTTCAAAGAATACATTGCTGGGTCTTAAGAAATGTGTGAGGAATTGAATGGGCAATCATGACCTCCAGACTGGGGAAGAGAGAGCAGCTTGAAACTAAGAAAGCTGAGGCCCAGGTGGGCATTGCCTGCTCAAAGTCCCTCAGTGGGATCAGGTGGGTCTGGGCTAGAACCAGTCTTGTTGGGGCCGCTGGTAAGTCCAACAGGCCAAGAAGATGCTTCTGCTCCTACATGAGTTAGTGTGAGTTCCGGGAGGTCCCATGGCAGAGTTCTGGAGAGGTGGGGCTTGGATGTAGGACTGAGGGAGGGGTCTGCTGGACTGAAGGATAGAGGGAGGTGTTGGGCACCTGCCCGGGGGTATGAATTAGGCACGTTGAGTGTCTCACCCAATGCAATGGGCAAAGGCTCTTTCTTTGGAGACCTTGATATGGGAGAGCACTGCAAAGTTATAGCTGTCTGTCTGTCCCTTCCCTCCTTCCACAAACCTGCTTGTATAGCTTTCTGCCAGACCTGGGGCATAGGATGGAGAGCCAGTGGTCAGATGTGCATCTCTTTCAGTGCACCTAGGATGTGCCAGGTACTGTGGGTTATAGCCAGGAGCTGTGCCCTGGTGGAGCTCCCTGCAAGACAGCAGGGGCTGATGTGAAAATGATTCTAGCTAATTCTGCTGGGTGATTCCCAGCCCAGGCACTGAACCAAGGCCAGCCCGTTTTAACTCATTCACATCTGGTGACATGGCTAAAAGGCAGGTTTTACTACTGCTGCCCAAAATTGCAGCAATAAATCAAGGGGCAAAGTCTAAGGTCCCACAGCCACGAGGACTGAGCTGGGTCTGAACCTGGGCAATCTGGAGCCTGGGTCTGTGGTCCTAGCCACTCACTGAGCTACGCACCTGCCCTGACATATCTGTGCTTACTAGCTAGGAAACCTGAGGGCCAGGTTTCCTGTTGCTAGAGCCCATAGGAAGTGAGTGTTAAATACTTGGGCATATTGTCAATTACTTGCTAATTTAAAAAATTAAAGTATATTAACTTACATTTAAATAAATGATATTTAAAACAAAGTAACCAATTCTATGCCTCTGTAACTATTTTACCTAACGGTAGAAATACTCTATACAGTATACTGTCTTGTGTCTCTTCCCTGCTTCATGCCCAGGGTCACCCTGTAAATAGTTTGCCATCCACCATGGTGGGATAGTTTACACCACAGAAATGGGACAACACTACAAATCAGAGCCTCTCCCTCTTGCCCCCAAAGAGCCCAATGTGAGACACTTACCAGAGCTGCTGGCCATAAGATGAGGGTGGGGTCAGGGAGAAGGAAGGAGTAGCTTGCCCCTGGTGGCAGCTGCATGTGGACTCTGCTACTTCCCACAGGCAGCCAAAACAGGAGCACCAACCCTAAAAAGCCTTCGGTTTCTGAGAGCTCCTTCCTGACCCAGCAGGATAAAAAGCTCTAGGGCTTGCTAGCTCCCCCTAGGTCAAGCTGGGCCCCTCCACCCCTGCCCGGCAGCACTTCTCCCTTCCCCAGCCACCCAAGACTCTTGGTCCCTGTGTTTTTTTTTTTGGAGGACTCTGTGGCTACCTTGTGGCTACCTTCCCACTTGACCAGCGCCTGGATGACAGGCTCAGAGCTGATAATGTTCTCATAGCCCTGGCCCGTCAGCAAGGCCTCTTGGAGTGGCCTGATCCTGTGTGTGTTTCTCCTGTGCTTTCTCACACATGCGTTCGGATGCTGAGGGCCTTTGCAGCCAATGGGGTATCTGACAAGATGGAGTTTAACAGTAATGATGTGACAATGGGGTGCTGGTTGGGCACTTGGTGCCAATGCCCAGAATAGGTGCCTTGTGTATAGATGAGGAAAATGAGGCCTGAGGGCCCAGCAATAGCCCAAGGCCCCTCAGGTGATAAGGCAGGGCAAGACTGAAGTCCCAGGATTCCAGCATATTTAAGGTTCCTAGTCTCTTAGGTGTCCCCAGAAGGGGCTGGGGCAGCCAGGGATGATGGGGTGTGCTCATGGCCTCCATAGGAAGGGTGAACCTGGATAAGGGCCCAAGAGGAGGGTCAGCCTCCAGGAAGGCACAGGGTGTGTTTCTTCAGAGCCCTTGGGAGCCCACACACCTGTGGGTGGGACAACCCTCAGGCTGCTGGGTAGTTTAGGAGATTATAGCTGTCACCCAGGGGTGATTTTCCACTTGAAAGGTGATGGTTGCCTGCTGGGTCTCACCCTCCCTGGAGATGTCACCTCAGCTGAAGGCTTTGCTCACAGACATCCATGTGCCTCCAGGTTACTCTCTGGTGACCCACATTCCAGCCGGTGCACGAGACATCCAGATTGTAGAGAGGAAGAAGTCGGCTGATGTGCTGGGTATGTAGGCTGGGTCTGGGGGGCAGTGGTTACAGGTGGAAAGGAATGGCTGACCCTGGTCTCTTCCTTGATGAGAGGGACAGGCTGGTGGTACTGGCACTGTCCCAGAGCCAGAGCTGCAGCCAGCTGTGTGAGGGTCCCCATGATAGTAGGAATTTGGCAGGGCCGGGAAGTCTTTGGGAACTTATATCACCCTGGGAGAAAGTCCTTGTCCTCACAGCTGTTGGTAATGAGTTCCCCATTGCTAGAGAGCTAGGCCCAGGCAGAAGTTGGGGGAGCTGGAGATGGGCTCCTGTGGGGTACAAGGAGTGAGTCTTAGGAGATGATAGGCAGAGCTGAGAGGAGGTAGGTGGTCTGTCCAAGTTCGTGAGTGGCAGAGAAGCTAACGTAGGCTTCAGTGGGAAGCAGGACCTGGGAAACCAGGGCTGCTACCTTGGGGATTCTAGAATTACTGCCCAGTGGCAGAGACAACGAGGCCCCATCTTGGTAACAATTTTTGGAACAACTGTCTGTGAAGCTGGAGTGTTGACCCGGCAACATGCCATGTGTACAACCCAGGAGGTGTCTGAGGCCCAGGTGCAAGGGCAGCAGGTGCTGACTCCTTTGAGTTGCTCTGCACTTGACCTTGCCCTGGGAAGGTGGACTGGGGCCTGAGCCATATCAGGGATGGCTCTCCAATGTGGGTACAGCCCCAATCCCCAGACTGCGCTCCCTGTGGCCTGCTCTCCCTCCCCTCACCACAGGTGGCTGCATGAAAGCCAAGCCCTCTTTAGGGGATGCCAGAAATGGGGGAGCCAGGCTGAAGGTGTTCAGGTTAGGAGCCCAGTCTCAGGCTCTCTTATCCCCCTACCCAGACCTCTAGGTGGGTCTGCCCCTTCATGTAGTCTTGGGGATCAGAGAGCCCAGCCCCAGCAGGTCTGCACACTGCTGGCCCCAGGCCCACCACCCCGGGGATTGCTGTGGGCTGAGCGTGGGGAAACAGGCTTCTTGCCAGGCCAGTTGCTCTGTCGCTTGCTGGCTGGGGCTGTGGGGAGGCCAGGAAACGCCGTGTTCTCTGAGCTGACTGCAAAGCAATCATTCTTGAAACAGACGCATGGAAATACCAAGGGCAGCCTTGGAGCACTGGGAAAGCCGCAGGAAGGAAGGTCCTCACTGTCAGGAAACAGGTTTTGGACACAGGCCTTGAGTTGAACCTTGGGCACATACCTGAAAGCTGAGCCTGGACAGCCAGGCCCCAGAAGAACTTGGACTTTATGATAGTGTCTGACGTTTTACGTTCAGGGTATTTTTCAGGCAGATATGTCATGCTTGTTGCGTCTGTCTGATAATAAATTAATTTCCCCGGCTCCTCTGTTCGGATTGCATCAGGAACTTTGGAAGCTGAACTCTCTCCTCTGGCGGGCCAGTTCCTGGAACTGGCTTTGAGGACACCCTTTGGAAGACAGAGTGTCCCCCAGTGCCGAGTCTGCCTCCTCCCTCCCGTCCCTAGTCCCAGAGGCTCTGAGGGCCTCTGCTTATCTGCCACAGCACTAGAGAGGACCATCATTTGGCCTCCAGGATGACAGGGAAATGGGCTGCCTATTCCTTCTCACCTGAGATTCCCTGAGAGTGTCCACCTCCTGCTGCCTCAGGGAGAGTGTGACAGAATGTGCCCAGGCCATGTTATGGTCTGATTGAATCCTCCACAGTAAGCCCTCAGCCTGGCTGAGTGGCTGGATTGATGGGTGGCAGCACAATCATGCCAGCAGGCTGCAGGATGTCATCACTCCCATTGAAAGGACAGAGCCCAGTCAGCTGGCACCAGTGGACAGCGCCTTATACCAGTCAGGCCAGGCTGTAGTGTCATTCACTTTGGGCCCTGGATGAGGCACCAAGGTCACTTCTTCATGTCCAGATGGGGAGTTTGAGGCGGTACCTGATCCAAGCTCCACAGTGGGTCTGTAGCTGAGCCAGGCTGTACTGCCCAGCCCAGCCCAGCCCAATGCCTGGCCCACACCTGCTGTCCACAGGCTGCCAACCATCCTGGAGCAGAGTAGCCACTTGGCTGTGGTGTTTGCTCATCACCTTGGAGCCCCTTGGCCCTTTAGAGGCAGCCAGAAGAGCAGGTCCAGGCGTCCCTGCCAGCTCTTCCAGCCGTCCAGACTGGCCTGTACTTGTTTATTTTAGGCTGATAGGAAAGTGTGTTTGTGTCTCCTCAGCCTTCACTGGTCAGGGCCACATGCTGGCCCCAGGCAGAGTGTCTGTCTGATTCCTCATGACATTGAGCTTCCTGTCTTCAGGGCATTTGGGGAAGGGCGGGGGCGGGTAGGGCTGGCGGCTCCCTGAGCCAGTGGTGTTGACTCCTCCCTGTCCCTCCATCTTGCCTCCCTCCTGGTCTGTCTGGCCCATGTGACCAGGCAGCGTTGCCCTTTCAGCTCTTGCAGATGAAGCTGGCTTCTACTTCTTCAACGGTAACTACAAGGTGGACAGCCCTAAGAACTTCAACATTGCTGGCACCGTGGTCAAGTACCGGCGGCCCATGGACGTGTACGAGACCGGTATTGAGTACATCGTGGCGCAGGGGCCCACCAACCAGGGCCTGAATGTCATGGTGCGTGTGCCCCAGGCTCTGGGACTGGCTTGTTGGTGTGTGTGGCGGCATCACCATGGCCTGGCTGGCCTTACTCTTTCAGCCAGACACTTCCTCACTTCCTCAGCGTTCATTCACTCTGATTTTAATCCATTCACTTAAGTGAATGGATTCCTTTGTTCACCCACCCACCTACTCTCTTATCCACTCACTTGCATATTCATTCATTCATTCATTCATCATTACTGCTGGAGCTCGTTCTGTGACTGGCTTTGTGGGAGGCTCTAGGCCAACACTTTCTTTGCTCATCAGGAACCCAACAGGGAGCTAAGGACAAGAGGATGGACCCACTGCCTATCCCACATAGGGGGGTTTGTGTCTCCCCACCCCCACTTTCAAACTGGTCCCATTGACACTGTGCTGGGTCCCAAGGCTAGGGAACTGTAGTGTCCTGGGGCAAGAAGTTAGTGGCACCCTGGGTCACAACTCATGCAGATTGTTGTTTATCCTATGTGGATGAAGGCTGCTTCTGGACCTCCTCCTGATAGGGATCAAAAACAACCTATTTTCGAGACCACTGGTCACATACACTCAACCCAAGGCCATGCTGATCTGCTCTAGAAAAGCCACCAGACATGTCACTGCTCAGTTTGGAGTGCATTGCTCAACTGGACTCTGATGACAGATTTGTTGGGGTTGCCTGGTTATTGTCAGGGTGAACTGTGGAATTGACTGTGGGCATGATGAGCTCCTCACCCTGCATCCTTTAGGCCACAAAGCATGACACTGACATCATGATCTTCTCAGGATATGACACTGTCTTAGACTTACTCTCTTGGATGAGGCAATGGCTTTCACTCAGCTCTATCCACAATGACAGTCTGATCGATTGCAAAGCTCCAGGAGCCAATATGAGGGTTCTGCTAAAGGCATTATGCATGTGGGAGCCTGTGGACCCGCTGACACACAGTGAGCCAGACTTTGGCCACACCTCCAGCTTTACTGCTCACCACCCAAACACTTGCACAGTGATGGGAGCAGTGATGATGCTTGGGGTCTCCAATTAACAGTGACAACTTGGGCCTGCCTACCCATCTCTCCAGGAACAGTAAACCAAGCAAACAGCTATGGGCCCATTAGGGGAAGGACTGAGGGAGTCATTGCCATATACACTTGCTGTGGATTCTTTCTGGGGAACTGGTCATCTTCTCGTTCACAGACTGGTGTGGAAACTGGCTCAGGAAACAGGGCAAAGGGTTGTTGCTCCTCTGCCCTTGATTTCTTTTGGTTGCACAGACCTTTTCTAGCCCATCTATCTGTCACCACGAGGCTCTTTTGTTCTGTTAGCTGTGTCCACAGGTCTCTGCTGGCCAGACCCCTAGCCATCACACTTGTCTCGCTGCTTACTGAGATAAGTCTCAGTAATACTGAGATACCGTGGTACTGAGTCTGCCTTGCTGCCGATTTTTGTCATCTGCCTTTGTTATTTCAGGACCCAGTCATCTCCATGACTGCTGGGGAATCTGGAACTAATGTCACCTCTTGCCACCAGCCCTGGCCTTTGAAGTCACTTGACATTGTCCCTCTATATGATTTTGGTGTCATTTGGCCATTATATTTCTTTTCTCTCTGTTGAGTAGAACGTCCTTCAGGCCTGCAAAAGAAGTGGTCACCTAGTGAGTTGTCCAGCCTTTGGACAAATTCCTGCACCCACCACAGCAGGTGGAGTACTGTCCTTCACTCAGTCTTAGCCCCACTTGTTCCATCCACCAAGAGCTGCAGTGGCAGCAGGTCAGCATGAATCCCAGCAGCCCTGCACTGGTCTTGGAGGACCACAGGGTATATCCCTTCTTTCAGGACTTCCCTGATCTGACCTGAGCTGTTGGTCTGGTTAGGAGAGGAGGCTGGGGTCCTGAGGGCATTGGAGAGTGGGGAGGAGAAACTCTCTGTGTCACCTTGATGGTCCTTAGCTTTCGCCAGGAGAAGGCATGCCTTTCTCAGGCCCAGAAGTTTTAGGGCAATCTGAGAGTTCACATTTTTCCAGCCTCTTGATTTACATCTTTATGCCCTAAGTTCCAGGGTCCCTCTCTCCCAATCTGACTGTTCTTGGCCTCATAGACCCAGCAGAGATGAGAAGCCAGCCTCCTCTGCTTCTCTTCCTTCTGCCTTTTATGTCCCCCAGCTGTAGGATACTTGTTTCTTCATGGGCCACCACACTGGCCTCCTGGCTTGGCCCTAAATGGGTGATTTGGTGGAGAGTCTTCTCTTAGCCCTCTCTTTGCCTTTCTCTAGTGTGTTGACTTCTGTAGTCTCTTATAGCTTGGCTCTACCCCTATCAGCAGCCAATCCTAACACCCTTGAGATGTTGACTTAGTGGTACATTTCTATCACTGGTGTTCCCCCTCTCCCAGATTGGCACTGGCAAAATTTATTGCCGTCTTGTGGCTGCTCCATGCACCACTGGGGCAGGCCCTTGTGGCCCTGTGACCAGCTGATCCTAAAACCCCAAAATGCTCCCAAATCCATTTTAGAGAGTCTGCTTCCAAGGATTTCTCTAGGACTTAGAGTGGGAGTCTGCACAAAGGTTCTGCAGAGTCTCCTAGGGAGGTAATACAGGAGCCCTTCCAGGGAGAGATCACATTGTCTTGTGGTCTCTCCTAAGAGCTTGGCTGTCCCACAGGGGCTCTGTGGTTAGCTGGACCTCCAGTGTGGTCCAGAATTGAGGCAGGGATGGGTCTTTGCACCCCCACATTGGCTGCTCTTGGGGCTCTGGGAAGAGAAGAGTGGGAGGGTAAATCCTTAGATTTCTGATCCATGATGACCCTAACATGCAAACAGGGTTTGAGTGACTCCAGTACCCAAACAATTCTCTATATACAGTGAGCTCCCTTACCGGGTGCCCAGGCTGGACCACTCCCTCTGCGCCTCCCTTGGTGAGCCCTTTGGTGTGTAGTGTTTGGATATACCACATTCTTGGGTCAAGTGGGATTCTTTGGGAGGAGGAACTCATCTGTGGCCAGGGCAGCTTGGTCCTGAGAGGCTCATGGCAAAGTTGTGGGACACAGTGAGGAAGGGGCCAGGGTCTCACTTTTTCTCCTTCCCTAGGTGTGGAACCAAAATGGCAAGAGCCCTTCCATCACCTTCGAGTACACGCTGCTGCAGCCGCCACATGCACACCGCCTGCAGCCCATCTACTACAGCTTCTCCGAGCCCGCCTCCGAGAGCGCCGAGAGCCGGGAGCTGGATGACACCGGGCTGCTGGGCTTTGTGCAGCACAACGGCTCGCTCTATGGCCAGACTTCTGTAGAGCGGCTGGGCCTGGACAACCGGCTGTTCAGCTCCCAGGACCCTGAGGTGGAGCTGGGACTGAGTAGAGGCCAGGAGACTAACGAGGTGTGCGAGCCAGCCAGTGGTGGGGCCTGTGAGGGGTCCTCCAGGAGCAAGGGCTTCCGAGGTAACCAGAAGGGAACATGGGTGTGGGAGTGCAGTGGAGGCTTCTCAGGGACAGAGACCTTGGGTAAGGGGACTTCCATCCCCTTTGATGTTTGCAGAAGAGGTAGAAGAGAGGTGCCAATTACTTTTACAATCACTATAGGCTGGCCCAGTGTGAATGCTTCTGGGTATATAGTTGTCCCTCTGTATCTGCAGGAGATTGGTTCCAGGATCCTCTTGGATACCAAAATTCTCAGATGCTGAAGTCCCTGGTATAAAGTGCTGTAGCATGCATGCAACCTGTGCAGTTCTCCATGTATTGGAAACCACCCAGGGTGATTTAGCATACTTGATACAATGTATGTTCTATGTAAATACTTGGCTGTATTGTTTAGGAACTAAAAACAAAGAAAAAGTCTGTACATGTTCGGTACATATGCAAATGTTTTCCAAATCTGAGATTGTAGATCCCACAGGTACAGATGGCTGGCTACAGTTATCGGAATCTCTCAGAGGACAATGGGACTCAGAGAGAGGAAGTGACTTGACCAAGTCATCCTATCCACCCTGAGGAGCTGGGAGTCAAACCCAGCCTGTCAGCCCTGCAGCTTGCACCCTAGGGGAGCACTGGGCCCATAGGTCCTGGGGCTTGATGGCTGGGAATGCATCCTTCTCTTCTCTGCCTGGGTTTTTACATGCCTGCTCCTCAGCATCTGTGTGTCAGTGTGTCCTGTCTTCTTATAAGGACACCGGTCATTTAGGGACTGCCCTAGATGCAGGATGATTTCATCTCGAGATCCTTAATTAATTATATCTACAAGGACCCTTTTTAGGAACCAGATCATATGCTGAGGTTCTGGGTGGTGTGGACTTTGGGGGCTCCCTATCCAGCCCCTGCAGGGCCATCAGATTTCCCGCTATGAGAGATTGTCTAGCTACTTGATGCTTTCACTTGACAATCTTGGCCAAACTGAGTCCTGTTGAGCAGAACCCTACTTCCCAGGAGCCTCCTGTTTTCCTCACCCTGCAGAGCCATCCCTGTTACATAACTCATTTATTATACAGAGTACAGAGGATTCCTAGAGAAGGCAAGCAGGCAAGATTCCCGTAACAATGGCTACTTGACATCGAACCACCTGTCTCTCTTTGCAGATCACAACACCACCAGGGCAGCTCTTTCGGGAGACAAAGATGACCAAGAGGTAGACACCCGTTTTACCTCCCAAGAGTTCCTTACAGCCAATACCATCTCTGACCAGCTCCTGGGCACAGGCTCTGACTCGAAGGAGTTCGCCCTCAATGAGACAATGAATAGCATCTTTGCCCAGGGCGACCCCAGGAGCTCCCCAGTTGAAAGCCTCTATGTGGACTACGAGGAGACTGCTGCTTACCTGATCAATGGGTCCTACCTGGAGCTGAGCAGCGACAGGGTCACCAACTCCTCCTCTGAGGCCCCCTTCCCCAACGCCAGTGCCAGCCTCCCCACCTTGGCGGGGAACAGGACTCACAAGGCTCGGTAGGAAGTCCTTCCCCTGCTCTGTTTGGGGTCATTACGGTGGCCTGGGGGAGGGTCTGGCCAAAAGGCCTGGGTTCCTGGAGGTAGGTGGGAAAGAGCCACTCCTTCCCAGGGTCCTCCCATCAGCTCTCCTGTGACTGAGCATGAGGTCAAAGGCCTGGACTGTAGCATGTTCTCCTTGAAAGTTAGGTCCATGGGCCCAGGTGTTCCCCAGCCCCATTCCAGTTCATGGTGCTGACACTGAGGGCAGGAAGCTAACAGTTATGAGCACGCCTCCCGAGCCAGAGATTATACACACAGATCATGTAACCGTCACAGCCACCTTTAGCATTAAGCTACTGGGGTCTCAGAGAGGGTAAGTGACAACCTCAAGTTCATGGAAGCTGAGGATTTGGGATCCCTGGGCTCTAAGCCTGGAAAGCCATTGAACACATTGCAGTTAGGCATGGGGTGGATGCCCAAAGTGGCTCTCCAAATATGGAGCACCAATCCTGACCCCAGCCAGAAGGAAGATCAGGCTCCAGGGGCTCCTCACCTAGTGGGCAGACCTGGGAATCAGGATTAGGAATAGGGCTAGAGCTGCAGTTAGAATGGCCTGTGGCAGGCCATCAGGTGCCAGCCCCAGGACCCAGCCACAGCTGAGGACAAGTGAGCAGCCTTGGGTGGGGGCACCTGGGCAGTGAGGCTGGGGACATCTGGAGAGCCATAGCTGGGAGCACATGGACAGTCAGGAATGGGGCCACCTGGACTGTCAGGGAAAGATCTGGAGGGGCCAGAGGGCTTAGTCTCTGTGGGTCAGGGTAGGGTGGGAGCAGATGGCCCTAGTCCTGCGGCTGAGAGTGGCCACTCTTCCAGGTGCCAGCACCTTCCCCAGAAGCCCAAGTGGGCAGTCAGGCCGGTGTAAATAGCTGAGCGACTCTGTGGCTTCTGGTGGTGGGTGGATGTTGGAGGCAGGATAAGCCTGCTGGCTTTTGTTTTGTTTTCTGGGAGCCCAACCAAGCTCCTTGACTTTAGAGTCAAGCATAAGCTGAACCCAAACCAAGACTGGTTGAGGTTGGAGTCCTTGGGACTTGGGGGACTGGGGCTGATGGGAGATTTGGAGTCATTCTTGAGGTACAGGTGTTTGGGTCTTGTTACTCATCCCCAGGATCCAAGAGCAGCCAAATGAGCCAGGAGCCCCAGGTGGGTGCCTCCTCTCACAAACTGCCTTCTGAGGTCCTAGACCCCAAGAGACCCAGGCACACACATGGGATATGGCCGATGAGCTCTGGGTGGGGTTCCTTCTCTCTTCTCACAGGGCTACACAAGGTTGGTTGCCCACTCTGACCCTGGTATGCTCAAAGATTCCAGGGTCTGCAGTCTCTACCTGATTTTTAGGGTCCTGTGTGTGGCAGGGAGTGACAGGCTCTGCTTTGGGGGTACAAGTCTTGAGTGCCTGAGGGGTCATGGATGGTGGGCAGGATGGTCAGAGTCAGAAGGTACCTGCAGTGTGACTCGTGTCTCTCTGGGATTCCAGCCCTGTTTCTGCATCTTCCGTGTGGGCCTCTCCCCTTCTGGGGCAGGCAGGGATGACAGTATATCTGTGCCTGAAACAGGGCTCAAGCTGTAGAATGTCTTAGTAATAAACTGAGCCTCCAAGGTCAGGAAGGGACCCTCTAGGAACCTTGATCCAAGCAGTGAAGGTGGACAGCTCATCTGGTGCTCTGCCTAGGTTTATCCACTCTTTAACTCAGCTTACAATGCGGGATGTGCAGGTGGCTGTGTGGTACAGTGGAAAGGCAGCTTGGACCATGGCCTCAGTTTCCCCATCTCTCCATGAGGGAATTGTGAGAGGCCTGCCAGCTCAGATATACAATGCTTCCTAGGCCAGAATCATGCACAAGCTTCTGAATTCTCAAGCCACATTTCAAAGCATCTCTCCTGCTTGATGTAGTCAAACCTACCCCACCCCCTCAGCCCAGACCCTGTCAGTAAAATAGGCTGTCAGCACTCAGAAAGGCTCCGACTCTGTGAGATGCAGGCCGACTGCTCCTCTAGCCGGGCTGCCATCATCAAAGGATGCTGCTGGTGGGGACCAAAGATGGTTTGGGGAGATAAAGGGCTGAGGGAGGCCACCGGGGGAAATTACCAGGCCAAAATAGCCACGTTGTCTCTGCGGGTTGTCCAAACACAGGAAATGGTGTCTGCTCAGGGAGCAGGCAAAATCAAAGGGGCAGCCCAGAAAGGAAGGGCTATTTTCATCTTCTCAGAAACTCTTCAAACAATCAAGGGAGGGGCCCATGACTAGACTCGACTTGGGGAACAAGTGTCTGAGACACAGAGGCGCATATCCCTCCCTTAAGCCTTGATGGGGGTGGGGGTGGGGAGGAAGAAAGGAAGAGAGAAATTTCTGGTTCATTTATAAACAAACACGGTCACTTCAGAGCTTCTGCCTCTCGGGGATTTCAGGAGCCTGTGTCCTGCCAGGCACCGGGCATGGACCCAGAGGCAGTGGCAGGCGATTGGAGCCTGGCGCAGTTGAGGGGCAGCATGGTCTTTCCAGATGGAGGGGAGGGAAGGGGGGTGGTTTCCGGGGTGTTTCACATTTTGGTGCTCCTTCCACAAAGGGAACCTGTTAAGCACTGCACGGGTGTGCAAATAAATGCAGGGTTTTGATCAAGAGCAGCATATGCTGTGACCCACGCCCCACACGTGCTGGCGGGAGTGTGGGTAGGCAGTCCCTCCAGAAATACCTTTGGGGCTTAAAGTCCCCAATGGTTATTTTGAACCTGGTGGCTCTCTCTTGAGTCAGGAATGAGTCATGCTGCCTGCTGGCTTGGGAGTGTGTAATTAGATAAAGATGGCGGAGCTTCTCCATGGGCGGGTGGAGGGCATGGGTTGTGACCTTTTTGTCTTTTTGTTCTTGGGGAGAGTTTAAGCTGTTGGAAGAGGGTAGAGGACCCAATCAGCAAAGCTCATGTTTTCTGAATCAAACATTAGGGCCCAGTTTTCTGGGTTCTTCCTCCCATGGGAGGATTTGCTCACCCCAAGTGGGTGGTCTAAGTGGATCCCATTGTAAACTCCAGGTTGCCAGGGATCCTTTGTTCTGAGATGATGGGTCTTTGACCTGCTCCCATTTTAAAGTTTCCTTTCATTTGTAACTAGGAAGGAGGGAAGAGCTCCTTTTCCCTGAACCATGAGTGAGGGCTGGAACAGACTCCTGGTTTGCACACTATGGGAGGGGACCCAGCTCCCAGCTACTCCCTCCCTACTTCCTCCTCCCTCCCTGCTGTCTCTCCCCTCCTCCCTCTGAGACTTCATAAGCCACATCGGTAAACTCATTACCGAAGCTCCCACTGGTAGATCGTTTCCTGGGTTCTCAGAGCGTGGTGTGTTATTAGGGCAACATTCATTTCAAAAGCTCTGCCTGGAGATGGGACCCTCCTGGGAAACATAAGCCAATCCTAGCAAAACGACAGAGCAATTCTCATCCTTGACTAACAAACAGTAAAGTCCCAGTTCTTACCAAACAGATGTTTCCACCACAAGTGAGCAAGAAAGCTCTAGAATGTAAAATAACTCATAACCCTGAAGTGATGGTGGTCCCAAGGAAAGGGACCTTGTGAAGTCCCATGAAGGGTATCAGCATTTGGTCAGCCCCCTGGACCCCGAGGAAAGTGGAGTTGGGCCATGTGACCTGCTGCAGTGTCCAGTGGAAAAGGGAAGTTGAGGCTTGGAGTAGCTGCTGTTAGCTGGGCCAGCTCTCTCCGTCTTTCCTCCTCTGGGTCTGAGGGTAGCAGGACTCCATGTGCTGGAATTAATGACCCTCGGTACTGAAAACAGACACACAAGAGACAGAGGAAATCTTGACAAGGCATTTTCTTTTGATCAGAAGGGTACAAGCATGTACTCCCTCCAGCTGAGCTGACACGCGAGCACAAAATGGTTGACAGTGGCTCCTCCTTATATCCCTGACACAGTCGTACCTGCCCCTTGCCTGGGATTTGTCCAGGTGAAAGGTTCACAATCTCCCTCAATTGGGAGATGAGTTAGGGCACAAAGTTTGGCCGGCAATGGAGCTGTACAAGAATCCAGAAGAAGCAGGAACCCTTTAAACATGCCAGTCACCTAAGATGGTAATCTGAGGAATTTTTAAGTAATCTAAGAGGGTGACATATACTTTGATAAAGAAGATCATTTTTCTTACACATGGACAGCATTCCATTTGGGTCTGTGTCTTAGAGCGGATGCCCTGGGCTGAGGGAGCAGACACACAGCCCCCTCTCTTCTTCCCCTGCTGAGTCCCAAATGAGCCTGCATAGTGGATGCTGAGGCTGGGCCCAGGCACAGGGCTGCTTCAAAGAAGCTAGCAGTCCTAACAATACTTGGCTGCAGCTGCCTGAGTTCCGGCCAAAAATCATAGCTAGCTGGTGGCTGGCCGGGCCCCACCGTACCTCTTCCTGTTGAGCAGGTCCGGCAGCCATAGCTGACCTGAGTTGCAATGTGGGCCGTGGCCATTCTTTTGCCTGCAGGTGAGCTTTTTAATTTTGCTTATTGGGGACTGAATGGCTAGTGTCCCCATTCAATCAGAATCCCTGCCCAGGGAGGCAGGAGAGAATTCTGGAACATTCTCAGCACCTAAGTGCCTTCTGAGGTTCCATTTGGGGAGGGAAGAAGGAATCCAGTTGCCGACACGAGGAGGTACGGTGAGAAGTGTGCATGTGTTGGGAGAGCAATTGGGACACTGGTAAGGCCCACATGCTTCAGTGCACCCCTGGGGGGGCATCAGACTTCCACACAGTCTGCTTGGCCTCAGTTACTGAGAAGGAAAAGTAGCCATCTCTGTTCAGCCCTAATATGTGCCTTCGTGGGTGCTTGGCCCCATTCTGTTCCAGCGGGTTGGAGCCCCAGTCCTTAAGGGTGGGATTCTGCCTGGTGCTCATAGCAGGAGTGTGGCTGAGGGAAACACATGCTCCCAGGAGCCTACCAACGTGTGTCCAGCTCTTTCATGGCCCCCCCCTTGTCCTCCTTCCAGGACCAGGCCCAAGGTGCGCAAGCAAGGTGTGAGTCCAGCCGACATGTACCGGTGGAAGCTCTCATCCCACGAACCCTGCAGCGCCACATGCACCACAGGTACTGGGCTCGTGGTGCCCTTGGGCAGCTGGCTCTGAGTCCACCTCCGTGGTGACATGGGACTTGGTTGGAAGAGCCATCCACTTGCTTGTAACCCCAAGCCACTCTTGGGGACTTGTCCAGTGGCTTCCTGACCTGGGAAGTAATGTGACATGAAAAGAGTTTGAGTGTCAGAGGTGTCCTTGTTCTCATAGCTCGCTGGGCTGGTCAGGTCCAAGCCCGTGGGGATCAGTCCAGCCATCCAAACCCTCCCTGGTCTATTGCCCTTTGTATTGTGTTTTGTTAGGGACAACAGCTTTTTGCAGGGATGTGTGTGTAACTGGATATTGAATTCAGGGCCTTGTGCCTACCACTTGAGCCACTCCTCAAGCCTGTTTTGCTTTTAGCTTTTTTATTTTTTTTTTCTGGATATGGTCTCCTGTTTTTGTGTCCAGGCTTTAGACTGTGATCCTCCTACCTATGTCTTCCGTGTAGTTCTGATTATAGACTCACACCATCATACCCAGCTTGTTCTTTGAGACTGGGGTTCTCACTAACTTTAAAAAAAAAAAATTTGCCTGTGATTACAGGTATGAGCTACTGACTAGGGAAATGTCCTTCGGATGGACTTTGAGGAATCTCAGATGCTGAGAATTTTACTTTTGTTTACAGCAAACACAGGAAGGCAGAAACAGACACTGTGATCTATACTGAGGGGGGTGGGCCAAATTTCTAGGACCTCATCAGCAGGGGAGGACAGGGGAGCAGAGACATCTCCCTCCCCGGGATGCCCTGACAGTTGACATACCCGATTAGTAAGTGCTGAGGTGGGATTTGGACTCACACCATCCTGGCTGTGTGGCATACTACCTAATACTGGGACACTGGCTCAGTCACACCAGGGGCTGTGGCTCTGGTTCCCTCTTGGGGCGGGGAGGTCCTGCCAGGTCAGATGTCAGATCTAGGATCAGGCATAGAGGCACTGGCAAGGGACAAAGCATTGTAGGAAGACCCTGAGGGTTGGCTCTGAGGTTACACTGGGCAGATAGGCCCTTGACAGGGAGGATGTAGTCTTGCTGACTCCAAATGGAGCATAATCCTTCAGGTTCTGTCTCCACCGGCTCTGCCTCTCTGGGGTCCCCAAGCTTGCTGAGTTTCCCTATGCCTGGCATTCTTGAGCAGAACAAGCAACCTTGTGGGGTGTGTGGTGAGCACTTGACAAATTGCTTCTGTTCTCCCTGTAGAATGGGATGTACCTATCTCAAAGGTGGTTGTGAGACAGAGGTGAAATCAGAAACAACCTGTCATGGTCTGAGCTCAGCCAAATGTCACCACTGTAGTTTTTGCTGCAGTATCAAGCAAGCCCGGGGGCAACCCCATGACCCACCTTCTGCAGGCTGGCCTGAGGGAAGCCAAGCTGGGTATGGGTGTCAAGGCATCTGCTGAGTGTGAACACATCCTGGATCCCTCCGGCTGTCCTAGCCTTGGGGCTCCATGTGTGCTGGGATGTGGAAACTGCAAGCCTCTTCTGGACATGTCACTGGCTGGGGAGGTGACATCACTTGAGATGTCTCCAGGTTGAGGTGGCCTTGGTGGCAAGGGGCCTTGTGGACAAGCCTTGGGTGGATGAGATTTGCAGGGAGAACACCACATCTCTCAACATGCAGAGAATGGCTAAGGCAGAGGATACTGAGTCTGTTCTGTGCAGACCGACGTATAAAGCAGGACAAAGCAGGACAAAGGACAGGAAGATGAGACAGGGTTGATACTGGAGAGGAGACAAGCTCTGCCTTCAATGAAACTGTCCAGGAGTAGAGAAGGGGCTGTGAGCCAGCTGAGTGGAACTGGGCAGGAACAATGGTGCTGGGTTCACTCTGTGTGTAGCTCCTTGCCTGGGCCCCTCACCACTTGCACGCTGGAGGCTCCACATATTCCCAGCGCTCACATTTGATGATTGTGCTGCCTCTGTGTTTAAATCCCATTTGAGGGGGGCTGAGGCCAGCCAGGGCAGTATACATGACACATGGTGCCTGCAAACATCCCGTGGAGGGTCACCAGTGCCCAGCAGTGCTCACTTCCTATCCTGACCCTGTTTTCGAGGCTGCCAGGGCAATGGGGCAAACCTTCTCCACATCCAAGCCTCAGCTGTAATAAGGGATTTTGTTTTCTTTGAGACACTCTTTTGGAGCACCAGTGCCAGCAGATGAGTCTCAGCTTGGGGCTCTGGTGGTAGTTTTCAAACTGTCCCTTGATTCTCCAGGACACAGCAGTGGGAGCAGAGGAACCAGCAAGACCCCTTGCTCAGGTGGGGCCAGCCCACCCTGGCTGTTCCACATAGTGGGCTCACTTTAGTTCAAAGGAAGGTCCCTGTGGCCAAGAAGATTTGGGGAGTTCTGTTCCCAAGACTGGGGTAATGAAAAGGTGTCCAGAAAAATCGACATTTTGATTCTCACAGTCTCTCTGGAAGGTTCTCATTTTTGGGATGAGCAAGCTGTGGCCTGACGAGTCTGGTTACCCCACCAGGTGGGACCCGGATTCCCGTCTCTGTTTCCACTCCATCATGAGAACCCAAAGAATAATCAGGCACTTGGGGAAGGTGTATAAGTCCCCAGCCCTGCATATTTCTCTCTAGGCCCCAGAGCTGGTGTCTCTGAGGCATGGAACATTCCAAACAGACCTGGCCAGGAAGCTGTCACCCCCTCAGAGCCGGCTAAAGACTACACAGCCCGGTGCTGGCGGGAGAGAAACCAGTAATTGCAGCCTGGCTCGTCCTCTATGGAAAAAAGAAAACACCCCTGTGTGTGGCTGTTTCCCAGGCTCCATCACTCTATCCAAAGCTAAGGCTTGGAGAGGCAGTGGTCACTGATGCTCAGACACCCCTGAAGGTAGAGATAGTGACTCCCTCGTGGGGACACGGGCAACCCCAGGAAACTGTTCTCTCTCTCACTCACATACACCAACCCCACCACAGGGCTCTCCCATGCTAACAGCTCCCCTGACCTTCCCTGGCTCCTTGGCAGGGGCTGCCCACTGGTTGGATCTTGCCCACAACCCAGCTTGTGCCCAGGAGTAGGTGGGAGGCCAAAGGAGGGAAGAGGTGGGAGTATAGTCGGGAATCCACTGGGTGAAGGATGACCCTTCAGTTCTAGGGGACGTTTGCTAAGGACCGAGGGGGCTGATGAGGACTGGAATGGTTAAATTTTAAACCCTCACACTCACCCATCCCCCTCGGATGGGTGGTTGTTGAATGAGTGAACATCAGTGTCACCTGGCTGTGTTTGCCTCCGTGCCTCTGTAAGAACCTATTTGAGTTTACTTAAAGCCCAGGGTTTGTGACAGGTGAGCTAGGGTTGGGCCTATTGGATGGGATGGGGTAGAGTTGGGTCGGGCAAAGGAAAGAGCTCTGGCCTACAGAGCTGCCCCCAAGCTTCCTCAGCAGTGCTGTGAGCTGGGGTCTTCAGGATCCCCAACACAGAAAGTGGGGCAGTGACTGATCATGTGACACGCCCAAGGTCACAACCCCTGTCTGCTGGTGTCCAAGGCACTCAGTGCTAACTGTTAGGCTCATAGGCCCTTCTCTCACCCTGAATCCAGGAGTCATGTCCACATATGCCATGTGTGTCCGCTATGATGGTGTCGAGGTGGATGACAGCTACTGTGATGCCCTGACCCGTCCGGAGCCTGTCCATGAGTTCTGCGCTGGGAGGGAGTGCCAGCCCAGGTACCTGCCCCTGAGCGCCCGGCAGGGTGTTGGCATGGGTATCTATGACTCTGCTTTGCTTTTGTGTCATGGGCTGGGCCGTGGGACCCTGTGCAGAGTGCACAGAAGCGATCAGTAAATGCTTTCCACTGTGGTTTAGAAACCCTCTATTTTGGAGGGCTTTCTTTGCCTCCAGACCAAATTGGTATAGTTAAGATCTTTATAAGCCCGCAAGGATTGTTGCTGAAATTCCACAAGGACAGGATATCCCTGGGGTGCGGATGGAGTCCCAGTTTTCTAGCCTTGAGGCCTCCTGTCCCAGATGCAGTCAGAGATCTAGCCCTAGGCAAGCCCTCCCCTAGTGACAAACAGGCAGGAGTCAAGGTGCTGGCCTCTCTCCACCTAGGAGCAGCTCCTTGGTGTCACGCATTTCCAGCTCCTTGACATGGCCACATGCCCTCTCTTCTTCCGGCCTACTGACTCCTGGGCATTGGTTCCATTCTGGGACAGGCAGAGGACACCGGAGTTGGACTGTCCACTCCAGAACCCCAAGGTTTTGTGCCTCTTACTCCAAGTCCATGTTTCCAGAGGACCCAGGGTCTCTATCACAAACCCACACAGCTCATGGGGCAGAGGACCCAGGGTCTCTATCACAAACCCACACAGCTCATGGGGCAGAGATAAGTGGTCTGCTCCCTCTGGGTGCTGGCAAGGTCCTTCTCTGCACACAGAACCAGGCTGTGCCTTCTGTTTGTTTCACCACTGCTTGTGGGGAATCAGAGTTCTGTGGGGTCAGAGCCACCTTTGTGACCCAGCAGGGCATAAAGGGGCTTGGGACTCTGGGCCATGGTCTCCAGGGGGTGTGGCAGGTGGGGAGGGCAGTGGGACAGGAACAGAGTGGACAAGGGAACAAAGCTGTGGGTCTGGAGGTGGCTCAGGCTCCAGCAGGCCACACATTATGCAGATGCTGCCTCATTAAGTAAAGACCACAGGGTCATCACAGCAGCAGTCTCCACCGTTGAGCCTCCTCCCTTCCTGTCTGGCTTGGCCTGTTGTGGTTTAGAGCCTCTGGGGCATGGGGTATGAGGGTCCCAGCTGTAAGAAGAGGTCACTGAGGGCCATCCCCACCCCCGAGGCAGATGGGAAACCAGCAGCTGGAGTGAGTGTTCTCGGACCTGTGGCGAGGGCTACCAGTTCCGCATCGTGCGTTGCTGGAAGATGCTGTCCCCCGGCTTCGACAGCTCCGTGTACAGTGACCTGTGCGAGGCCGCTGAGGCCGTGCGTCCCGAGGAGCGCAAGACTTGCCGCAACCCGGCCTGCGGGCCGCAGTGGGAGATGTCCGAGTGGTCTGAGGTGAGCGGTTTGGCAAAACCGAGGGGTGGTGAGGGCCTGAGCGTGTGTGCCCCGCTGCCCCTCACCCTACTTCCTCACAGTGCACAGCCAAGTGCGGGGAGCGCAGTGTGGTGACCAGGGACATCCGCTGCTCGGAGGACGAGAAGCTGTGTGACCCCAACACCAGGCCTGTCGGGGAGAAGAACTGCACTGGGCCCCCCTGTGACCGCCAGTGGACCGTCTCGGACTGGGGACCGGTGAGGGCAGCAGAGTCTGGGGCGTGCGGCTAGGGAAGGGACCCGAGGGCTCTGCCTCATGCTCCTAGTTTCCTCATCTTTCTGGAATGAAGATAAGGGAAAAGAGTGCATACTGACCTCTCTCCGGCTCTCATGAGGCATCAAACCCTTATCCAAACACAAGTCCCCTTCTGTGACCTCTCTGTCTCTCTCTGTGTGCCTTTGTTTCTCTTTCTCTCTGTCCTTCGGTCTTTCTCTTTGTCTCTGCCTCTCTATGTCTGTCTCTATCTGTCTTGTCTCTTTCTTTCTTCTGTCTTTATAGCTGTGACTTTTTCCCTATCTCTGTCCTTCTGTCTTTATTTTTGTCTCTGTGTCTCTCTCCTTGTCTGTCTCTATGTCTTTGTCTCTGTCTCTCTCCTTGTTTATCTCTGTGTCTTTCTCCCTGTCTTTGTCTGTCTATATCTTTCTGTTTCTGTTTCTGGCTCATCTGTCTGGAAGAGAGCTGCTCAGATGCTTGCCTAGGTCACCTCTGGGGGGAGGGGGCGCATGTGACCTTTTGAGCTGTGCTTTTCTCTGTGTGTGTTTTGCACTGAGCATGTTATTTCTGTAATTAGAACAGAAAATGTTATTTAAAAAGTGGTTACCACGGCAACTGATTCCCCATGCTGCCCTGGGAGCCTTTCTGTTCCCTTGGGGATGATGTGGGTGGGGGTCTTGTGGAGTGGCCCCTCTAACTCTGAGTTCTGCTCCTGCAGTGCAGTGGGAGCTGTGGGCAGGGCCGCACCATCAGACACGTGTACTGTAAGACCAGTGACGGACGGGTGGTCCCTGAGTCCCAGTGCCAGACCGAGACCAAGCCTCTGGCCATCCACCCCTGTGGAGACAAGAACTGTCCAGCACACTGGCTGGCCCAGGACTGGGAGCGGGTGAGTGCCCTTGGAGCCCGTGCAGGGCCTCCTTCTGTCCAGGGAGTGTGGGGCCAGAGAGAATGTGTCTGAAAGCCAAGGGCTGGAAGGGTGCTTTGGTCACAAGAAGGAATTCATTGCAAATTACTAGGTGTGATTCCATGAAAAATTAATTTGAAATACAAAAATCCAAAAAAGGCAGGAAAATGGCTTACAATCTCCCAACTCTAACAATCCCACCTTAGTGATGTTTGCAGGGTTGGCAGTGGCCCCTCCCTGGGCCCCAGATCCCAGTGGACACAAAACCAGGGACAAGGGGTGTGGATGCATTTGCTGTTAGTCCACAGGACCTGGGTGATGTTTTTGTTATCCTCACCCACTTGTTTCCCAAACCCTCCAACCCTTGTTGTCACCGACTTGCCATTTGGACGAATTGCTCTCAGCCAGTTGTTTCAGGCAGATTACCATTAACCAACCAATTGTGCCAAATTGTTTTCTCCTGAATTGATTTTGGCCAAATCATCCTTGGCCAAATTGTCATTAGCAAATTTGTTTCCAAACAGATGGTTTGGAGCTAAATTTGCTTTTGATCAAATCCTTTCTGGCCAAATGGTTATTGAATAGAGAGTTCTCAGCTAATTTACCTATTGATCTAAGCATTTTCACCCAAATCCCATTGATCAAACTGTTGTCACTGGAGGTGCCACGGCCGGGGTCCTGGCTCTTCTAGCCTGTGGTACTGACCCATCCAGTGTGGCCCCTCCTCAGTGCAACACTACCTGTGGGCGTGGCGTGAAGAAGCGGCTGGTCCTCTGTATGGAGCTGGCCAATGGGAAGCCACAGACGCGCAGCGGCCCTGAGTGTGGACTGGCTAGGAAGCCCCCTGAGGAGAGTACGTGCTTTGAGAGGCCCTGCTTCAAGTGGTACACCAGCCCCTGGTCAGAGGTGAGTGCCCGGCATCCTCTTCTGAGGCTGCCTCAAGCTAGGCCTGAGTTCTGATCCCTCCACAGTATCTCTCCTTCTGCCCCATGTGTCCCTCTCCCAGTGCTACCAGATCTCAATGCTATTGGTAACTTCTGGCCTCAAATTGTGGCCTTTAAGTGATGTATTTGGTAGCGTGTATGTTTGATGACCTCCATGGGGCAGACAGACCCAGGTGGGCGCAGCCAAAACAAAGACACCAGATGTGGGGATACAGGGTAATGGCAGGGTTTGTGCCCTGGTCAAGACACTGGGTCAGGACACTGTGCCAAAGGGCAGGGCAGCAGCTTTCCTGACACTGGCCCCTGCTCAGTTCTGTGGGATTCTCAGTGCACCCCCTCATCCCCACCAGCCCCCAGCCTCTGGACACTGGGTGCACACTATGTGTGTTACTCTATGAGCTAAGATTTGATTTCACTCTCTACCTGCTGGTGGGCAGCATTTGGCCTGAGGTCTCCTCCTTCCCAAGTCACATCCCTAGAAGGGGTTCCTTTTCCCTTTCTTAGAGGAAGAAAATGAAGTTCAGAGGACTATCAGACCTCATGTGGTCCTGCATTACTGGGAGTATAATGGATAGAGGAACCCTAAGTTAAACCCAGGGGGCTGAGGAGTCTGCAAACTGTTGAGAGGCCCCAAGCCAGCCTGTCCTAAGAAACCCAGAGCAGGGAGCCCTGAGGAGTGAGGAGCCTCGATTCACAGGTTCTGGTAGGGCATTTAGGCCCCACCCAATTCTCTGAGTGATTGTACCTCTGCTGGTCTGCTCCTTGAACCCTCTGTCTTCAGAGTCCACTCCAGAGCCCCAGAGTTTGTCAGCACCCCAGCCTTCCTGACACACAGAAGCAGTTGTGTCTGGGATGTCAGCTTTTATTAACTCATTTCAAAGCCTCATACAATGGCCCACATATCCTCTGGCAGCAGTGGCACTCCTGTGTGAGAGGATGTGGGAAGCCCAGAGCTGTCTTTGAGAGTCACTGGGCAGGGGCTGGAGAATAGGGGTTCTATGGCCGGGACCTCAGGTGCTGGGACAGGTGGGTGCCAAATCCCCAAACCTAAGACCTCAATGTGAGGGTTTGAGGAGGTGAGGAGGAGGGAGGTGTGCGCAGATCCAGGGCCTGAGAGATGAGAAGTGTCAGTGGGGAGAACCAGCTAGAGAGACAGATACAGGTGTGGCGGGAGTGAAGGTCCCTTTTACCTGACTTGACTGGGCCCAGCTGGGAGAAGGGATCTGGGGAGGCTGGAGGGCCCAGGGAGCCAAGCCAAGACCTGTACTTGGGAGGACCTGTACTCAGATGCTCAGTGCAAATACCATGCTGGCTGCTGGACCATGAAGAGAGAAGCACTGGAAAGGAGCATGGGGAGGGAAGGGTGCCGGCTTACTGTCCCGATGAGGAGGTAGCAGAGGAAGATAGGGGTGGCTGGCACAGATGGAAGTAGGCATGTGGGCTTCCATCATTTCTGTCCCTGGTGGGACAGTGCCCCTTTTCCATGGCCCCCCATAATTCTGTATACTGACTTAGTGTGTGTTCCTTTAGCTGCACTGTCCCGTCTACTCCCTGGGACAGAGGAGTGGGTGCCAAGGACCTGCTGGGAGCTGGCCCATCTGCAGGGACATGTCCAAAGTTCCTCAGGCATATGCCAAAGCCAGACTGTCTTCTGGTCACCGGTGCCAAGCCAGCCTCTTCTTGCCTCCAGACTGGGCCACTCCCTAGGCTTAGGTCAGGCAGGCAGGAGGATGGTTCCTGCCAGGCCTTCTCCCCATGCCTTTGCACACAGACTGGGGGTGAACCTGGGACAGGAGCCTCCCCCCACCTCAGGAAACTCAGGACTCAGATCCCAGATGTACCCTGGTGATGTGGGGTCACTTACGTCAGAAAGCCATCACTTGAAGGATCTTGGCAGGAGGACAGTGGGGGAATCGGGGTCAGCAGATGTCCCTGGTGTTCTGGACAGCTCAGCAGGCTTTCTGTGGGGCAGGGGTGGGGCAAGGGCTTTGGGGCTGCATTTTATTGGTCCATAGCAAATGGGCCACATCACAGATCCAGGATCAGAAACCCACTAGGATATAGTCAAGAGAAAAGGGACCACACCCTCACTGTGCATCTGGGGAAACAGAGGCAGTACTGGGGGGTGAGGATCAGAGTCTCCTGACTGCCCTACAGTGCCCTTCCCTCCATTGCCACCTCCACTCAGCTCCAGCTGCAGGCTGTGGGTTCCAAGGAGCTTGGTGTGCCCTGGGTCAGCTGTTGAGTAACAGCCGGTGGGGAAGCGTGAGTCTGGGTGGTGAGGCTCCCTCTCCCCCTCAAGGTGGGGGGCTTTGCTGTGCATCTGTCTGTCTGCCTCTCCTACCTCAGTGCACCAAGACCTGCGGGGTGGGTGTGAGAATGCGAGATGTGAAGTGTTACCAGGGGACTGACATCGTCCGCGGCTGTGACCCACTGGTGAAGCCTGTGGGCAGACAGGCCTGTGACCTGCAGCCTTGCCCCACAGAGCCCCCAGGTGAGAAGGGAGAAGGCTGAGGATAGGACTAGGGCTGCCCAGAAGAGGTATGGGCAGAGCCAGAGTCCGACAGATGACCAGGTATCAGTTGGGAGAACCAGCTGAAGAGATGGATGCTGGTGTGGTGGGAGCAAAGGTTCCCTTTGGTCTGGCCAGGCCCAGCTGGAAGGAGAGGCCTCGTGGGGGCCATGGATCCCAGAAAGCCATTCTAAAACCTATACGTTGGGAAGAGCATCAGCCTTGTATGAGAGTGCAGCTGTGGAACCCCAGCCCAAGTGGCCCCCAAGAGGCAGGGAGGCAGGGGTTAATCAAGGTCTTTGGCTTAACACCTGGATGATGGACAGTGTGCCATCCTCCTGCAAGGGTGGGTGAGTTCTCTTTTTCACATACTAAGTCAGAGGGGGAGGCTCATGTGGGCCTTAGGAATTTTCAGCCCTCTGGAAGGTGTTCATTGACTGCCCCAGGTCCCAGTCTCTGAACAGGAGCCACTGAACAGGATCCAGGACTTCTTGGGGGAGGGGCAGAGACAGAGAAGGGATGGCAGAGAGTTAGAACTGGAGACCTGCAGTGGGTGGCTTGTGGCCTTTGCACCTGGAGGAAATGGGCCGTGGGGTCAACCTGTCCACAGATGCCTCCTGCCGGGGATGCCCTGTGATGGAGGAAGCTCCTGCTGTTGGGGGAGGATGCAGGGGGAGGATGAGGTTCCCTGACACCCCATCCAATGTCCCCCTGTCTGGACTGTGTCTCTTCCCCAGATGACAGCTGCCAGGACCAGCCGGGCACCAACTGTGCCCTGGCCATCAAGGTAAACCTCTGTGGCCATTGGTACTACAGCAAGGCCTGCTGCCGCTCCTGCAGGCCTCCCCACTCCTAGGCCTGGTGCTCAGCTCCTGAAACCCAAGTGCCCTGACCTGGGGTCCCACCCTGGACACCAGTCCTGCAGGGCATCACCAGGCTGTGAAGATGTGACACTGAGCCTTGGCCGACAAGAAGTGACTTTCATGCTGTGGGCCTGGGCTCGGTCCCAGGGAAGAGGCCTCAGTGCCCACCAGCTCCTCCCTGGATGGAGCTGTCCTGCCTCGGGAAGCTGTACTAGAGCCGGGAGGATCCTGTATGTGTGGCCTGCCCTCAAGGGGACCTAGCCCAAAGCCCAGCATAGTGAGACCTGCTCACAGTCCAGGCCGGGCTCTCTCAATGTGACTTACAGATGACCTGGAAAGTGGGGGCTCCCTCCATCAGCAGCCTTGGGGTTGAAGAAGAGGCTCTGGAGCAGCTGAGGAGGCCCGGGCTGCCCTGCCCCTGCCAGTATTGAGGCGCACTCCTTCCAGGGGACTCTATGTCATGACCTAGCACTGGCCTGGCCTCCCTCACTGGAGCTTCTGCGCTTGGAAGGACCATGTACTCTATGCCCTGGAAGAGACCCTCTTTCTCTTGGTGCATTTGGTTATGGACAGTGGGGCATCCCTGTAATCGTCCTCAGTACTCATTGGTGTATGTTAATAAAATGGTTGTATTTATGGTTGCATTGTGGAGTCTCGGTTGCTTCTGGCAGGGGAGGTGGGAGGCCTTGAGGGAGAGCTGGGGTGAGGCTGTGCTGTATCTCTCGTTTCACAAGGGGTACAGGGACAGGTAGGGGTGAGGAAGGCAGATGCAAAAAGCAGGCAAAAGGCAACAAAAAGATGGGGGGAGCCTACAGGAAGGGGCGCTGGGGCATCAGGACCATGCCAGAGTTAGAATAGGCTGGAACTTCAAGCCCATCATCAGCTGACATGGGGACCCATAGGGGACCTGAGGGTCTATGGTGGGGACCCCATTGTAAACTGAGCTTTAGCTAAGGAGCAGAGCCCTCGCCCTCAGGTGTTCTGGGAAACAGAGGAGATAGGCAAGTGGCAGGGCACAGGCTGGGGCCACCAAGAGCACCTGTGACCATCTCTGGACTTCAGGGAAAGACTACCTAATCTGAACTTGTGAGCAAGGGACACAGGGGCCTCTGGAGGGTTTTGCTGTTTCAGACTGGCTTTTCCTGGTTTGGAAGGGTGTGGAAGAGGAAACAGCCAAACAACTGCTTAGAACCTCAAGCATGAGAGCAGGGGTGTAGAGGATGCAGGGGAGGGAGGAAGGACAGGGCCCTTCTGCCACCCACAGGCAGTGTTCCTATATCCCAGGGGACTGGAGCCTCTGCCCACTCCTCTCTCTTGTACCCCGTATGGGGTGATCATGCTCACTACTTCATGGGCTCTCAGAAAGATAAAACTAGGCAGCAGTGATGAAGTGCCTGGTCCAGAGGCTGGCGTACAGCAAGTGTTGGCCGGAAAGAGTAGGAGAGGAAGGAAGTAAGGACAGAAGAAGAATGGAGGGGTGGGGAGGAGGCAGAGAGATGCTAACAATGGGAACTAAAAACCAAAGGGGGCCTGCCGTGATACCCCTCACCAGAGAGCTGCTCCCAGCCCCTCTGGATTACAAAGGCCAACTCTGCCCAGGGATCCCGGGAAGGGTTGGCACCTGTAGGAACTTAGGTGGACCGAAGACTCAGAGCAGGAGTGTGGGAGACACGTTTATTGGCTTTTGCTTTTCTCAGGGAGTCCAGCGGCTCCCCCAGCAGGCCCAAGGTGGCATTGAGTAAGCTGGGAGGGATGGATGTTCATTTCATTTCAAAGGGATCTATGAATGGATGCAGAGAGGGCAGAGGCCAGAAAGGAGGTGGAAACAGAACAGCCCAGGAGTACCCCCCCACAGCCCTCACCCCACCCCACAAGTTGATGATCACAAACTCCTTGGGATGGGACAAAGGAAGTAGGAGGGGGAGAGGAGTGACTGGACTTCTGACAGTGAATTCAGTTGGCAGGTCCAACTGATGCAGGAGGAGACAGAGAGGAGGAAAAAAAAATGGAAAATGCCAAACATAGCAGGTGTTCACTAACTCCGTCCAGTGCCTCTGGTAACAAACTTCCCAGTGCTGTCAAATAAGAGCGAGAAGAGGCCTGCTAGGCTGCCTGGCTCAGGGGCAGCCAGGGCACTCCAGGCCTTGTCTTTTAGGAAGCTGCCTTTCCTGGGGAGCTTGACCCACCCTGGGGCTCCACAGCCCAGCCCCAGGGGAGAAAGAACCCCAAGACAGAAGAGATTCTTGGGGTCACACTTCCCAGAGAGAGACTGTTGCCACCTTCTGTGTGGGAGGGGCACTGCATTCCGACGGCTAGTGCCCTGGGCTTGGGGCTTCTCCCTGGGGTGGCCACTGGGTATCATTTCCTCAGCCAGTGGAGGGTCTGGAGAGGGGTCAGAATTCCCAGGGAGACCCTAGCTCCCTGCTCTGAGCTAGGGCTCAGACCAGTGTGGGCATAGATGAGGCAAGCTCTGGCTGGCTAGGCAGGAGCTGAGTCTGGAGTCTTGCTCCAAGTAAGGAGCAAGTAGACGGGGGGGAGGGGGGGTGACCTGTGGCTGTCTCCCCTGGAGACCTTGGTTTCCACTGAGAGAGCTTAAATTCCTCTGTGAGGCTAGTGCACACAGATGGGGAGACAGAGGCCCAGGAATTGAAGAAGTCACAAAGCCAGTTAGAGGGCCTTTGAAACCCTGGGCCACAGCTGTGTTTGCCTTCCACACCTCAGCCTCCTCTCTGGGTGTCTGTCTGTCTTTTGGTTGAGTTCAGGGCTGAGCACTGGGTGTATGAATTTCAGTGTTGACTCTCCCAAAGCAGTACCCTCCCCATCCCTTTACCCTCCTCACCAAAAAGTGGAACAGAGCCAAGCAAATTCCCCAAGAAAGCTACTGCCCCAAACTCTCCCTTCTAGGGGGTTCCTGCCTGTCTGCAGTGGGTGTCCCAACACTGGGCAGGTGTGAGAGAGGAAGGGGCACTAGAGAGAGAGGGAGTGTGAAGGAGAGTGGGGAGAGCAGGGAGAAGGAAGCCAAGTTCACGGTGGAAAGCAGAATACTTGGTTCACAGCTGCCAGGGAAGGCCTGGGCTGCAGGCCCTGGCTCCTTGGAAGCTATCCCTCCCATGAACAGATAGGAAGCCCAAGGGCCAGGCAGCAGTGACGGCTGAGGTCACAGTCAGGGATGGACTGGTTTCTGGAGTTGAAAGAGGTCAACTTCTTAGCTCTGAGAAACGGAAGCCGAACCCTGCCTCCTTGCTGCGCTCACCTGCCCGCCCTGTCATTGGGTCTAACTTCCTGCCTCTGCTGCCCCTACCCCCCGCAGCCACACCTGTGTTCACTGAGCCTTATCCCTGCAGAGGGCTGGGGGGCTTCCCACGCCCAGGTCCCCCCAAGGGCAGGGACGTGAAGAAGGACCTGCAGAACCCCCGTCCCAGCCTGGGGCCAGGGTGCTGCACTGTGGGGATCCTGCCATGGTCCCAGGACCAGTGGGCTCCCGCCACACGGTCACACGTCTGTGCTGACGCTGCGGCTCCGGGAGAAAGCCTCACGCATGGCCGAGAGGCGGTTGGGGTTGAGGGCCTGCAGGGCCCCGAATCCCCCGGGGGGCAGCTCCACGTCCTCCTGGCTGATGCTCTTGTAGGCCACTCGGCCCCCGCCGTTGCGCACACCCTCGTCCTCGTCCTCAGGCTCCTGCAGGAAGAAGGTGGGTGGCTCGTAGTAGGAGCAGCTGCGGCAGAGAGCACGGGCCTGTGGGGACTTCTGGCTGAAGGAGGTGGCGGTGGCCGGGTACAGCGCGGGCCCGTTGGTCAGCACCAGGTTGCGATTGGAATGCAATGGCGGCAGGTGTGAGTGCACTGCGAAGTCCGGCTCCTCCTCGTCCTCCTCCGACTCGTCCTTCTTGCAGCAGTAGTACTGGGGGCAGAGGGCTGGGTGACTGCGTTGCACAGCCCCCAAGACCGGGGTGGCCCTGCTCAGACACCTCTCCTGCTCAACCACCATCCCTGGGTCTCACTCAGGCTGGGCTTGGCGCTAAGCACTCTGCGCTGAATAGTTTATCTCACCCACGCAGCAGCTCCAAGGCAGGTGCGATTCTCATCTCCATTTCACAGGTGGGGAAATTGAAGCACAGAGGGGCAGGCGGCCTGGGCAGTCCCCGTCTGGCCTCAGAGTCTAGTCACTGGCCCTGGGCTTGCTGCTCTGCCCTGGACAAAGCTCCCCCTTTCTCAGAACATGTGGGGGCCTCAGCCAGCTCTAAAATACAGGTGGGGAAGGGGACACTGGGGTACTGTGTGGGGCCTCAGAGAGAGGTGAACAGGGGGTGTTGTCACTAGGTCCCATAGGTACAGACCCCACCAGGGCTGTCTGCCACACCTTCTCAGAGACCTGGCTGCTTCCCTCCCACCCTCCGTCCTGGTCTCTGCCCTCTGCGGGGGCTCCCACCCTTGGCCTGTCCCCTCCAGCCCTGGGGAGTACCTGGAGCCGACAGTAGCACAGAACTGCTATGATGCACAGTAGAATTACAGTCGCCAAGATGCCCCCAGTGATGACCACAGTCCCGGCTGTCATCCGCCCACTTCTCCATCAACAGCCTGCAAGAGACACCAGCCTCACAGCATCACTGGCACCCCTTTGCAAAAGCCACCTATTCTGTTTCAGAAAGCCGAGAAGACCCACTGAAGGGAAAAGAAAACACCCCAGGACACACACACCAGAGCCAGGAGCGTGGCTGGGATAGGGCAGGTGGGAGGAGAGCCAGGGCTTGCTCGGCCTTGGTTTCCCTATCTGTCAGAGGTGGAAACCTCTGACAGCATGGGCTTCTGTGAAGAATTCACCAGTACCCGGCAGAGCATGCACTGTCATAATGACGGGTGCCCTTGCCATGCAGTTGAGCTGAATACAGGGTTTTCTAACCTGCCTTCCTGCTTTTGCACCTAAAGCAGGTCACCCTTATTGCTCCATATTGTTAAATTTTCTTCTGCAACATAGTTTCTGTCCATGTTCCATTGTTTAGCACAACTGATCCCCTTTCTTTAAAATATTTGGCAAAATGCACAGGACATAAAACTTGCCATTCTCACCATTTTTAAGTGTCAACTTCAGTACCACCAGGGAACTTTGCTCTCCAGGACCTTTTCATCTTTCAAACCTGGAAACCCTTTTGGCATTTAGGGTGCTTGCATTTTAGCAAAACAATTTTCAGTGATGTTGCAGGTAAGAGTGGGGAACCTTGTGCCTTATGGACCCTACCTCAATTCCTTTTCTAGGATAAATTCTTAAAAGGGGACTTCTAGGCCTAAGGACCTGCCCGTTACGAGCCTTTTTTTTTTTTTTTTTTTACAAAGTGGCCAAGAAGCCATACAGGAAGTGGAGCCTGTGGTCAGTGTGCTCTGGTTTGGTTCCCTCTGTCGGGTACATGCTGATCAATGCCTTCAGACCACACGCACCCTCATTGCAGGATTTGCTCCTTTTCTGCAGGTGAATGTTCTTGCCATGGCTGGTCTCAGTTGAAGAAACTCTTAACAACCACTTTACAACCCTTCCTGGTGCCCTCCCTCCTAAGCCAGAAGTTGCTGGGGCAAGCATATACCTTCTTCCATTCCCAGGGTGGAGGGAGTATTTTAAAGGAAATCCCAGCACATCTCAGTTTACCCATAAACACTTCCGTGCAAAATGACAGGTGAGGACTTAGAAAAATGCCCCCTCTGTGTGGCCTTGTCTTGTCATCTCCTTGATGCCTTTTCCACAGTTGGTTTGTGCAAGTCATGACTGGCTTGCGTTTGGTTCGTTTTTACTCTAGAACTGTTCAGTTCTTACCTGCTTTCCTTCTGCTGGAGAAGAAACCAGGTCATTTGTCTTGCAGAATTTCCTATGTACTGGAGTTGGCTGGGTTTCTCTGTGTGACAGTTAACATGGTCCTCTACTGCTGCTTGGTCCTCTAAGCTGGATTTTTTGTGTCACCTTTGCTGCCATTGTCTGCGGTCTCTTATGTTGTGGCACTGGCCCATGTCAAGTTCCCCACCAATCTTCCACTGAGGCATTTTAGCGTGACCTGGCTACATTATTTCATAAGCATGTGTAGAACAGTGATTTCACTGTGCTGCTACTTTCCCCACTGTTATTCACTCTGGTTCTTCCAAATAAAGTTCCAAAGGCCTAGACACCCAATTCTCACCACTACCTCTTTTCAGAATAAGCCACGCCCATAGGTTGGGTTGTTCTGGACGATCACTGCAACACTATTTGTTATTTGATGGTTTTGATCCACGGCAGTCATCGTTGTTTTTGATATTCATATGGTCCCGGTGGACTGTGGGTTTGGAGGGCCCTCCAAGGTGGCTCCTGGATGTGACTTCATAGATTCACAGTTTTGCAGAGAACACCATTGGGCAGGAGGTTCTCATCGCTCCTGGGTCACCGTGGTCACAGATGTTCTTGATGACACTTTTTTATTTTTTATCAGGAGGAACACTAAAACACGAGTTCATACTGACATTTCCACTTAAATTAGGGATTCCTGTGTTTTCACTCATTAAAATTTGATGACTTTTACAGTTTCCTAACAACATGAACTTATTTGTAAATAATTTTGGAATAACATCACCTATATTTCCTGACAAGTCTTCTGAAAGGACTGTGACATTTCTTTATTCTTTTTGTGCTTACCCTTTTAATGAGGTGGAGTCAAAACACTTTCAGCATGGCTGGGCATTTCTGAGCGCTGGTAGCTCAAGCCTATAATCCTGGCATTTATTTGGGAGGCTGAGATCAAGAGGATCTCCATTCAAGGGCAGCCCAGGCAGATAGTTTGTGAGACCCCATCTCCAAAAATAACTAGAGCAAAATGGCCTGGAGGTGTGGCTCAAGCCGAGGGTCTGCTTTGTAAGCACAAAGCCTTGAGTTCAAATCCCAGTTCCACAAAAAAAAAAAAAAAAAAAGCTGGATGTAGAGATCCATGCCTATAATCCCAGCATTTGGGAGGCCAAGACAGGAGGGTGGTGAGTTATAAGCTAGCCTGGGCTACATAATGAGATCCTGTCTCAAAAAGTTTTTAAAAAGCTTTCTAGTCATTGGAAATAATTCTTAGTGTATCTTTTCCCACCAATCCCATACTCGGGTTCTCTTTTTTTTCAGTTTGTTTTGATTTTAAAAATTAATGTAATTAGAAAACATTGGGTCCCAAAATCCAGAGCACAAAGCCAGGTGCCTTCAGAGCCTTCCTTCCATCCCTGCCCTTCCCTGGCTTTGCTGGGAGAACAAGTTTACTTAGTTCTGGGTCTTTTCACAGTTTCTTCCTGAACAAATGAGCAGATATGTTTCCCTTCCATTTTAAAAGAAAGTGTTTTTCTACATGTTCTTCTGCCCCTTCCTATGGTGGTCTGTCCCCAGGGCTATGGCAGATGTCCTTGGGGAGCCCTCTGGAGCCACTCAGGGCTTGCCTGAGCCCTTCAGGACTGTGTCATGCCTTCAGGCAGAGGAGCCTGCGGCTGGGCACACGCCCGTGCGCACCGTCTCTCACTGTTAGCTATTACAGAGATGTGTAGAGCTGTGTGCTGTGCATGTTTCTAGAGTCTTTGGTAAACCTGCCAAAGACTTGATGGATTTGGGCCAATTAACCCTCTTCCAGGAAAGTGTGAGAATAACTGACAGACAGGATTTTGGTTCAGAGACTTGAGTCTAGGTCAGGGTGGGTGGGCATAGGGGGTGTCTGTAGACAGCTGTAGAGTCTGCGGGGCTTGGCGGAGTGCAACAGCCAGGCAGAGTCCAGAAGGATCCCCAGTACAGTTGGAGGGGGACAAGGACACATACCAACAGGGAGAGGCTTGCACAGGCCACGCTGTGAGTCAGAGGAAAGCTGGGACTAGAACCCAGATCCCCAACGGACAGACAACTGACAGATCCAGATACACTCAAAGCAGGAAGATAGAGGACTCAGACGGACACAGGGACAGCTCCAAATACAGACAGACTGAGGTGCAGACAGGCAAATCCAGACAGACCCAAAGCAGTGAGACAATGGGTGCAGACACGCTGTCAGATACAGACAAGGAAAGGAGCCCCAGGGACCCCGTGCATTCCTGGGCACTCTGCCTGGCAACTCCAGTCCACCTCAGCTTCCCAGGGCAGCTGAGGCCAACTGGCCGGCAGTGCAAGACCCGGGAGTGGACGTGCAGTGGAGGCAACTGGCAGGGGTAGAGTGTCCTGCCTGCTCTTTAAGTGCGTAGCACACTCTTGATGGAGGTGGGATGAAGCCAAGCAGACAGTTGCCGAGGGCACTGGGCTCAACTGCCGTGTTCTCGCCTGTCCTTTGGGATGCAAGGGCACTGACTTCCTGGGCCAGTAGAAGGGACCCTAAAGAGGCCTCCTTAGTGGTCAGGGCAGCCTGGGAGGGCAGGGTAGCTGCTGAGATCCTGATGCTGCAGGGGAGAGGATCAGAAGGGCAGAGGCCACCTGGGAGGTCCAGGTAAACCCAAGCACCCCATCAGGGCAAGGCTGGTCTGCACGTGTCATTCCAGCAAGCAGGGGACACGGGCCCTACTTCCTGTGCAGGGAGTCCAGAGCCTTCCAGGCAATGATGCCATCCCTATTTTCATCATTCAGCCTGACATTTGCAGGCAGGCCTTCTGAGACCCACACCAACCACAGTGGCTACCCACTCTTGGAGATGAACAAGCCACAGCCTGACACCAGTACCAGCAAAACTAGGGGTCAGAACCAGATCTGTCCTACCACCCTTCCTGGGACATCCTCTCCCCTGATTGCTGAGTCCCAAGTCCCCTTTGTATGAACATCCTGACTCCCACAGCACCGTGTGGGAACACACTGCAGCTGACAGTTTTGGGGGTGCTGGCCCAGCCTTGCCATGGCCCTCTTTGTGTTCTGTCCCTGAGCCAAGATGGTGGTGGCCACATTTGTACCCCTGCTGCTGTCATTGGCCACAGCTTATTGGGTTTGAGGTGAACATGCAGTCCAGGTTAGGATGCCAGCTTCTCTTTGGAGACACTGGCTGGTCCCTGCTGGTCACTGGCCAGGATCAGCATTTTCAGCCACACATGTGGACAGCCAGAAGGAACTGGGGGGTGGAGTGGACGTTAGGGGCATATAGATGTTGAGAAGCCCAGTGGGTGTCCTGACTGAGGCCCAAGTGGCTCCCGAGTCTGTGAAGATGTCATCCTGAGTGGCTTTCTGCTATTTGCACTTAGAAAAGACCATTATAGCCCCATTGCAAGGGGAGAAACTCCCTGGACTTGGAAAGCCAGCAGGGGGAGGCACAGAGGGTTGCGAGTGGCCTGCAGGGTCTGAATTCAGTGTCCCCCAGTGACCCACCCCACCACTGACCATGGCCAGGGCTTGCTGATAGCCACAGGGGCTGGGACCAGGCTCCACAGGGCAGCGTGTGCCCCAGTCAAGTGTACCCCACAGATGCTGGCTGGGGTTTCTGGGAGGACAGAGTTGCAGGAGGTATGGCAGGGCTGAGGGACTCCCTTGGGACAAGGAAGGGTGGGCACCTAGGCAGTGCATTCGGACAGGACCCCTGACTGCCAGCCCGATTCTGCCTCCAGTTAGCTGTCAGGATGGGCCCCATTTCTCCCTGCCTCAGTTCCTCCTTCTATAAAGTGAATGAATGTTGAGGATTCTGCCAGAGGCCAGTGTGCTGTTACCCTGTGCCCCTCTCTGGGGCCATGTGAGCATGGAGTTGGCCATGCCCACAACCAAACTTCTGTCCCAGGACTAAGAGATAGCTGGTCCCTCGATCCTCCTGGCTCTCAGGCCCAGGCCACAGCTCCTCAGGGCTGGGTCCCTTCCAGCAGCAGGCAGCTTCGCAGCGTGACAGGAAGGGTACCAGCTCAGGCAGGGTGCCCAGGGCTGTCAGCAGCCGCTGCTCCAACACCCAGGCCATCCAGCTGGAGTGTCTCAGCCTCACTCTAGAGATACACGCACGCCGAGGAGCAGCAATGCCTGCGACTGTGATGGGCGCCAGGTCCTAGGGCCAGGCCCGGCACAGACGCACCCACCATCGGCAGCTCCACTCACGCCTGCCTGACATCATCCAGTTAACTCCAGACAGTCCTGAGAGCAACATGGCCTCCCTCAGTCCTCAGAGGTCAGCTCTTGCTGTGCCTCACCCTCTGAGATGACCTTCCCTGCAGAACTGTACCATCAAAGCCCAGCACGTCTTCCTCTTCCAGGAAGCCTTCTAGAACTTCTTCAACACATACCACACCCTTCCATTCAATGGAGTAAGAAGATCAACTAGAGGCCAGTTGCCTGCCTCCCCAGCTCCCTGCTGCCCCTCCCCCCAAGCTGTTCTTTCCACCCCTCCTTGAGAGTTAGGACCCCCACCCAGCTGCATTCCACGTGGCATATGGCACCCCCCAGGTGGGGAGTCATCCTGAGTACCTTGCTGGGAGACCTCAGATCAGGACTTTCACTGGGTTTCAACTCCCTTATCTGTAACATGGGTATGGCTAGGTTTAGCCAATGGACTCCTCCAGCTACCCAGGGTCTGCATTTTTAACTAGCCTCGCAGAGGTCTAGGTGGTCCTTGTGCACAACAAAGTTTGACAGTCATGGATGTGAGAAGTGCCACCCAGTAAGTCAAGATGACCAAGAAAAGGCCTACGGACCCTTTGGTTCCTGTGGCTTCCCCGACATGGGTTCTGAGAAGAACAGGAGGGCTTTGAGAAGAACAGGAGGGTTTTGAGGCTTGGGGGTAAAGACAGTGGTACTGAGTTGGGGAGGGAACTGGGGAGCTTCCTGGAGGAGGGGAGGCTTCTGAGCCAGTCCCGGAAAGGACTGCCGTCTCCACTGGTCCAGGACAGGAAGGACTGGGCCTGCGGGAACAGCCCAGGCCGAGAAGTGCCGGCAGGTCTAGTGACAGCCTGGCAGAGGCCACCATACTGCCTGCCTGTTTGCAACTCCATGCAATTCCAAAGTCCCCCGCTGCCAGCCAAGGCAATTTGGTGAGAATCTCACAGAATTGTTAATCTGCCCCCTGGGACCATAAACGGTTTTAAAGCTTTATAAACAGCATTGCTTCCCATCCCCAACCCCGATTTGTTCCAGGACAGGCTGTGAGATGGGGCCCCTCTGTGCACCTCCCACCCCCACTCCTGGAGTCTGGGGAAGGGGCCCTGGTGGGCGAGGGGCCCCTTCCGTCTGGGTAGCCGTTTACAAGCTCTCCTTGTCTCCTGCACAGAGGCCCAAGTGGTGTGGAGCTGGGGGGGCGGGGCTGGGCAGGAAACACCTGGCAGCAGAACCAGACGCGCCTCCACCTGCCTTTCCCCCTGGAGCCCCCTCCCCTGGCAGCAGCCCCCCCTGTGCCACTGCCATCTGTACCACATGTCCTATACTTCGCCTTGGGCTTCTCTTTTTCTGTCCTTCTTGCATCATCCCACCCTGAGTGCCTCGAGGTCTGAGCCTTCCATGGTCTATTTATTCTGCACCCCACACCAGCCCTCGTCAGTGCCTCACATGGTGCGGGGCACCCAGCCAGGCTTAATGAAGGCTTCTGTCTGCCTCGCTCACCTGAGATGCCCAGCACCCCTGCAGAAGCCAAGCAGAAGCCAAACTCTGCCCCTCTACACTGGCCGGACTGCTGGTTCACTTATCCCAGCCTCTTCCACCTCTACCAGACACCAGAACTGGGGACCTGGTAAGCACAGATGGGCTGAATCAGGGGCATAGAGGCCTAGAACCTGCTGGTTTAGCAAGCAGCCTCTCCAGTCAAGTGAGGGTGGTACCAGATGGGGGCACTGAGGCCAGGACAGACAGGGTTGGCTCTGGGGGACCTAGTGTACAGTTGGGCTGTGAACCCAGATTTGCTGCCTCACAGGCTTTTCCTGTGTTGGTGTCTCCTCGAGGGCTCATGGGGACTCAGACCCTTTTCCACAAACACATCTGGTTGGTTGCAAAGCGGTCCTGCTACCTGGGAGCTCAAGGCCCCACTATCCAAGAGCAGAGAGCGGCCCGCAGAGTTCCTGTCTAGACCTTCTCCTTCCTAATTTCACGCTCTGCGGGCTCCCAGATTCCTGTGCTCCGTAATAAATAGACAGGGAAGTGGTAGGCAGTACGGTGCTGCCCTGCTTGGTCTTGGAGAGGAGATATTATCCAGAGCTGGCTGGGGGTGGGCTGGCTCCCAGCAACGCCTGGAATGTCTCCCCCAAGCGTCATCCTCAGCCCAGATCAGCCCCCTGAGCTCAGGAAGGCCTGGCTGGGATTTTCAGGGGCTCATGATCATCCAGGAAACCCAGAAAATGTCCACAGCAGGGGACTTAGTGCAGCCAGGCCCAGGGTAGGGTGGGGAAACATTGCCAATGTGGTGGTCTGGATTCCCTGAGGGTCCCCCAGAAAGAGCACAGGGACCCAGACATTCCACTGGCCGCTCTTGGGCCCTCACAGGTGTGTGGAAGCTCTTCCCAGACCCTAGCTGAAGAGCCCTGGGGTCAGCCCCAGAGTGCACTGGGAGGACAGAGTAGGGCCCACAGTGGAGGCTCGGCGCAAGCGTGTGGATGAATCACTCCTGGGGATTGAACAGGAATTTCCATGTTGGACCTGGCCGACCAGGAGTCGGGTGAGGAGGGAGGCTGGAGCAGGGTGTGATGAGGACTGGGAGTCTCTTCCTTTCTCTGCCTGATAAGAACCAGCAGGAAGCTCTCTGTGCCACATGGTGCTGGGCGCATCTGTTGTATGGATCTCATTTCACCCTACAGCTCCCCCAGGGCGATGACCTTCCCTGGTGGCAGAGTGAACTGAAGGGGCAGACAGGAAGCTCCCCACACGGTCTGGGAGGTGAGCTCTACACACTTCTTTGCAGGGAGATGAGCCTACACATTTTCTAAGAAGTAAACTGAGTCCAGAGGGGTGACACCACCCACAGAGCAAGCAGAAAACCTGAGCAACAGGCACACTGTCCTTGTGCCATCAAGAGCCACTCTGGAGCTCAAAGCCACCTCTGTCTGGAGTCTGTGCTTGGAGGCCACACTGAAGACCAACTCCAGCTGGTTTAAGGCCAGAGAGCTGCAAAGCCAGAGTCATCCCAGCACCAGAGCCCTGCCTGGCCCACCATGAGCAGGGCTTGGAGCTGGGCAGGGAAGCCTGGTGGACGCTGTGGACATGGAGGAGAGGAGCCAAGCAGACACCATTGTCCTAGGAGGGAAACAAGAAACAGGAAGGAGCACGTGTTTGTCCCAGCAGGACCAGCCACCAGGCTTAACCTCCCACTGCCTGAGGGAGGCAGGCAACCCCAGTTTTGGGGTTCCTGGGCCTCCAGTCCCGGACAGAGTGCAATGGCATCCAATATTCCCAGGCACCCTGTATAGGTTGAGCAGCAAACCATGGGTCACACAGTGCGGGGCCTGGGCTCTGGCCTTTGGCACAGATGGAGAGCTGGTCCAGTGAGGCATGGGGCAGGGCTGCTCCCCGGGCCTCCTAGAGATGAGTGGTGCCGCCCCCACAGGCATGGCAGGAACCTGAGCTTCCTGTCTGGAGGAGCTGGGTCCCCTCACCCTGAGTCAGCTTCTGCCTGACCTGGAATTCATTTTTCCAGATTGAGGCCTCCCTTCCTTCCCCAGGGCCTCTGGGAGACACTGGGGCAGGAGGCAGTGGAGGGAGGGAGAGGGAAAGTGAAAGACAGGAATGTGAACAAGGGTGAAAGAGGGCCTCCCAGGCTCTTCTGGGACCTCTTGCCGCCACCTGACAGGGGAAAAGGTGAGAAGCTGCTTCGGCACACTGAGTGGACAGGCTACCATGTTGTGTGAGGCCTCAGGAGTACCCGATCCAAAACTAAAGCCACTTATCATCACCACTACCAAGCCTGGCTGACAGTTTCTTTAGTTTCTGACTGATGCTCCCACTTACCTGGGCTGTGCCCACATGTGTGACCCAAGGGCCAGGCTCAGCAGTGTAGGAGTGTCTCGCCCACCCGCTCCAGTGCACAGGGGTGGCTGTATCTCCCAGAGAACTGACTTGGTCAGGGACACTCACACATTTGCCTCAGAGAGGGTTGCACACAGCCAGCCACCTGAATTGCCCCTAGGTCCAAGGTGTAGGAGGAGGGGCTGTGGGAGCAGGGCAGGGATGGGGCTCCCAGATGCTAAGCTCAGCAACTGCTCCCAGAAGCCCTCAGACATCTCCTGGCCCTTGTGTGAAAAACTCATGCGCAACTGTTGGTCTTGCCGAGTCTAACGCTGTAACTGTTTAATAGAGGAGACATCCAAAATCCCCAAGACCTGAATAATCTCCTGACTTGGGGCTCCCACCCTGCCATCCTGTGTTGCTCTGCTGAGTTTCCTCAACCCTGAAGTCTGAACAGGTTACTGCCTCACTCAAACACCCTGAATGGCTCCCCAGTGCCCCATAGTAAGAGTAAGGAGGCATTCTGTACGAGCCTCTGCACCAGGAGGGGCATAGAACCCTTTACCAACATCTCCTTTAGTCCTAGGGTAGTCCTGGCAGGGTATTAGCCCATTTTGTAGACAAAGAAACTGACAGCTCAGCACTGAAAAAAGAAAGCCTGTGAGATCACACGTTAGGGATGGGGGTGAGGGAGTGCATAACCCCGGAGCTGATGTCCTTTCTCTTGTTCCTAGACCTCTGCTTCCTGTGGGTGGAAAGACATGGGCAGAGGTGAACGCCCAGGAAGGAAGTGCTTTCCACTTGCTTGCAGTCTTCCGGCCACCAGGGGTCAGTATAGCAGCACACAGTAGGGACCACATCTGTGCAAGTGGCTGAGGCTGGGGACCATGGGGGCAAACACTACATGCTCTGGGTGTGGTAGCAACATCTGGTGTGCTGTCTGCCCCCCGCCCCCTGTCTCTGCACCATTTAAGAGCTTTCAGGGCTGTGATTTCCCTATCACAGGCACCATGTCAGACGGGCTCTGTGTGTGTGTGTGTGTGTGTGTGTGTGTGTGTGTGTGTGTGTGTGTGTGTGTGAGACGAGCCCAGGCAAACTGGGGCTTAGCTCCCTTAAAGATAACAACGTGCAGAAGTTGAGTTGCTTAAACCCTTTCTGCTGTTGGACTTACGTTCTTCCTTTTTTTTTCCTTCAACTTCTTCCAAGAACTGAGTGCAGCTCCTGGTCCTGGAATGCAGACAGGAGGAGGGCTGGGCCAGGCTCACTGAAACCCTCTGCACCCCATTTGTGCTCTGCGTACCAGCATTTGGTCAACCCTCACAGGCATGCTGCACAGGTTCTAGAGCGTCCTCAGGCAAAGAAGAGAGGTGGGGCACAGAGAGGAAGACCCAGCCAGGGGCCAAGTCCAGGCCTTTGCCCACCACCATGTCAGCCCCTCAGATTCAACTCTGAGCCCCAGAGAGAGGAGCTGACAGACTCAGGCTTGGTGGTGATGCCTCCCAAATCTTACAGGACTGGGCTCCTTCCTGACCCCTCGGCCATGCAGCTGGCCACAGAGTGAGGAGCCTAGCTTTGGGGGCAAGGTGAGGTAGCGAGTCCAAACTGGTGGACTTCCTTCTTCAAGCTTTCCTGCTGAAGGGGACAGCAGGTATGTGCCAGATCCCTGGTTGCTCTGGGCCTGCATGACCTCTGGTTGGGTCTCTCCTGGGTATCCAGATGGACCGACCACATCCATTCGCTCTACGGAGCCTGACCAGGCTGCCACCTGTCCCTGTTCTGGCTATGCATTGGCTCATTTTCTTGACCTTGGTCAGATTTTTCTTTTTGGTAGTACTGAGATTTGAAGTGGGGTCTTGTGCTTGCTAGGCAGGCGCTCTACCAGTTGAGCCACATCACCAGCCCTTTTTCGCTTTATTTTTCCAGTAGGGCCTCACATTTTTGGCTAGGGAAGGTTTTGAACTGTGATCCTCCTACCTATGGCCTTCTGTGATTATAAACACGCACACCCAGAATATTTGGTGAGGGCTGGAGGAGTGGTCCAAGAGGTCGAGTGCCTGCCTAGCAAGCGTGAAGTCCCACTTCAAATCTTAGTACCATCAAAAAAGACAAGAAAAACAGATTTGTTGAGATGAGATTGGGGTCTTGCTAACTTTTTTCCCCAGGCTGCCTTTGTACCACAATCCTGATCTGTGCCTCCCAAGTACCTGGGAGTACAGGCTTGAGCCACCTCTCCTGGTCCCGACCTCTATCACTTTGAGTGTGTTCTGTGTGCCTCATGCCAGAGAGGTAACAGCAAACAGCAGGACTAGAGGGCAGGAGGCAAATTCCAAGGCATGATGACCCAGGGGAGGGCTCCCTGCACGTGGCTGTCAGCAGCAGCTCCTATAGCCTCTTGGGGGAGTAGTTGAGGCCTCCTCATCCTCTCCCAGCTCTGCCCAGAGTGCTCTGTAGATCTCAGAAGACACAGCAGACCCCAGTGTAGCCCCAGAACTCTGACCCCAGGCAGAAAGTTCAGGCCATACTGAGGACCCCTCTGGGGGTGGGGGGTGGCAACAGAAGCGGGACCTGTGGGTCTGGGTTGAAAAGGAACACTGGCCTTTCTCCTGACCTTTCAGAAAGCAAATCTCCTGGGACCCTGAGTGGGCAGGCAGGGCCCTGGGAAAGGCGTGGCCCAGTCACTGGGGCATCCTGATCTGTTGTTCAAGGCCCATTCAGGTGCCCAGAGCTGCCAATCCTGTTGGCAGAACCCCTCCTTCCAGGATCCACCCTGCTCTGCCATGCCAGCTATCTGCATGTCTGCTGCCATGACTCTTTCGGCAAGTGTCTGTGCCCCAGGCTGGGCAGCCTCTAGGTAGTAGCAGGTGTGACACATCCCCTCACCAGCCCTGCCCTTAACGACCTCCATCTTGGGCCCATGACAGTGGGCCTTGCTTTCATTCAGGATGGAACTTCTGCCATGTACTAGGCCTAACCCAGTGGGGGACACACCCAGGCCTAACCTCAGAGCGTGGGCCTCTAGTTGTCTGAGGTCAGTGACTGTGGCTGAGGTGACACCCACAGCGCCCCTGCTGGTGCCACACACCTGGAACTTCTTCCTATTTCTGCCAACCTGGGGACTCTGCCCTCAGCATGGTCTGTCTATGCCTCCCCCCAACCTGGGGTGCCTCATTGTTCCCTGGAGGGCTCCACTCCCTGTTGTTGGCTCTACCCCCAAGGGCTTCTGACTCTGGTCTAGGTGGGCTGAAAATGCTCATTCCTCACTACTTCTCAGGGAGTACTGACACTGCTGATTCAAAGGCCACCGAGTCAGAGTAGCAGTGCCCCCCATTGAAATCCCCACTCCTTAGGATCAGCCCTGACCCTCATCTTAGGCCTGCTCATGCTGCCTCTGCTTCAAGTCAGACCTGCTCTGGGGATGCCCACTCCCCAGCAGGTGGGTAATTCTCTCTGATCCAGGAAGCTATCGCTCCTTATGGCTCCACTGGGTGCCTGGCCCACGCTTTTCACACCCCATATCCCTGCCTGAGTTGCTTTTTGGCCAGGCTTCCCCAGTGCCTGTGAGCTCCCTGAGGCCTCACTGTGATGCATAGGCCCTGGCAAATGGCAGGCGCTTTATGAATGCCTGAGGGTTGGCTTGCTTGGGGCTGGGCTCCAGGGATTTTCCAGAAATGCCACTGCCCCTCATCTCCTGGGACTCCATTGTACTTTTCCAGACAAGCACCCAGTCAGCCATCATGGGGACTCACGGCACCCTGCAAGGTGCTGGGTCCTGCTCTGGGAGCCGTGATGGTGCTGGAAGGTCGGGTGGGAACAGAGATACACAAGGGAACTGCTGAGGCTGTCAGAGCAGAGGGTCAGCAAGTCAGAGGGGTGGGATCTGGGGAGGAGGCCAGCTTAAGCCAGGTTCAGTCACACTGGGCAAGCGGAGGCCCAGCCCTGCTGGAGAGCACACATCTCCCTGCAACCGTGCACAGAGCCACACCTGAGCCCAGAGACCACTCCTGCATCATCTGCTTGCTAGAATGCAGTCTCCTCACCTGGTGGTGACTGGGGTAAGGCCCAGCAAGCCCTCAGGGGCTTCAGTCCATGCCCTTTGCCACTGCCTGGTCCAAGCTACCATCCTCACACACTCCCTAATTGAGTCCTCAAAACAGTTCAGGACCCATTCTCACCACCAGAGGGCCTGGCTCCACGTCTCCTGGGGTCAGGCCTCTGCTCAGGCCTGTGGGTTCCATCTCTCCCCGAAGCCCTGGACACACTGATGCTCGTCCATCTAGGAATCCCAACTCTCATCCTTAAGATGAGGGACCGTGGGCCTTGGTCCCTCATCTTAAGACAGGGAATTGTGTCCATCTCCAACCCTTCCCTGTCTCCTTTCCATAGCGTCTACTGAGCTGTGCTGGGGACCTGGTGATGACCAGGTACACAGTCTTGCCTCATCCAGGGTCCCAGGGAGCAGGCTGGATGAATGCCCCTGGCCCAGCCCTCACACAGCCCATGGCCTGGGATGTTGGCGAGTCAGTGGTGCCCCAGTGACCTCTCCCTTATATTTCCCTTGGGAAGTCTGGACTGTCTCAGTTATGCTCACCCCAGGCACCCAGCACAGAAGCAGTGTGAGAGGTCTAAGACCACAGCAGTGGCCGCTGGGATGGGCTCCAGCCTTGCAGGGGCTGCAGAGCTTGGGCTTTCCCTGCCTACGCTTACATGTACACTTTTCTTCTTCTTACTTTCTTTGTTTTTTTTTAAACAAAATTAGATCATTCCATGCAGACTGTTCTGTAGTTCTTCCTGCTCTTGTCGGCTCCTTCAGACATGCTCTCCAGAATAGCTCCTGGGCTTTTTCTGCTGCAGCCCATCTCTTCTAAGGGATCTCATCAGTACTCAAGGAGACTCTGGAACACAGCTCTGACTGTGGCTCTCCTGCTCCAGGCCCCAGATATCTATGGTCCAAGGTTACCGCCATTGCCTCCTTGCTCTGCACCTGGGGACTCCTCTGGGGACCCCTAAACATGTGGGGTAAACTGTGGTTGCCCTGGCCCCTCAACCACAAGCTTTTCCCACCTCTGGCCCTTTGCTAGTGCCATTCCTGGGCCCTGAAATCCCCTTCAGCTCTGCTTACTGAAATCCTGGCTGTTTGTTGGCACGCTCCTTGAGTAAGCCTTTCTTGATCTCTGCCCTGGAGAGAGCCGGCTCTTCTGGGACCTAGCAGCATCCACCGTCTGCTTGGCATTTGTGATCTATCGACAATTCAGCAGCAAATACTCATTGAGCTGTAGTGTATCCCGCGCCTGGCTCTGGTTCTCGCCCTTGTGGAGTTTTCAGTCTTGTGGGGGTGATGGGCATGGACAAGTGACATCAGGGGATGGAAGGAGGGACAATCTGGCGTGCCAATGGGGGGAAGACAGCAGGAGAGGCAGCCCTGAGACAGCAACCAGAACACTAAGAACTAAAGGGTGAGTAGAGGGAGCTGGGAGAGAGCACCAACAGAGGAAATGGCAGGTGCAAAGGCCCAGAGGCAGGCAGAGCAAAGAGTGTTTGAGTACCAGAAAAGTTCATTCTGCTTGGAGCATGAGAGCAGGAGGAAGACATGACAGGAGGGGAGAGGTCAACAGAGCCTGGCCAGGCAGCAGGGAGGCCATGCCTGAGTCAGCTTTCACAGAGCCTTGTGCTTATGACCCAACTTCCTCTGCTGTAGCCTTCTCCCAGAAATGCTCTCTACATCCTTTTCCCTCATGTTTTTGTTTTTGTTCTCTACGTCCCTGTACTGCGATTGAGCTCAGACTTTTGCACATGCTAGGTAAGTGCTCTACGACTCGGGCCACGTCCCCAGCCCTTTTGTTTTGTATTTTGTTTTTGAGACAGGGTATCAATACTTTTTCCCCCAGGCTGGCCTTGAACTCTCAATCTTCCTGCCTCTGAGTGGCTGGGATTATAGGCATGAGCCACCACACCTGGCGCCCCTATGTCCTAGCATGTGTGGAGCTGCCTGGGGATGGAGCCGGCTGAGCTGCTATTCCAACCAGCTGCTACTGCTGCTGCAGGGGTCCTCAGCCACTTGCTCATCTCTCTCCCAGCCTGTACTTTCGGGTTGAGCCTTCCCGGCCTCCTTTGATGGCTCCTCCTCACCTTCTGAGTTCCAAGGGTCAGGGGCCCAGGGATGAATATTTACCCCCTGCCTAAACAAAAGCCCCCCTTCCACCCATCCAGGCCATTAGCTCACCCCTCAGTCTGGGTGGGCACATCTGTAGCCCTCATCCCTTTGCTACTATGTGTTCCAAAATGGCAGTCACCAGACAGGGGTTCAGTCTGGTCTGTTCCTTTGTTTTGGTGCCTAGACAGTGTGCCTGGCCCACAGAGGGCACTTGGTGACTCCCATCTGAATGGTGAGTGAATGAGTGCAGGGGCCCCCATGGCTGCAGGGTGGGGTCAGCATGGTGGGCAGGTGTGGAAGAGGTAAAGGACCCTCAGAGCCTCTGTGCCAGTCAGGCTGGGGAGGAAGGGATAGGTGCTCTGGGCAAAGCACTAAGAGGGCTTGGTGGCAGTTGGATGTAGCAGGAGGGGGACCCAGGAGGAGTCCAGGTGACCTGGGGCTCTGGCCTGGGCAGATGTGAGTGTAAGTACTGGTTTGACTGCCAAGGAGAGCAGCAGGATGCCCAGCTGGGATCCAGGTGCTGTACCACCCTGGTAAGTTTCTCAGCCTGCCATGTCTCAGTTTGCTCATTGAAAAGACTGGGGTGAAGCCTGCCCTTGCCCCATCATTGTGAGGACTGACCCTTGTTATGAAAAGCAGCTATGAAATATGGTGGAGTAAGAGGGACAGATCTACCTCCTGCCTGAACAACTACAAGCTCAGGACAAACTCTGAGACATCAGTGCCTGAGGTGCTGGCCTCAGGTGACAAAGGGAAGGCAAATGACCTTCAAGGCAGTGAGGAAAAAACAAAACAAAACAAGGAGAGTCCTTCAGTTGTCCAGCATACTGCCTGGCTACTGTCCTGGTGAGTTTGCAGAGGAATCCAGGTGGAGTCATGAAAAATAAATCCATAGCAAAGAGAGAATTCAGTCACTGACACTAGCCCAGAAACAGCACAGGTGATGGAATCAGGAGACAAGGTGTTAAGTAACTGCTGGGTCCCTACCTTCAGAGCACCAGGGAATGTAAGCATAGCTAGCAACATGGACAATATTTTAAAAAACAAACAAACAAACAACTAAACTTCTTGAGATGAAAAATGGCAAGGTCTAAAACGAAAAATTCATCAGATGGGATTAACATCAGGTTAGATGTGACAGAAGGAAGGACCAGTGAGCTTGTAGGTGGTAACAGAAACTATCCAAAATAATAGCCAATACCCAAAGCCTTGAGGAAACATGCAAAACTTCAAGTGGCCTAACATGTAACTGGAATCCTCCCGAGAAACCATCATAAGAAATAGTGGCTAGAAAGTTTCCAAATTGAATGATAGCTACAAACCCACAGATCCAAAATGCTTGACAGACCACACACATGAGAACCATGAAGGAAACAAGTCAAGAACATTATCCAGAGGAACAAAGACGAGCGTGACTGCAGACTTCTCACTGGAAGCCGTGGTAGCTGGGAGACAGTGGAGCCATGTCTGTCAGTACAGAGAAAAGAAAAAAGAGAAGCCACCAACCTGGGATTTTCCTCACAGGAAAGGAAGAAAACCTTTCCAAAATGAAGGATAAGTTAGGGTAGTCTTAGTACAGTCTCCCTTCTAGGCTACAAGGTCCTAGAGTGCAGGGTCCACAGCTCGGATTTTTGCCAGGGCATGCTGGTTTCAACCAATCCCTGGCAGATTCTTACTCTCTCCCTGGTGGTCTAACCTGGGCAGGGAACAACATCCAGGTGGGATAGTCTGGGGCTTCCTGCTGGGTCTTCAGACCTCACAAGATCCTGCTTTGTGGTCTCCCCAGGGGTACAGGTGGAACATACTCTGCTTACATGGGACTGGGTGGTGTCTGGGTTGTTTTGGGGGAGGCTCAGGCTAAGGGGCAGCAGCTCTGCAGGGGTCTCTACCCTGGGGAGCCCACCCCTGGGACCCAGGCACTCAGATCAAGCATTAAAGCATCAGGGATGGAATGCAAGTGCCCTGTGCTCGGCCACTTTGTCCCTTGTACTTCAGCCTCACCTATCACACAGAAGTGCTAAAGCAGAAGAGAACCATGTAATTAAAAAAAAAAACAAAAAAAACAACAAACCAGGAAAAATTATATTTCAGCTGTTCACAAGGTCACAGTCAGTTTCCATGGCTACAGTGGGACACTGGGTGCTGAGATGAGGAGGTGGGGCTCTCCTTAGCCCCTGCGTGGCCCTGGATGAGAGGGAGAGGAGGAAGGGGTGCTGGCTACCCCTTCCCTCCCACTCTCCCCAGGACTATGATTTCTGTGGCTAATTAGAGTAATACCCATGATCCTTGGCACCCCGCAGTTTCCGCTGAGTTTTCAGGTACAGCAACTTGTGGAGAGGTCAGCCCTGATAATCCATGAAATAGGAGTCCTTGTTTCATTTCACAGGTGGGGCACAGGGACAGGCACCCAAGTAACCAGGAAACAGCAGAGGGGTAGCACAAACACCCAGATGCTGGTTAACCAGTCCAAGTCCTGGGGAGTCACATTTCAGACTGCTCAGCTCAGATAGAGCCCAGATGTCCTGAGAGTCCTACCCCAGCAGAGGCAGCTCAGACAGGTGGAAGAGCTGGTGCCTGCTGGTCCCTGCATTCATGTACAAAGGAAACCTACCTGGGACCCTATTCCAAGCCTGTGCCACATGGTACCCTGTAGGGACATATGGGGTGAATTCCATACCCTCCATACCCGAGGGCCTTCTTCACCCTACTTCTCACATAGGCTCTGTTCAGTGGGAAGTTCCTCAGCCCCTTCCTTCTTTCCCATGGGCCTTGACTCCCTCCTTTCTTTCTTTCTCCCCTGTGACCTTCTCTTCACCCTCCTTTGGATGGTGTAAGCAGGGCTGGGGCTGCCCAGGAGCAGAGGGACTTCTTCACTTAGCCTGCCCCTGGGGAACAAGGCATCATTAATTGCACAAGCATTTATTGAGTGCCTGCTGTGTGCCAGCCCTTGGTATTACCAGGTGGATAGACTGTACCCATTCCATCTGCCCCAGGTCAGGAAGTGGGAAAGGGTCAAAGCAGAGGTCAGCTCCCTGCCTTTTCCCGGCATTGCTTCTCCAATCAGGGGGAACTGAGGCAGACCAGGCAGCAGGTCATAGCCAAGAGATCTGTAAGTCCAAACATGATGTCAGAGCTGGAGATTTTGGAGGCCTGCCCCATCTAGGACGTCTTGTAAAAACACAGTCCGGGAAAGTTCCTTCCTCCCCTGCCATGGACTTCTTGCATAATGGTGGGTCAAGCATAGCTTTGCCCTGCTACCCCTACCCTGGCCTTTGCCCATGTGACTTGGCAAAGGTAACAGGGGTAGGAGTGACTGTGTCCCAGGTCCAGGCAAAGTTCTGAAGAGGCCTGCATTCTTGGATTAGGAGAGAGTGTCCAGGAAGCAGCTACACAGAGTAGCAGAGTTGTGGAGTGATGCAGCCCACCCACTGCAGCCAGTGGAGCTGCCCAGCTACTTGCAGTTCTGGGGTTGAGAAGAGCCATGCTTGCTTCTCTATGTTGCTGAATCCTGGGACAGTTTGTTACCCAGCCACTGTGCCAGCAGCTGACTGGTACATGCACAAGTTATCAGCTTTGATACTCAGGATGGGGCGTAAAAAGCACTAAGTACAAACTGAATACAGCATGAATATAGCAGGACCATAGGTGTCATGAGTTACCCAATGGGCAAAATCTAACAAGAGACTCTGGCTCTTCTAGAGGGCCTTAGGGGTGGGCAACTGTCAGAGAACAGAATGATGCCATGGCTATGAAACTGGGAATGTGAAAGCAGCCCCCTAGGCAGGTGCAGGAATCTTCTAGAAGCCTTGGGAAGGAGCAACCCCACTTCAGATTGTCAAGCAGCCTGGTCATCCCACAGAGACCAGCTGGGCTGTCCAGCAGCCAGGGGAAGGGGTGTGAGTTGCTGCTACCCGGTCTCTTGTTTCAGCACTGCCCTTTAAGTGCAGCTAGGGGCCAAGGTGCCTGGGACTCCTCCAGAAGCCTGCCTGCCCCACTGCTGGCCCTGTCCAATGTCCATGCAGCTCAATTAAAGCAGGTCCCTCAGGCCAGCTTGACCTGGGGCTGCAGGTGGGGCCTGTGGTGGGGAGGGAGTGGGGTGGGACAGAGAGTGAAAGGAGACCAGGGAACTCAAAAGCAATTGAAGGTGAGGGGGCACCTGAAGGGTGGCGTCGTGGACACCCATAGTCTTCAAGTCACACACTGGAGTCTTAGAAAAGCAGAACATGAGGACAGCAGACACCCAGGACCCGAGAGCCCCTAGTGCTGTTCTCTCAGGCTTAGAAGGGGACTTTGGGAGTTGCAAATTTAATCATTAAACAACAGCAGAGCTTCCTCACTTTGAAGCAAAGGTTCAATTCAGGGACCACAGCTATCCAGAGCTTCTAGAGCCCAGCTCTCCCAAGGAAGGGCAGAGGTGCACTGCCTGCAGTGCATCCCAGTGTTTGCTCCTCCCTGGGGTCACCCCCAAGTGCAAGCAGGAGAACCCCCCAGCAGCAGAGCCCCGAGATGTCCGCCCACCGCACACCCTCAGCCTCACTCACTGTTCCATCTGCTGGCTTATCTGACCAGCACTGATGGGCTGCTGCCCATCCTGCCCTGGGTGCCCCCCGCCCCCAGCATCTGTGGGCTCTGCAAGGCCCTGCAGGGGGCTGGGCTGGGGAGTCGGTCATGAACTCCTGTGGGCAACTTTGCTGCTCTAAGAGGTCCAGGGTGACTGAGGCTTCAGCAAAGACCCTTCCTGGAGCACTTCTTTTCTCTTTTTCTTTTTTTTTACATCATTTTCCTTTTTTAAAAAAGGGAGCTCAGCCATTTTTAAGTGAGTGTAGGCGTGTTGTTGAAAGGGCCCATCTTGCAGATTAAATGATCTTTAAAACAGGTCGTTGTGTCAACACAGAATGGCAGCTTTAACCCTGGGGCCTGCCTCGGGGAGGCTCGCCAACCCTGGAATTACCTTCTGATAACTGACAGACGTGCTGTGGGGAGTGACAGAGACTGCAGGCCACAGATTCTGTGGCTGTGTTGCTATCAGGCAGGCCAGCTTTCCCTGCAAGCCCCTCCTAGCTGAGGAGGTTTTGCTGGGATGGGTGCTTTGAGGGAAGACCCTGGAGGGAAATAAATGCCACTGTGGCTCTAAGTGTGGCCTCTCAGTCCCAGGGGGTCACATGGGCCACACATAGGGCCCCTGCACCACTTGGCGGATGGGGCTGGTCCTCATGAAACCATCCTACTGCCCAACAATATCTCCTGAGTGCCCCAGGGTGCTAGGCACCGTGCTGGTTGCTGGGCTCACAGATACACAGGTCAGCAGCTGCCTGGCCTCAAGGGCTCCCAGCCTCATGGCAAAGATGGGACCAAAGAGGGGCAGACGGGAAGAGTGGCCTTCCTGCCCCTCCTCTCCCCCTCCCTTCCCTCCTCTTCCTTTCTTTCCCTCAGTGCCCTGATCAAACAAGTAGATACTTCTAGGAAGAAAAGGGAAGACAGCAGAAAATAAGACACAGTCCAAGGTGGTTAAAAATGACCGCAAAAGCATACTCAAGACAGCTCATCACAAAACAATCTTTTATAGACTAAAGGTCTGTTTGGTAATTAGAGGGAGCTCCCCTGTTAGAAGTTCCATGGAAGTAAAATCAAAGTTGACGCATTTTAATTTTGTAAGAGGGATTGCATGGAGCAGGGAGCCTCCTGTATAATAAGCGCCCTAACCAAACAAACTCCAAACACAGGCAAATACCTGCAGCTCGCAAGTCAACCCCACTCCCTTTCTTCGAACCAGAATTGGATGGTTGTATCCCAGAGTGAGCCCTCTCCAAGCCGTGGCTGGGTTGAGCGGGAGACCTTAGTCATGGCTGTGGGCTCCAGCCCTGCGTGGGGCTGAGAAGGGGAGCCTGGAGTGGGCACTTGCCTTTCAGTTGGAGAAATGAACATCTTTATTTTGCCTTAGGGAAGTTCCCTAATGTACCAAGTGAGTGATTTGCCAAGACCAAGTGGAGTGATTTGGAAAACACGCTGCAAACATGACATTTCAGACACCGCAAGGTGAGGCCCTGTAAATTGCTACAGGGAAGTTAATGAAGCCTCCCCGGGCGCCTCCTCCCCATGGCACCAGTGCCCCTGTCCCCTTCCCCCTAGTCATTTTCATGCCACTCTTGGCACATATGAAGAGTGAACACTAGGGGGATGCATTGGCAGATGCTGCAGACAGATTCTGTGCCTTGGCAGGGGGAACGCACAGCAGGTCCCTCAGCCAGTGCCAGGAGGGGAGCCTCTGCCTCATTAAAGGCGGCAGAGACCAGAGCGCAGAGCAGGGATGATCACAGCTCATTCTGAGGGTTCAAAGCCAGTGTGGCACTAAGGAAGTGGTCGGGTTGGTCCTCTCTCACCCTCAGAGGAAGCAGAGAATATTTGAGCATCATCACTAGTGGTCAGAGCCACCAGATGGTCTTCCCTGCCTCCAGCGATGGCAGAATGTCCTGTCTCTGTGCCACACTTGCTCCTCCTCACTCTCTACACTTGTTCTGCAGGGTTTAGCTCAAGCCCCACCTCCAGGATGTCTTCCCTGACTGCTCCAGCCCTGGTGTGTGTGGGGGGAGTGACGGGGGGGCTTCCTCCAAATCCAGGGCACCTGCTCCTCACTCTACATTGCAGTCCACACAGAACTGTCTTGCAGTGCAGCTAAGTGCTGCTCACTTGTGTGTGCCCTGCTCAACTACTAGAGCTATTCGTGGAATGATCACATCCAATCAAGTCTATAAAAACCAAAACCTATCCAACAGGACAGGTACTAATTCAGCTCAGGAAAATGCCATCAAACTTAATTGAATCTGCTAACGGGGCTGGGTGGTGTGGCTCATTGGCAGAGTGTGAGATCCAAAGTCCCATTCCTAGCACCACAAAAAAGAAAAAAAAAGTTAAGTCAAACTCCAAGAGAGGGACGCAAGCAGACAGGGACGGCGATGCCCAGTATGCTGAGGAGTGGGGCATGGACCATGGCCAGTGACTCAAGGGCTTTCACCGTATACACAGTAAGCCAAAAAAAAGCTAGACTGCTTGATTTTTCTTTCACAGCAAGCATGAATTTCTTTTGTTAAAAATACTTCAGTACACCATAAAACTGACTATATATTACTTATGCATATACGTAGCATAAAAGGGAGAGTCACCTGTTGTAGCTTTATGCAGGGTCATTTTCCTGTCATGGAGACCAGCAGGTTTCTAGAACAGCATGCACAAGTCATCTGGGAATTCGATAACCCAGGGGTAGCGGGGACTGGGCACCTGGGTTCCCATGTTTGCAGGGAGGCTGATACTGCCAGTCCTCAGAGCGCAGATTTGTGGTTGAGAGACATGTGCAACCAAATGCCACAATTGCAAATAATAACAAAAAAGAGAGGCTCGAGACCCGAGTGCAGACCCAGCTGCCAGCAGGGCCACCCTAGGAGCGTCCCAAGGGTCAGCTTTGCCCCTGCACTGCCTGCAGAAAGCCTGCACCTGGTTGTGAAGAGCTGAGACACAGTTGGCAATGGCTCTGACCATCTGTGGGGCAACCTCGTGGCCAGTCTGCCCTGAGACCATCTTCTGGCTGAGCCAGGAAGTGGCACCTTTGGACTTCCCAGGGCACACCTTGCCCGGAAAAGAGCATTTTGCTAGTGCTCTGCAATGCATGGACTTCCCTTTTAGCCAGCTGGCACATCCTGCAAGGTGTATTTATAATTATTGGCATTGTATGAATAAAGATCCTGGGGTCCAGAGAGGCTAAGTAACTTCACTAGGGACACAGAGCTCGAATGTAAACCACAGCTCTGGTCAGGCCCAAAGGCTATATTCTCATTCACTTAGCCACACTACCACCCCCAGCAGCCAGGGAAGGTGTCGGATGAGGCTACAACCCTAGGAGCCTGGCTTGTTCCAGGACCACTCTCCAGGTCCCTGACACTTGCCCTCTCCTGTACCTTCCCACTAGTTGTGCCACCCAAGAAAGCCAAGCACAAGGGGACAAGTGACAGACTCCACCTGGCAGGGGTCCGCTCCAGGGGTGCACTCAGTGGGATGGGAGCCCTCTGAGGATAGATAGTATCATCCTGCCAGAGTGGGGTGCACCGTTGGGTATACTACATTGGTATAGAAGGAGAGTCCTCCTCCTGTCCACTGGGGATGCCTTCTCACTGCTCACTCATGGGCCACTTCAGTGTCTAACCGTACCCTGTTTACCAGTCTGGACCCCATTTAAAGGAGCTTTTCAGAAGTGAGGTTTGTGGTTTATTTGGCTCTGGATCACTCCCCACTGCCTAGCACACTCCCAGTATCCTGTTCGCCTAGCATCTCTGTCCACCACCTGTCACCGTGGTCCAGGCCTCCACTGTTCCCTTCAGATGGGCAAAGCAGTCCCCCTGCCTCTCCCCTCCAAGTCGCTCTCTATGTGGCAGCCCACAGTGTTCATTAGCTTGCTAAAGGCCAGAGCTGACCACGGTCCTCCCAGGCTGGGACATCTGGATAGAGCCTACCTACTGAGCAGGACTTACAAGCCTAGTTGGATCTGACCCCTACTCCCTCTTCGGCCCTTCCCTCCCTACATGACCCCGGAGAAGAAGAGGCACAATGTCCAGGTCATAGGCCAGAAATCACAATCGGACCTCCTCATCCCAGCTTCAGCCCGAGTTCTGGGTTCTTGGCGCACCCCACCTCTGCCTGGAGCAGCAAGGGTAGCCCCCTCCCAGGCCTTCCTGGGCAGCCTCCAACAAGAGGGATCCAGCCAAGGTGGGAAGTGGAGTGGGTTCTGCAGCCCGAGCATGCTCAGAAGACCTGATTCCTTTGGGAACAAAGCTTTGAGAGGACCAGCGCACCCTGAGGCTGGAGCCTCTTGCTTCAGAGAGGAAGGAGAGGAGCTGGCAGGCTCTGAGGCTACAGCCTTGTCAAATCCCCTCTGGACCAAATCCAAAGGGGCTGAGACTGCAAAGAAATTCAGTGCCAAGAGCAGCAGTGAAGCCCAGAGAAGCCCCCTCCCCGGCCCTGCTGTGTCCTCTCTATGGGGCTCAGTGGTCTCAGCCCATGGTCACCATTGCCCACGTGCCACCGAGTGCCTGTGAGAAAGGCAGAGCACCCACTATTTTACAGAAAAGGATGTTGGATGATTTGCTCAAGATTTGGGCCTGGAACCCACCTCCCTCACCACCCAAATCACCGCTTTCCTGACAGCCAGGTCAGCATCCACTGTGGGAAGTGGCAGTGAAGCAGGCACTGAGTACCCAGGATGGGGCAGCCGACAGGCTGCCTCTCCTCCTGCCCTGAGAGTTTGGAGTTGGATGCAACTGACTGAGATGTCATAAATCTCCCCTCCTGAGTGCTGTAATTACTCCTGGCTGGATCCTGCTGCCCTCACTCTAGGCCAGCCCACGTGGTAGGACCAGAGGAGGCTGCACTGCAAGGATGGGTCCCCATGCTGTGAAGCCTCACCCAAAACCAGCACAGGCTCAGGGACTTAGAGCCAGCCTCCAGATGTGCAAAACTAGGATGAGCATTTGGTTGGGGAGTGGAATTGGCAGGGATTGGGAACTTGGACTCCAGTCAGCCTGGAGATTTCAAAAATGCTCCGAATTCCCTCGATACCAGGGCCACATTAAAAGGGGTGAGGCTCCTCTTGGCCATACCCACTCCAACCAGGACTTAGAAGAGCAGAGCTGCAATGGCCCACAAGAAACAAAAGATGATTCTTTTATGGATGGGAGACTGAAGTCTAGAAAGGGGGAGTGACTGGTCCAAGGTCACCTAGAAAGGTAGACAGAACTGGGCAGGCAAGCATCACCTCCTCTATCTCTGCCCACCTTCTCCCCGAGTACCCTTGTCCATGTTGGCTGACCACACTGAATAGCAATGGGGGTACTGAAGTTCTGGGGAAACCCTCCCCACCTGCTGGAGAGGCAAGGGTGGAGCAGCTACAGTACTTCCTTGTGCCTGCCGTTGGCCACCTAGGAGAACCAGGCGATGTGCCTCGAGGTCCCCCCACTCCTGGGCATCCTGGGCAGAGAAGTTGGGAGAGTCCATGGGTCCTGCCACAACCCGGAGCCTTCAGGAGGTATCTCCAAGCATTCCAGATGAGTCCAGACCAGCCAGCCCTGCAGGAAACTCAGGCAATGGGGACCAAGATCCAGGCACAAACACCACCCTGTCTTTTTCACAGCGTCATACAGATGCTCAACATTCTGCAGTCAAAGGCAAGATGGAAGGAAGAAAACCCCACTTCCTGACCCCTGGCCTCAGGGGTGAGATGGGCTTTTCACAAGCACCCCCACACAAACTGCCTGCACTTGGCAAGCCTGAAGCCAGGGCTCAGGCAGCTTCCCAAGTCCAGAGGTGCTTGGGGCAGGAGACCCTGGTCATGGAGGCTCCATCTCAATTCCATTTCAAGAACGGAGGTGGGAAGATGGGTACGCTTGCTTTCCTACAAGCCAGAACTTCTAGGGGATTGGAAGTTCTCCTGTCCCTGGAAGCCCACAAGAGCCAGGCTGGCGCAGGCAGAGGACAGCATAGGGGAGAAGGCTGCAAGCCATGGCTCTCCTGAGATCCAGCTTTCTGGGGAGAAGTGAAGGGGACATGCTGGGACCAGGCCTCCACAACACTCCCTGATCCTGGAGAAAGGTCCATGAACTTGGTTTTCAAGTTTCTTGTCTCAGAGTCACAAGATACACCCCAGCAGGCCACGTACACCCATGTGGTGCTGGCCTTAGGGAACAGGACACTGAGTAGGGTGACAGTGGAGCCAGGAGGGTGGAGTAAAATTGCTCTTGGATTTTTGATGCCGAGTCTTTTAATTCCTGGCTGGAAAACCCAAATACCGGTCTGCTGTGATCCCTCCGGTCTCCACTATTTAAGCTGAGGTTTCAAACAAAGGTGGCCATGAGACAGTGATGCCAGAGGCTGGCAAGCATGAGGTCAGCTCCACCACCACCTACTCCCTGTGTGACCTTGGGCCACAGACCAAACTTCTCTGAGCCTAAGTTTCCTCATCTGTCAAATTGGGGCAGTGACCTCTTCCTCATGCCAGTTGGGCAGATGAGAGTGACAATAACATAGGTCCAGTGCCCAGCAAAAGGAAAGTCTCAGCAAATGGAAAGGTTTCAGTTGCCAGTGGGGCCAGATTTCCTGACATCTCTTCTGGCGAACTTTCCCTCCCCAGTGCCCACCACCCCCAGGACACTGTTGGAGGGAAATGAAGCCTGTCCTTGCACAGTGCTCTCTCAGCCTCTTCCTGAGGCCCCAGTGCCAATCTCAGTGCACTTTGAAGGTGGACAGTGATGGGATGGTGACACAGGGCACCTGTGCAGGGCAGGGACCTGATGCAAGGCTGCCTGGGTAGGTTTGTAGTGGCTACTCCAGACGAGGTGGGCACTGAGCCTAGCTTCGCAGCCTGCGTCGTCTGCCCCAACACCCATGACCCCACGCTCCCGCTGGGCTCTTACCTTGAACCATGGGAACAGCGCTGCCCGGACCGGCCGAGGACTTGGGCGCACGTGACGGGGCGGGTGTCTGTTCGTCCCGGGCAGGGCGCAGCTAGTAGCGGCTGCTCAAGCCCAGGCCACGGCTGTGGCGCCTGCTGGGGCCGCGCGGGCGAGGCGGGCGCCGAGAGACCCCAGGAGACCCTCTGGTCGCCGACTGCGTGGCCAGGCGGGAGCCCCTGCCAGCTGCGCGCTGCGGCCACGGCTCCGGACGACCCGGCTGGCTCCCTGCGAGCGGAACGCGCGGCTCCAGTTCAGTACCCGGCGCGGGGCGCGCGCTGGCGGGGAGGGCGCGCGTCCGAGCCGGTTGGGGAGCGCGCGCCAGGGCCCCGCGCGCGCCGTCGGTGGGGGTTGCCGGGGGGGGGGGGGGGGGGCGGACAGGAGCTGTCCCTGGTGCTGACCGCTCGTCTGCTGACGCTCAGAGTGCACGACACCCCCACCCCCACGCCGGCCAGCACCCTGCAGGGTTCCCTTTGCTCTTTGCCAGCCTGTTCCCCAGGCGTTTCCACGGCGTTAGGATTCCCAGTCAGGCGGAAGACGCTGTTTGTGGACAGTGCAACCTTGAGGGAAGTCCCGGTCCTCCTTGATTCTGGGGGAACAGCCATGCCTTTAAGGCTGGTTTGAGAATGCAATTCAAAGATGTTCAGAGGCATGACACACATTAAGTGCTTAATAAATGTTCACCCTTGCTATTATTCCTTCCCATCCTCTGGAGAGGAGAGCAGGGCTTGTTCCGTGTTGGGCTGGTGGGTATTTGGGATGTGTGGCTGCCTCTGGGTCTCAGGCATCCATAAGGGAGTGAAGCAGACCTCTTCTACCTGACCCCACAGGGCAGCACTAGGATCAGCGGCAGGAAGGTAAAGCAAGGCAGACCTGGGCTGGGCACGAGGGAGAACTTCTGGGCCTTTCCACCTGAAAGGTATACTCCAGAGGCAGGGCCCTGTCCCTGTGGATGCTTGGCAGGAGGCTATGGCCACGGACAGGAACTGAGAGAAGTCTGGAATGAAGACTTTTGGGTTAGAACATGCAGCACTCCAAGAACCATGCCTGGCTCACAGCATGCACCTATAAATGTTTGCTTTTACTGTGACTGAACTTAAGTTCTCCACAAGAAGCTATAGCCCTACAGGAGGAACTGACACCACCCCATTCCAGAATACCGAGGACAGGCAGAGGGGTAAAGGGAACTGCTACAAGTTCATTTCCCTTTTGCAGACGGGATTGGCATAGAAGTACAAGTAACTTGCCCCAAGTCACACCACATGGCAGAGACATGTCCAGATGGCCTGCCTGCTGCCTCCCACTAACAAGGGTCCCTGCTGAATTTCTCAGAGCTGGTCAGGTCACTTGGGCCTGGGAGAATTTCCTTATGACAAACCAGCTAGTCCTTCATTCCTCTTAGATAACGGGAATAGCTGGTCACCACCCCTGTGAGCATCTCTGTCCCTTCCAAGCAGGATAATTAAACTTCACCTGCTTCAGTTCCCAGAGGACCAGTGGCTGTGTTTGATTCGTTAATTAACTGTGCACTGTGCCTGCTTCCAATGGGTACTTATCTCAAGATAAACATCACTCGTTTGTTCCAGACACCGAGGCTAAACACTTTGTGCGAGTTGTCTCATTTGGTCTGTGCAGCGATCTGGTGAGGAGATAGATACTGCCATTGCCCTGTGTTGCAGGTGAGGACCTCAGGGTCCTGGACAGCTGCAGCTGGAGCTGACTGGCTCCCAGGCACCAGCTCCTAACCCTTCCTACTGATTGATTTCCCACATTCTCTCCAATGACCCCCACCTGGAGAAAGGATGCTGGACACTGATAGAAATTCTGCATACGGAGAAGAGGGGAGAGGGAGTGCATATGTGAACTCCAGAAGGAAACTGCAGACCTGCCAGCCAATCAGTGCCCCAGGAGCTGATTGAAAGGAATCCTTTCAATCAACATTTTCAGTCACAGTCTCCATGATCACAACTTTTTTTTTAAATTTCAGAATTGCTTAGATCCTGCAAATATGTGCCAAGAATTTCAAAAGCAACATCACCACTAAACCCTGTCTTTACCGACCAGCTCAACCACCCTTCCACTTCTTTCCCTGTCCACTTTCCATTCAAACTCTATGGAATTTCGCAGCTAAAAGCTGAGCAGCTGAAGCTCCTGAGGGAGCCGTGAGCTGCCGTGGCTCTGGGCTCTGAAGAGCTGGATTCTTCTCCCGCTGTACAGATAGGCGTGTTCCTTATGCTTGTGAGGATGCAATTTTGAATCATCGGAACCTGTTTTATTTAAACCAGGACTGATTTAAATGACCCCCACACAACCTATACGATAGAGGCTTTCTTTACTTTCACTTCTTAAATGGTGACAGAAGGGTGAGAAACTTCCCCAAAGTCACAGCCAACCAAGAGGTGACTGCCCTGACCAGGTTTCATTTGGATAATGATGGAAGGTCACCACCCAACCTGTTCTTTGGGTACAAAAGCAATTCCTAATTTTAAGCAAAAACCCATTTCCAAAAATAAAAATGGGGGAGGGGAAGGAGGAGTCTCTGACTTGATTTTACAGAAACAATGCACCATCAGGTTTCCTTAAATAGCAAGTTCTAGTGTGTGCAAAAAAGGACTCGCGCTACATGCAGTTCTTCGAGGCAGGCCAGCAGCGGGCCTGGGGGTGGAGGAATGAGTTCCACAGCCCTCCTGGTGTTCCTTCCACTACAGCACACTCTCCAGTTCCATGGCAACTTCGGTCACCGGCAGCTACTCCATCCCCATCACAAGCATCTTTCCACACCACAGAGCTTCGTGGACGTAACTCAGACCCAACAGATGGTGAAGTTGGATGAAAAATCCCCAACACACAAGAACACAGGAGCAGTTTACAGGGACTTGTTTTCCACTGGTAAGTGGGGCGTTTGTAAGATCAGCCTGATGCTGCACACTCAGGACCCTTGTGCACCACCTCCAGCCCCTGCCCCCATTTCTTAGAGGCAAGCGGGGCTGGCTCCAGGGCTGGAAGGCGACAGTCTTCTGAGGGGACATACAGACATCAGGCATCGTTTCTCTCCAGGGCTCTGCGAATGTCCAAGCGCACGGTGTGCTCATTGTGGGATGTAGGAACTAGTGACCTGCACACCATGCTGTCACTTATTGTCCTGTAAGAGCACTAGCTCTTGAGAGGGAAGAACCAGCTGGGGCTGGTGACCAGAGTGTTGTCCCGCAGAGGCAGAAGGATAAAGTGCTCAAAGTATGGAGCGTCTGTCAGGATACACAGAATCATGGCCAAGAGCATTTCCAGTTTTCTTTCTGGGGACCCTCAGGAAGGGGTTGAGCTTGTGTCTCCTGACATGTCCCTGCAGAGGCTGGGCCTCCACTTGGAGGAGGCCTGGCACCTGGACTCTGTGGTCCTGGAAGCCTGTAAGATTTTGGAAGGACAGCACTGACTGGGCAGTGAAGTGTCTCCTTCCCTGCCTCAGGGATTTCAGGGCCCTCACAGGGGCTCCTTTTCGAGTTTCCCTCTGGGCTGGCACTGGCTCAGTAGTTACTGAGCCAGTTGATTTATGGAAATCACCATGTTTCGGCAATTAACCTTTGCTGGGTTGACTTGTTTCTTCTGTCTGCAGTTGATTGACTGGGTCTAGTGGCAGACCTATCATGACACTAAACTTTTGTCTACCAACTCCAAATGATCAACCTGGGTCAAGCCCATCTAGAGAAGAGCTGAATTTAAAAATATATATATTGAAAGACAGATGATGGCAAGAAACTGGTTATTTGGGGGCATCTTTTAGGCACGGCCAAGAAAATGATGAGGCATCAAAGTGTGCAAGAGATAGGCATCATGGTGCACACCTGTAATCCCAGTTACTTGGGAAGCAGAGGCAGGAGGATACAGAGTTCGAAGCCATCATGGGCAAAGTTAGAGATACCCTGTCTCAAAAATGAAATTCGAACAAAAGGGCTGGAGGCATAGCTCAAGCAGTAGAGCACTTGCCTAGCATGCAGGAAGAAGGCTCCGAATAGAGAGAGGGCTAGACACCAGTGTGCAAGGGAACAGAGCAGGTGGGTGTGTGGGTGCACATGGGAGTGCACGGCCCCCACATGTTGTGGGGGAGGTGTTTCCCTTACCTTGGTTCTGAATGGCAGCCTTGTCTTCGAAATGCATTTGCTAGAGGTTTTTAATTACTGCTGCATTTTAAAACATTGTGACAGCAACACTGATACATTCATTCTTCAGGGACCATTGAGGTTGACAGATGATGCATGCTAAGCAAGGCGCCCAGGGATCAGCCCAGGGTCTCTCAGGGCTGCTGTGAATGCCAGGTCATCCCGGCGGATCCTGCCTCCGGGCGGGGGAGGAAGGAGATGGAGCCATGGGGGATTTGAGCTCCCAGAACCTTCTTCCATTTCGAGGATGTTTTGCTCCAGAGGGGATTAGCAGGAAGGTTCCAATCCACTCTTCACTTCCCAGCCACGCCATTTCTCCACTGCTTCTGCAACTGAGGTAAGGCATTCGTTCATTCATTCGTTCACTTGCCACACACCGTGAATATAGAGACCAAGGTGAGAATCCTTGCTGTCTGGGAGCTCAGAGCTGGGTGAGGTTTTTCACAGGGTGGTGGGACAGTGTCCCCTGGTTGGACTGAGGACCTTGTAATGACAGCTAACATCTGTCATGTCTGCTTTGTCACTGAGCTTTCCCAATAGCTGTGAGATGAGAACTTGTCTTTAATTTTACCTCTTTACAGAAAAGAACCGAGACACGGAGAAGATAATGGCTGGCCAGGGATACATAGCAGCCAGGACCGTCAACTCCAAATTCCACACTGACCATGCCCTGTGCCCAGGGCACGGCCCTCGGGCTATCACACTAAAAAATAAAGAATGAAAACAAGAGACTGACTCTTTGGACGTGAACCCAAAATTAAAGCAGTATCTTCATAAGCTTTCTGCTTCTTTTATGGCAGGCTTGTGGAGGAGCGAAGGCTGTTCATTTTAATAAAAGGATAGCTCAGAACCCTTTCTATGATTGACATGGACAAACATCGCTATATAACAACAAATGTCTTGCCAGATTGAAGCCCTTTCATTTCATCAAGGAGAGTCTCAGGACTCAGGACTGAGTCTCTGAGTGTCCGTGGACAGCTCTGCTCCTCTCGGGCACCAAGGATGAAAACGTGGACTTGTCCCTGCTCTCCTGTCAGAATTGATCACAGCCACCAGCCTGATGCCTGGATGGCAGATTTGGATCAGTGGCAAGAGGAGGGAAAGCTTTGGCAAAGAGCCCCTGGGTGGTCTCTAGCTTCCCTCCCCCACCCAACCTTTTCCCTCCTACACACACCTAGACCTACAATCTTGCACAGTGAACTTCCAGGGTGGAGTTCAGCCCGTTCTTGCATCATCAAAGGCTGCCCCCACCCCAAACCTAGGACCCCAGCTGTCCTCAGTGATTGGCTCTCCAGAATGTTCACACCACACTGATCCCCGCTACCAGACACATCCTTGCCATCCTCATTCCCACGGATGAACTCCTACACATCCTACAAGGCCCAGCTCAAGTGTTGCAACCTCCAGGAGACCAGGAGGATCAAAGGCGTCACTCTGCACTTTGATCACAAGTCCAAAATCACCCTTTCTACAACAATTGGCTTGACTCTGTTTGAGCCCAAATGCTGAAACCAAGGGGCAAATCAAACTGACTCACACATTCATTTAGTACCTACTGTGTGCAGGCACTGTGTTGGGCGCAGGGGAGGCTGCGTGAACAGGACAGGCTCAGTTTTGTCCACCCAGAGCAAGAGGCCAATGTGTCTGCCATTGTCTCCTCTGGACCCGCTGTGGGCCCTGCAGTCAGGGAAGGTCTAGAATTTGGGCCTGGAGGTTGGGTCTGTCTAAAGATAGCCACAGAGCCAAGCCCTTCCTGTCCCAGGTCAGGCAGTGCAAGACTTGGGCTTGCGGTGGGGCAGCACAGGGCTTAAGCCTGGCTCTCTGCTTCCTAGGAATGTGAACACAGGACCTTCACTTGACCTCTCTGAGCTTCAGTTTCCCCATGTGCAGTGTAGAGCTGCAAAGATCTTCTCTCCTTAAGGTGGTGGTGAGGGGACCCTCGAGCTTGCTGGCTAGGCTAGGACCCAACCAGCACAGATGCTCTATAGGGATGAGATGGGGGAAGAGGCTGGTGATCCTGGCCCAGGGGCCCTGGCCAGGTGACCTCTGGGAGGGTGGTGGCACACAACCACACAGGCTGCCTTCCACCCTGGGCCCTGTCCTGTGAGCTCCACCTGTGGGCCATCCCTCCTCCACCAGGCTACAAAACCAGACAGCTTTGCATTCTCCATCTTCCCCTTGGCAACACGTTGTCTCCCAGAGGAGGTTGGGGGTGGGGAGTGGCAGGCGCAGAGGCTTGGGCAGAACATCTGGAGGCATAAGCATCCGGTGCAGGCTGTGGAGAGGCCCTGCATGGAGCGGCCATGCGCCTGCAGAACTGGGCCAGTTGATGCTCCTGCTCCCTGGCCAAGCCAGTGTCTCTGCCATTGATCTGTCCTCAGAGGAAGCAGAGCAGTGATGGGAGAGCTCAGAAATTCCCAGCCCTCCCCTGGTCCTGCCCTCTGCCCTCTCCACTGTTGCCACCCTCGAAATGGGGTCAGCACATTACAGAGGGGGTCAGTCTGATCTGTGGAGTGAGCCTCCCTCTCAGTGCTTCCCGCCCCCCTCCAGGTGCCCCCTTCTCAAAGTGGGGCGCAGCAAGCCTCCTGAATGGGGGAGGGACCTTTGGCCCTGTACTCACACCCCACTCAGGGCAGCCAGCTGCCTTTCCTGCCATCCACCAGGCCTCTCCTATATTTGCTTTTGCTTCGTTTTGTTGCGATGAAAAGTCGTGCAGCTGCAAAAGGAACAATTCTGCAATTTGCATTTCTCACTGTCGTGTCTGCTACCTGCTACTCCTGCTACCAAGTAGGGCCAGACGTGGGGCAAGTCTCAGGGGCTTGGGCCAGAGTGGGCTTCCCAGGGCTGAATGTCAGCTCCCTCCTGAAACACATAGCTGAGGACTCCACCCAGTAGCCTTTGCAGGTGGCAGCTTCAGCTCCTGAGAGCAGTGAGGGCATTTGTGGGGAGGTGTCAGTGGGCCACACAGATAAGAAAGCCTTCTGCCCTGGAGGGTCCTGCATGGACTTCCTCCATGGCCCTCATGACCTCCAGGCTCTCTCTGGGTGTGGCCAATGGGGTCCCATAAGAAACAAGTAAGGTGGGGGGAGGCGGGTGTTTATCCTTCTCCTCTCTGTAGGGTCCTAACTCCTGAGTGTATTTCTTACCCTCTCTCTCCTCTGGTCATTGGTGATGCCTCCTCCCTCCTGCTGCCCCCCTCCCCCCCAGGATGGTAGCCACACTTGTTATTGCTCTTTACCTGTGGCCTTCCTTACCTGGCCACTTCTCACACACAACCCCTGTCATTAAGCCTCTCAAGTACCCTAGCTTGAGTCACCGCTCTCCCAGAGACCTGCCCCTAAAGGACAGGGACCAGCTCTACAGTCCCTCCAAGGTTGACATCCATCTGCCCCATTTCTTCTGATTTGCTGGGTGGGAATTTCCTCGTTGCTTCACTTCTCATTCTCCTGCCTGCTAGTGAAGTTGGGGATCCTGTCACACGCCTGCCATTTTCCAGTGTTTTCCCATTCCTGTAGCTCCATCTTCACACTGATGTGTAGGTGCTCTTTATATATTCTGAACAAGAAGACCCCTGTTTCATGAATTATGATTCCCCCCCACCAGGCTGGTGCTGCCTTCCTTAGCCTAGGGTCCTCACCCTGCCAAAGCTGGCATGGCCAGCGGTTATAACCATCAGCCTTGCCCTCCAGGCTTCTGGGGCAAGGATAACTGTAGATCGTATTTTGTTTGCTACTTATTCGTTCAGTTTTGACTTGATGTTTACTTTTAACCCATCTAGAATTGGGGGGTATAATGCAAGTTCTGTTTTTGTTTTGTTTTGACGCATGAGTCACAGGTTGCCACTCTTCCCCACTGGCATGGAGATTGCGTTCAGTCCTGAGTCACATTCCATGGGCACAGAGGTCTGTTTCTGGGCCCTTTGCTGTCCTGTCAGCCTACTTGCCTGTCCCTTCATGGGCATTTGACAGATGCTACTCTGTCAAATCTAGTAGGTGGTGTTGTCTAGAAGGCTGACATCCCGGGCCAAGGGTCTTTTATCTTTCCTGAGTGCTCTTCTGAATGACCTTTATAATCAACTTGTGAGGTTGGGGAGCCTTTGGGGACCTGAATTAGATTAGATTGAACTCGAAGCATTGAGAGATTTTCAACTCTTTGAGGGACAGAGACTCAGATCAGCTCCCCTGGTTCAAATCCCAGCTCTTTCCCTCCCTAGCTGCGTAATCTTGGACAAGTTACTTGGTGTCTCTATGTCTCAACTTCTTAAGACAACTTAAGATAGGGCAAGGGTATACTGATGCTGCTTGTACTGCTGGATCAGAAAATAAATAAGTTAAAAATATATAAAGCACATATTAAATCAGACATCATCTGTTTTATGAAAAACCATTATTGCATTTCCTGCTGGGAAGGGAAGAAAATGCAGCCAGATATGGCCAATGTCCTTGACCATAAAATGCACCACTTCAGAGATGCTCACGCGGGCAAGATGTGTGTGTTAGAATCAATTCAGTAAGTTACTGCCTTTGCGATGCTGCAATGAAAGTACAAAACACTTTCATTCATTTACACTTTCTTCCTTTATCCTTCAATAAAACTTGACAGTGTTCCTTCGTGCGTTCTTTGGGATCTTCAGTGACGTTTAAGAAGGTGAAGGAGTCCTGAGTCAGATCACTTGAGAGCCAGGGCTGGTATTGATAGAACACCCAGCTCAGATGCTGAGAAAGCAGCTAATCTCAGTCGGCAGCTACTGATGATTTCAAAGAATCGGAGAGAAACTCGCCAGCCTGTGAAAGGCTAGCTTGCAGAGATGTGCAGCGGGCATCCTGCGTGCTGGCCAACCCAGAAGCGCTGGCTGGAGCCAGTTGCACCGTGTGTCCTGGCCCCACAGCCTCCCCCGTGGCAAGGGCGCCAATAAATCCGAAAAACAGAAGCAGAAACAAAAGTCACAAATACCAAACCAGAAGATGCACAGCTCTGACGACTCACTGTCACTAGGAAAATTCCACTTGGTAAATTTGAATGAACCCAATGAAGATTGATTTAGAACAGTTACAGCTTTAGTGAGTCGGCCACATACAAAATAAAGTACATAGCTTAATTATATACATGACGAAAAGCTGATTCCATCTGAGTACAAAGGGGGTTTATTTGATTGTGAAATATATATTAATAAGGCAAATACAATAATAGACTTATTTAGGTTCTGAGTTGTGAGCAAATGAATATTTGTAATAGCACTCTTTGTATTTTTCTTATGTTTGAAATATAAAGCAAGGAAACAAATCCCATTCCTCACAGCTATAAAATTTCTTAGCCTTGATGCTACATTTCACTGGATTCATTTTCTGTGTTCTTGGGTTCCTCTTTCTTGGTTAAGGTTTTTGTTTTGTCAGAATACACACTTGAGTAATTCTTTCAGAAAGGAAGCTGGTGTCAGATTTTTGAGCCCTATTTTCTATTTTGCTCTGAAACTAGAATGCTGGGTTTAGGGTGGCAGATTTCACAACATTTTTCAGGACTTGGGGGCATAGCTCTGTCCTCTCCTGGTCAGGGTGGGTCTAGTTCATGCCGCCCAGAGGGACCTCGCCTCTTTCGTGCTCATCCTCTTGGGCTTTCGTGAGCTTGCTCTCTGGTCCTCAGACTCCTTGGTCCAGTTTTGGCAAAGTGGCTGGGGGCCACACTGTGTCTTGCAGATCTGTCACGTACTCTGCTCAGTGATTGGGTTCACAGGCTCTGAAGACATCATTGTTCTGCAACTCGGAGACATCTGGCCGTTTTCTTCCATCCTTGCTGCCCTCCGTGTGGGAACGTCTATCACATGGTGGTGGGGGGGGTGCGGTTCTCGAGCCTTCTTGAGCCCTCGCCATTCTCCTCTTACTTCTCTCTCTGCCCTTTGCGCTGACTCCCTCAGGCGGCACCTGCCCCATCTGCCAGCTCACTAATTTGTTCCTCAGATGCCTTTCTGCTTTCCAGCCCCTCTATTTTAAATCTCCATGATCTCTAATTAGTTCTTTTATACAAAAGCCCATTCTTGCTTCATGAATAAGATAACCGCTTATCTCTCTAAGGATAGTAATTATACTTATTTTAGAGTCTCAGTCTGTTGAGTCAATCAATACTGCTTTGGTGGGCAGCAGAGTTTTCTGCTTCTGAGACATCGCCTCTATTTCTGCTCCTGTGTTTGATCCTGTGAGCAGTGTGCCCAGTTCTGTGTTTGAGATTCTCTGTCATTCAGTCATTCATCTGTCTGCCATCATGGTGTCAGTTTCCACACCTCTAAGGGAAGAAGGAGCTACAGCCCCCCCCCCCCTTTATCTGAGGCTTCACTTTCTGCAGCTTCAGTTATCCAGGATCTACTGTGCTACAAAAATATTAAGTGGATGATTCCAGAAATAAACTTTCATAAGTTGTAAATACAAGTTTTGTTGTTGGGTTGTTTTTTTGTTTTTTGTTGTTGTTTTTTTTTTTTTTGCAGGGCTGGGGTTGAACCTAGGGCTTTGTATCTGTTAGGTAATTGTACTATGGCTGAGTTATAGCTCTCTCCAACCTCCAAAAACCTTGCCTTGCAGTACATTGTTGTAATCACCTATTTTATTATTGCTAGTTATTAATCTCTTCCTTCACTTAATTCATAAATTCAACTTTATCATATAAATGCACAGGCAAAACACAGTATATAGAAGACTGGGTACTACCCTTGGATTCAGACTGCCATACAGCATCTTGGAACATGTTCCCCGCAGACAGGGAGGGACCACTGTGCATGCAGCCAGGTTTGCTGGTGGGAGTTGCTCTCCTTGGGTTGGGGTCCTTAACTTTCCTTGTGGTCAGTAGCTGCCTGGTGACCCCCTCTGCATCACTCCGAGTGAGGGGCCCTGCACTGCCTATCACAGTGGGGAAGAAGCAAATCTTCAAGGTGTTGGTCTGAAAGCAATAGCTCAGTGACTTGCCCCGATTCCTGTCCACCCCACCCCATATGCATGACTCTGCAGCAACCTCAGCATCTTCAGGACATAGTTTCCCCTGCCTCTATCTCTGCATCTTTCTGTGTGATTGACACTGAATGGAGTTGGATCTGCTGAAAAGACTTTTGTTTTGCAAAATCAATACTATTGTGGATTGTTTTCTTTTAGAAGCATTTTTCTGACACCATAGGATTTGAGGGGAACTCTGCTGTTTGCTATTGACTGATGCTCTAGAATGCACTCCAGAGGGCACCCACTGGCCCCTCTGTAGGACAGGCACAGAGTTGGTAGGTCCTCTGGATCCAGCACTTCCTTCCAGGTAGATGACATCTCTGCATCTAGATGCAAATGTGGCTCTACTTGACCTGAGCCACCACCAGAAAACGGTCATGCAAACATGGCAGACACCGCAGTGCCTTCTTCCAGTGAAGCAACTCTCTCCAACTGAGCTCTGGCTCGACCTGTGGTCCCCACCAAGACACCCTGTTCCTCTAGATATTGACAAAACGTCACTTAGAAAGATGTCCTCATCGGCACCCCAGCTCATTTGCCTCCTCATCTCCTCCAGGTGCAGGCTGCTTCTGTCCTGGTCTTTTTAATCTGCCCTTTCCCCAGTGCCTTAAGGGGCTCAGTCCTTCCATAACCTGATCAGAAGCAGGGAAATTGGATCAGGGTTGCAGAGAGCTGCCTGATTCTTACTGCGTGAATGTCAGAGGCCCCCGGGTATGGAGACCTGCTTGTTTCCAAAGTCTCATTTTTGTAAAGCAGATGGCAAGTCTTGGTAGGCCTTATTGAATTTGTGTTTATGGGTGTGATGCATTTGATTGTCCCTGGAGGGAAGCTTTCTGGCCCAGGAACTCATTTGGCCCATCAACAAGCTTTAAACTTACTTACCTGTAAGAAACTATTTGTTCCACAGATACAGTTTGCCTTTGGTTGGTTGCAGAACAGTCAGCAACTGAATCTTCTCCTTGAACCTGGAGACTGGCTTTAGTTAGGAGCCCAGATGCCTTTGATCCCACAGCACCACTTCTAAGGATTTATTCTAAAGAGTCCCTAGGAGCAAGTGTACAAGGGTCAGCACACAGGACACGAGCCACACCATCATCCCCAACAGTGTACAGGAAAGAGTGGACAACCCACACACTCATCCGCAGGGAGCCAGCCTAGTGAAATCTTATCTGTCCGCACGGTGGAATACTTGACCTGTCGGAAGAAAGGTCGTATGCGTGTGCTCACATTTCATCTCCATCCGAGAAGGGAATGGAAAAGCTGGCAGCAAAACGGTGTGTACAGCAGCCTCGTAAGAAACAGTAATGGTTCCTCAAAACTACCATGACCACACGACCCAGCAATCCCACTTCCCAGTACAAACCCAAAATAATTGAAAGCAGGGATTCAAAAATGTTTTTGGCACCCCTGTTCACAGCCATGTAATTCACAATAGCCCAGAAGTGAGAGCAGCCCAAGTGTCCATCCACAGGGGATGGGGGAACCATATGGGCTTTGCCACACGTGGTCTATTATTCAGCCTCAGGTATAACGGAAATTCTGACACCTGCTACATCATGGGTGAGCCACAAGGACATTAATAAGGCAGACACGAAAGCATAAGTTCCATGTGACTCTATTCTCTGAATCTCTGGAGTCATCACAATCAGAGAGGCAGACGGTAGAAAGATGGGCGCCAGGCCTGGGGAGGGAAGAATGAGCAGTTGGTGTGTAAGGGGATAGAGCTTTGTTTTTGCAAGGTGAAGAGGTCTGGTCAGGGAGGGGTTGATAGCTACACAATATGAATGTGTTCAGCACCCTGAACTGTGTGTTTAAATTGTTAAGATGCTGAATATTCATTATGGAATAAGCACAATAAACAAATAAGTAGAAAATAGTTTTGTAAGATTTCACACCAGGTGTGGTGCATGCCTGTAACCCCAGCACTCAGGAGGCTGAGGCGGAAGGATCACAAGTTCGAAGCCAGCTTGGCCTACATAGCAAAATCTTTTCAAATAATGAAAAGGAATCCTGGAAGTCTTACGTATGGAGCTATTGACGGCAGTTATTTTTTAGAACAGAATTCTGGAAGCTTTGTTGTCATCTCAGGCGTGTTTGCAGGTTTATCGCTGCTGTTGATGGAATCCTCGTAAGCACAGGTAGGTTCCAGTCTGCTCCTGAGTTGACTCATGGAGCTTGGATACCCATACCTGTTAGCGTGATTTCATCACCACCCCACAAGGTGAGGAGACCAGAGCACAGAGGTCATGGCGCATGGCCGTGACTCTGTCTCTGTCACTCGTACTTCTAGGGGTGAGGACCATATTCCTCCTAGTGACAAGCTTGTCAGGGACAGTGCTGTTCCCAGCTTGCTGGGCCTGAGTGCTGAGCACTGAGCTTGAAGCTCTGCCCTGCAGTGGGACTGCAGATGCCTCGTCTGTCTGTCCCTGGGTCTGAGGCTACAAGGCGCTGCCCATCACTGTCTTCTGAGCACATTTGCAGTCGTGGTTCTCCATCTGCTCTGCCTCAAAGCCAATGGGGTTAGGGCTGGTGACTGCTCAGACCTTGGGACCAGAGTCCTTCTTTTCTCACTGTAAATAGCTGGGCAGGTTAGGGTCCTGGGCTAGGTGGCACCAGGCAGTGCCAGGCAACAGCTGGCAGTGGTTATCATCATGCCACATGGAGTGTGGCAGCTCCGAGATTCAGAATGGAGGTGGTGTAGCTCAGGAGCTCCAAGCAGGGGTCTGGGGGCCAGGCACTGGAGTTGTACCTCAGGCCAGGCAGCTTCCATGGCCACTGCCCACTCACTCTGAGGCCATGGCGGAAGCTGACAGGGCCTTAGGAGTTGCTGGAAGCTCAAGAAGCTCCTCCCTCCTTTCCCCATGCCCCATCTTCCTCCTCCACATGCTGTGGAAGTGGATAAACACCTTGCCAGACCAATGCTGTGTAGCCAGTTCTAGAACACTGCCCACCTGCTTCGATGTGGCCTTGGCCAGCACTAAGGGTCTCTGGTCTCCGTGTCCTCATTTGTGACCTGGCGATGCACAGGTCTCCCTGCACCCTGCACATGCATTATCATTTGGGGAAGAGGCAAGTGGCTGCAAAGGGACCTGAGCAGAGGAGCGTGGGGGGGCTCAGGGGACAGGCTCCAGCAGTGACGGCCATCTGTGCAGCCTCCTGCAGTGAACTGGGCAGGTGCCCAGGGCATCCTCAGTCATCCTCCCTGCAGCTGCCTGTGCATCTCTGGCCCCCTGCTGGGCTGTGGCAGTGGGCTCAGCCCATCTTTGGGGCAGCCCCGAAGTTCTGGGCACCAGTGCCCTGGAGCTGCCTTCTCTCTATGAGGAGAGAGGGAGGAGGGAGTTCTCCAGTCTCCTCACCCTCACTGTGACAGTTCTGCCCTTGGGATTGAGCCCTCTGCCTTCCGTGCTTGGTGGACATCCCCTGGGGTCCTGGGGTCTCCCTTTTCATATGGCCTGCTTGCATCCCAATTCTTGCTGTAGGGTCAGCTTCTGGGGCTACCCAAAGAAATGACTCAGAGCAAGAGGGGAGCACAGCCCGTGAGTGTGTGTGTGTGTGTGTGTGGCAGGGGTGGTGAGGGAGAGCAAGCCTTGCAGGTCTGAAGGTCTACCTACCCCCATCCCTCTCAGGACACTTTAAACTCAGCAGAGATGGAGTCAGAGAAGACGTGCTGGACCCTCGACACCTACCCTTCAGTGAGTAGCAGACTTGCTCACAGAAGGCCTCCCTGGGCCTTAAGGGGGCGGGGAGCTCCAGGGTACTGCATGGGCTCCAGGACTGCGGGGTGGGCTCCCATGGAGTGCCACACCCATGCCCACAACACCAGTGCCTTCTGAGTCAGTGTCCCCCTGTCCTTCAGCACTCTGGGGCCAGTGGGCACCTCCCTGCCATGTCCCAGCCAAGGAACTCCTATTGATCCCACAGTGGCCACCCTGCAGGTGTCCCAGGACAGACATCAGGCCATGGATGTCCCATGTGCTCCTGATTTCAGGCCAACCTGCATTTATCCGCAGGCCTGACCCCCCTGGGGGAGGTGACCTGGGAGGGTGGGCGTCTTCAGCCTTCCTACCACAGACACTGTGCTCAGCACAAGGACACAGAAGCCAGCTCCCCAAGTGAGGCGTGCTGCCCATCACAAGCCAGTGTACCTGGGGCTGTCAGCATGAGTGCTGATTTTCCCTGCCACAAGGAGTTCCCTTAGACACAGGGGGATGCACTCCCGTGGTCAACCATTGTTGGAGAGCAGTCTGGCCGGGGCTGTCTGCCTCAGTTCTCCAACCCAGCTTCAGTGCCCCCACCCCAGTTGCTGCACTGCAGGCTGTCACCGCCCACGGTCAGGAAGTCAACCACAGCTGGCCTCACGTGGCAGGGCCCATCGGGGATTACAGCTCTCTAAGGCCGCCAGCGTCAGAGAGATGCAGAAGAAAAGGGGCTTATTAAAATGCTGAAATTGGCTCGAAATGCGGTCAGCCGTCAAGGCGCTTTGGAAGGAAGCCAAGCGCTGAGCAGCGACAAACAGGGCTTATTTCCTGATGTGGTGACTGTGACACCCCACGTGCCACCTTGGCCTGCCCCCACCCTTGGAGGGCAACTTGCACCGACAAACCCCAGTAGTCAGCAAGGGTGGGGGTGGGGAGAAAGCCAGGGAAAGGGCACCCCAAAAACCTGCTCAGCATTTGTGTGCGTCCCAAAGCACCCGGGGCAGGCAGGTGTCCCCTCTGATGAGGGCACCGATGAGGACAGCTGAGTGCTGTTTCCTACACCGGGGTCAGATTGCTCCTTTTCAACATCCATTAACGCAAGGAAGGGCACAGAGCACGTCATCCGCGGCACCCGCTCCTTTCCCCTGAGGTTGCATTTCTGCTGTGCACACCCTCCTGACGACAGTGGGATTTTTCTGACCTTGGCTGCCAGGGTGCGTAGTCCCCCCACTCCCCACAGACAGAACCCGCCTGGGGTCCCTGACCTGGGGGCCAGCCTGCTCTGCCCCTGGCAGCTGTGTGATCCCGGGTGCATTGCTTTTCCTCTCTGTGGTTTCATCTCCAGTGTGTCAGATGCAGACAGTGACAGACCCAGCCCTGAGGTCAGCAAAACAGGTCTGCCTCTCTCCCCTGCTAACTACTGGGACTTAGTAATTGTTACTTCTGAAATCAGCCGAATCATCTCTCAAATGCGGAGGAAGGCAGCGCTCCAGCCTGGCTCTGAGCTGAAGAAAGAGAATGTCTTTTGAATCCTGTTAAAAATAAACGTGTGTGCCTGGCACTCCGCTGTTTACTAAGAGACGCACACGCCTTCCCTCCTCAGAGCTCCAAGCAACTGTTGCTTGTGCCCCGTATCCAGGAGAGAACCAGGGCCTGCTGCCATTATGCTCCCTCTCCAGGCTCCACCTGTCCTGGACCTTGCTCTCAGCCTCTCTGTGCTGAGGAGACTCCAGGAGTGATTAGCCTTGACATCTGATGTCCTTGCTTCCAAGTGGCAGAGCCTCTGGGCTGAAGTGCTTCTCAGAAGAGTTGGGCAGGATCCATCCCAGAGCTTTGGCCTCTGGAGGAGCCCCAGGTGGTCCTGAGGCACTCTGCCTCTGTATTTATGACCATTGTCTTGGTGTGTGCAGAACAGCACCTGCCTGCTCTAGAGGCTTCCTCAGGCCAAGGTTGGCACTGCCTCCAAATCTCACCTTCTGCTCCTTCCTGGGAACAGAGCTCAGAGCAGAACCCACCTCTCCACCTGGAGGCTGAAGGTTTGCCTGTATTAATATTTCAGGACTTGAAGTTGGGCCCATGGCATTAATGCATGGTTGGATTCTTTGCTTCTCCAAAGGAAGGAGAATCCAGAGGAAAAAGAGAAGCAGAGATGGAGGGTGGGAAAGAGGGAGAGAGGGCTCACGGTCCACTGACACTGGGACTGGTGAGCCCATCTGTGCAAAGGCCCTGTGGTAGATATGGGAGAAGCAGTGCTGGGATCTAGCTGGCCTAAGAGAGTACAAGGTCAGGGCAGGTCTAGTCCAGGCAAGAGGAAATCACGGGCTTAAGTACCCCAGAGTCTGGGGAGCAAGCTTATCCCTCACCCTCCTTTCCCTAAAGACTATCTGCCCAGCTAGCCACTGCTGCCTGCCCATCCCCCACGCACCTCCCCCTCTGCCCGCCAGCAGTGTACCACACACCAATGTATCCCACCCCCAGCCACACACCCATGCCTTCTGGAGCAGCCATTGGCACCAGCTGGAGCTAGTGGGGAAATAGAGGAGCAAAAGTGGGAACAGCAGGCCGTGGGGAGAGCGTGTAAACACGGACTATTTGGGAACTGACGTTTATTCTTAGTGTGAAATTTGTCCACCCTCCAGCACTGTAGAAGCCAGGTGGCTCACTGGCCCAAGCCCACAGCCAGGCGCCAGGCCCTCACAGGTCACCTTGGCAAGGCCCTTCGGCTCTCAGATGCCCGTGTGTTGAACATGGGACCAGGCAGACGTGAAGTGGTCCACAGCACCTGGCTGGAGGCCGTCGTCAAGGCCTGTGGCTGCAGAGAGGAGCCACTTTCCGGACAGCTCTTGAGAGACTCTGCAGAAGGACATCAGCAGGTCAGCTTCGATTCCCCCTGAAGATGTCCATGTGTCATTAGCGCCAATTAGGGGAGGGTGAGAGCCAAGTGTTTGCCCTGCGGGGCAGGCTGGTGGGAGGGCCACCGGACAATTGAATTCCCCTTCAGACAAATGTGATTACCAGTGCAGGCTGGACCCACCCTCACAGGGGCCGGGGCATAAATGGCCAGGTGGGGCCTGTGAGCTCACCCCAGCCATGCAGGCCCCCGGCCGCCCGTGTCGCTGGACCTGCCTCCCCAGCCCCAGTGCACGTGAGGCAGCCTCCATGTATGGCACAGCAGTGGCCATCTTCCTGGTCATCCTGGTTGCTGCACTGCAGGGCTCGGCACCCCCAGAGAGCCCCTTCCCCTACCACATCCCCCTGGACCCCGAGGGAGCTCTGGAGCTCTCATGGAACGTCAGCTACGTCCAGAAGGCCATCCACTTTCAGCTCCTGGTGCATGGGCTCAAGGCTGGGGTCCTGTTTGGGATGTCGGACCGTGGCGAGCTGGAAAATGCTGACCTTGTTGTGCTCTGGACCAACGGGGACAGCGCCTACTTTGCAGTAAGTCCTTCCTCCCTCCCTCCTGGCTCTCTCCACCTTACCCCTGACAGCACCCCTGGCCCTCTTCCCACGCTCACCCTCTTTGGCCCAGCAAGGGAAGTTTTCATACTGCCTCTCAGTGTTTCAGTTTGCTCCCATCTGGGCCAGATCTGTGTCCCCAGCTTGAGCATCCTGGAGACACCGTATTGGGGACTAAATGAGAAGCAGGTGCTTCCTTCAGTCCTGGTCTGCACACCCCAAATAATGGAGTAGGGCAACCCCAAGTAGCGTAACCACACACAGAGGGGTCCCAGGCCACACAACATCCCCACTGTGTGAGTGCAGGTCCCATGTCTGTCTCCTGCTTGTGCAAACAACGCCCCACGCCACCAGTGCACACACACCTGACGTGGGTGGGGTGGTGGCATGTGGCCTCGCACAGAGGGTGGCATGCAAACTAGCACCAGGACACAGCACACACAGACCTTCTGTGCTGCACACAGAGGGGGTGGGAGCAGGTGCAGACGCCCCCCCGCCTCCAGGCAAGAAACAACACCCCCTACACATACACCCAGCTGAACTCAGCTGTCAGGACACTCTCAACTCCTTCCCTCCAAAATTTTCCTCCACTCTGCCTTCAGGGGTGGCAGAAGGGGAAAGTCCACCTTCAAACTGGAGTGACCTTGGGGGCCCCCAACAAGTTGCAGGTGCCACCAGAGGAGGAAGAGCCCCATGGCCCCCTGGGTCTTGGCTCTTCCTTCCTCTGCAGAAACAGGCCACTAGGGCCAATCCAGGAACAAACCCCAACTCTCCTGGGGCACAGGCACAGGAGGGTCAGACCTTTCCCTCTAAATTCAGGGCACCTTCCTGACCTCAGTAGGGCAGCCAGCTCCTGTTCTGGCCTCAGTTGTGCCACCAGAAGTGGTCCTCCTCCACCATCTGGGCTGTGAGTTCCCATGAGCCACTGGTGATGATGGTCCTGGAGTGGAGCCTGCTCCATTGAACCCCCATACCTGACTGGGGGCTATTTCACTGGTAGGGCACTGCAGTGGGGCCATCAGGAGCCATTTGGTCAGGGCCACAAGACAGGGTAGAGCTGGGCTGCACAGTAGCCCTGGAGTCACAGCCCAGACTGAGCTGTAGATGTCTGCAGGAACAGCAGAGCCCCTGCATCCAGCTTGGATTCTTGCCTGCATGTAGGGCGTTGCTCCTTTCCCCAGCGGCTCCTCTGCCTGTGTTGCTGGGCTGCTATGGAAGCAGCCTCACTTCCACACACCACCAGGTTAAGTCCTGTGAAGACAAGTGTCTGACTCGGGGCTCCTCCTTTTCAGCTAATACGTTCTTGATTTCTAGTTGAAATATCACCAGCTAACTTTCTGCCCAGGTTCCAAGTTGGTCCTTCCAAAAATCAGCAGGGTCTCACAGGAGCTTCTTGGCACCACTTTCCTCTAGAGAACGTTTTGCAAAACTGTTTGCAGGTTTCTTTTTCCTCAAAGAAATGAAAAAAAGCATGCTATAGCCCTGGATGGAGGATTGAAAAGAAAAGAACTCCCAACCCTTGCAACCCAGGGCCCATGGTGTTCCTGAGGCGTGCTTGCTGGGGAAGGCTCCTGTGTGCAACCTCTCAGCTTGCCTTCCCAGGTGGACTCCTGTCCCCTGCACTGGCCTGCTATGGCCTTGGAGCCTGCGAGCCCCAGGCAGGGGAAGCAATGGAGGACGCTGGGAAGGAAGAGGGGGTTAGTGATCCAGATTCTAGAAACCATCCTGGGAAAACACAGCCTGTCTCTTTTCCCTGGGTTTCTCCAGGCAAGGAGAAGGATGAGTTCAGTCAGTCACCTGAGAGGGGTATTTAAGGTGGCACCTGCTCTTAGTGTTGTACAAGTACAGGGTGGGCTCCTGGGAGTTGGCCCCCCCAATGCTGCTTTGGTTTCTCTCTTGCTCCCCCATCTTGCCCTTTCTCTTCTTCTCTGTGCTCCATGACCCCTTCCTCCTGGAGGAATAGTAGCAGAAGTGGTTCAAGGTCCCATTCCTAATTTTGTGTTGTCCTGTTAGAAGCCTCTGGCACCTTCTTAATAATACCTGGATTGCACCCCAAGGCCTGGGAGTCTTACCTCTAGGAGCCCCCATAAGGCTCAGGCAGCCAGACCTGGCTGACATTTGACAGCTCTGGTATCCCGCTGCAGAGGAAGTGAGGGAGATGGGCTCAGCACCACTGTCTCCATGCACGAATGGACATAGGAAGTGGGAGGGGACTAGGTAATTGGCTCCTTCACGTTCAGACACTGAGCCTGTCTCTGCAGGATGCCTGGAGTGACCAGAAAGGACAGCTCCATCTGGATGCCCAGCAGGACTACCAGCTGCTGAGGGCACAGGGGACCTCAGACGGCCTGTCCCTGCTGTTCAAGAGGCCTTTTGCCACCTGCGACCCCCAGGATTACCTCATTGAGGTAGGGGACCGCAGCACGGTAATGTGAGCTGACTGGCCCTGCCTGCATCTGCTTGGCTGTGGTCCTCTCCTGCCCTAGGAAGCTGGGGCCTGGACCTGAGCCACAGGGCAGAGAGAGAAAAGCAGACAGGATAGGTCCCGGCAGTTTGGGGGTGTCCAGGTCTTCTAGCAGCCCCTAAGCCCTCAGAGAAGTAGCTCTTTGTGGTATTATAGATGATGTGCTTTCTGGGCGTGGGTCTAGCTTGAACCCTCTCACGCTGGACTAGATCTGTGTGTTTCTCTACTGGTCCAGGATCTTCAGGAGCCAGGAGACCTGGATCCTCGCCCTGCCCTATTGCCAATTTGTTGTGAGACTCAGGGCAGGTCCCTTTCTCCTCTAGACCTCAATTTGCCCATCTATAAAATGGGGAAGGGGGTTACATGATGCTGAACAGGTGAGGCCTGAACAAAACACCATAGGTTTCCCACCGTGGTCCAAGATCCCCCAGTTAGGAAAAGACAGCTCTCCTTGCCATGAAAGAGGAAACCCTTTTAACATTGATGTGTTTCAACAACTGTCATTGTGTGTAATCCTTTGGGATGGCAGTGGCATGGGCTGGCAGACTGAGCTCAGGCCGTATTTTATGGAGGTGGCTGAGTGATAAGGTGGAGAGGCTGCTGCCACTGAAAGAGACTTATTACTTGCAGTTTCCAGGGAGAGAGCCCAGCATGCCTCGCAGACCCAGGAGGGGAGCACCCTGCTTGGCACCAGGCAGAAGCAGGCAGAGAGAGCATGGGCAAGAGACCCTTCCGGGGCTCCTGTGGCAAAGGCAGAGCTGGTCTTGGGAAACAGTACAGTTCAAGTTAATTCTGGCTGCAGGTTGCCTGCTTTAGGCTTTAGGGTGTCTCTATTCACCTGGCCTTGGGGAAACACTGGCTTGGAGTGTGAGGGTCAGATAGGGAAGTGGATGGCAACGTGGGAGATAGTGGGTGAAGACTATCTTCACCCACCCGGGAAGGCTAGATCACAGGGCGGGCATAAGCAGCCGTGGTTGGACCTGTGGTTAATTAATGGATGTCAAACAAGAAAATGCAGGATCTAGAAAAACAGAACAGTTGGTGGTTTGCCAGATGAGGAGACTGTAGCCAGGGAGGAAGTAGACCTACCTAGGGGCTCACAGCACACCAGGACACAACTGGGGAACTCCAGTAGGTCATCTGAGTCCTCGCCTTCCTGGATGGCCCACCTTCCCTGTGAATGAGGACAGAGAACCTCTCTGAAGAATGGTATGGGGCAGGCCAATGCCCACCTGTGCTCAGTCCAGATCTTCTGGGCTGGGCAGGGAGGCCTCTGCCTGGAACTCTAAGATGCCCTGGCAGAGAGAAGCTCACAGGGTCCCTACAAGTTCATGTATCCACCATGGGTACATGTCCACTGGCACCCAGAAAACAATGCAGGCATTTCCAGCATATCCTACCCTGGGACACCTGTTTTCATACACAGCCCCTGCTCCACTGAGTCTGGCTGTGACCTTCAGCACTGTGCAAATGACCTTCCCTTGTCTGCATTGCCCAGCTCAGTGGAGCAGGTGGTGGTGCAATTACACAGGGCAGACTTGCAGGTTCAGTGTCACTGCCAGGGAGTCCCAGCTTGGTTTCTTCACTTCATAAGGAGCATTGACTCCTTGGGCTGGGCTGGGCTGATCTGACCAGAGGAGATGACCTGTCCCCATGCCCAGTGACCTTGGGGTCACTAGCTGGCCCCTGGCTCACTGTGGGGTCCAGTTGTCACTGGATGGATGATTGGGTGCTAAGTGAGTGCAGATAGTACAAAATGGATTTGTAGCCTGATGCAAATTTGCTCTGGAGGTGGTCAGCCTGGAATTTATGCCCAGTGAGGGACACACAGTACTTCAAAGATCCCCTCATTTGCAGAGCCCAGAGTGAGGCATGTCGCCTGGCAGGTGTGGGTGGGCAGGGACATGTCTTCACCTTGGTGACCAAGGAGCCCACTCTGGGGCCCTGAGTGGGTGATGGACTAGACTCTGTCTGGACTGCAGGATGGCACCGTCCACTTGGTGTACGGAATCCTGAAGGAGCCATTCCGGTCACTGGAGGCCATCAACACCTCCGGCCTGCAGACAGGGCTACAGCGGGTGCAGCTCCTGAAGCCTGAAGTCCCCACCCCAGCCATGCCCGCAGACACACGCACAATGGAGATTCGTTCCCCTGATGTCCTGATCCCTGGCCAGGAGACCACGTACTGGTGCTACATCACCGAGCTGCCCCAGGGCTTCTCCCGGCACCATATTGTCATGGTAGGTGGGGGTCCATACCCACTCTGCCTTCCACCTGGGCCCCAGTTTTCCCTGCCCCAAAGAGTGTCCACACGCTTGCTGCACCAGGTATCCTCTTACTGCCCAAACCCGAGGCACTGGCCTGACCTCCGTTAGCAGCAGAGCAGTGAGTATGGCTGGTCCCCACCCCTAGGGCCTCTGTGCTCCCAGCTTCCCTCCGTGGCCAAAGCCACGAGTCTCAATTTCTGCATCAGCCCTCAGGACTGGAACTGCTGTGAATCTGTCTGTCTCAGGCCACCTGCTCCCTCATGAGAAAGCAGTTCAGTTCAGTGACTCTACAACAGGGTCGTCACAGTAATGATACAGCTAGTCGATGTCTGCTGTCTGCCTGGCGGGGGCAGGGAGAATGGTTAGGGACTTTATCACAATAGTATCCAGCTCTGGGTACTGACCCCTGTTTCCAATGAGAAATTTCAGCCCAGAGAGGTCATGTGAGTGCCAAGAGTCACACAGCAGGGTGTGGCCTGGCTGTGAGAATGTGCTTGGGGGCCACCCCTGCCTCCTGAAGAAGCTACAGGGACTCAGTGTCCTTGCCCAGAAGTTGCCCTGAGCACATGAGGACAGCTGCCTTCTTGTTCCCACCCTATTTACAAATGGTCTGTGTGAGTCTCTACTTCTTCACTCTTCAGGGCTTTGGGCACATTCTGTGTGGCTCTGGACTGGTCGCTCCCCCTCCAAGCCCAGGGTCCCTGCAGTGCCTCTGGAAGTCTCCTGGCTCCTTCTCCCTCCCATTTTACAGCTGGGCAGACGGAGGCCCACAAGGGCAGGCAGGGAGAGCAGGTGGACCGGTGTCTGGTTCCCTAGCTCAGAGTTGGCCTGTCCCTCTGCAGTATGAGGCCATTGTCACAGAGGGCAATGAGGCCCTGGTACACCACATGGAGGTCTTCCAGTGTGCTGCAGAGTTCGAGAGCTTCCCCCACTTCAGTGGGCCGTGTGACTCCAAGATGAAGCCTGAGCGCCTCAACTACTGCCGTCACGTGCTGGCTGCCTGGGCCCTGGGTGCCAAGGTGCGTGCACCACAGTTCCTTTAGCATGGCACCCCCTGGGCCTCCTCCAGCATCTCAGGCTCCCAGCCCCCTGTGCCATTTCTTCAATGCTGCCGCCTGAGAGGCCTCAAGAGGGGGCCAAATGTCTCCCATTGCTCTGTGATGTCTGACTCCCACTGTTCTTTGGGGCACAAAGACGTCTTCCAGCCCGCATTACTTTCTATGCAAATGCAGGTGCCCACGAGGTATACACTGTGCGGGTGCCGCCTTGCTTCCCCACTGGGACCCATGGTCTGTGCACAGGGTGGTCCCAGGGCTGCCTAGTGCCAGGGCAAGTTGTCCACAGGCTGAGTCCTTGAGCTTTCATCAGTGCCACCCTTCCCCAATCCAGAGGACACGGGCTGGAGGTGTTGGGGGTGAGGCTCAGCTCGGGCTCAGCACCCTCCAGACAGAATGTTCCTAATTGGGCCATGTGTGTGGGATGGAAAGGGCCACCCAGCAACAGGAGAGCCTTTCTAATTGAGCCACCCACCAAGGCCACCCCATAGCTGAGGCCCCAGCAGTTGGACAGGCTTGTCCTCAAGCCCCTGACAGATCCCTCTCTGACAACCCTCTCCCTATAGGCATTTTACTACCCGGAAGAAGCCGGCCTTCCTTTTGGGGGGCCTGGATCTTCCAGATATCTGCGCCTGGAAGTTCACTACCATAACCCACTGAAGATCCAAGGTAGGAATGCCAAGATCACGCCTCCCAGAAGCCCTTGCACTCAGAACATCCAGTCAAAAAGGAAATAGGGCCTGGTGTGTACTCAGGGCAGCACCCACAACAAAGCCTCAGCCTCCTGTGTGACCCATGTGGCACACCAGCCCTGCCATGCCCCTTGTTTGTTTGTTTGGTTGGTTGGTTGGTTTTTTTCTGTTTATTATTATTATTATTATTATTCATATGGGCATATAAGGCTTGGGTCATTTCTCCCCCCTGCCCCCACACCCCCCTCCCTTACCACCCACTCCACCCCCTCCCTCTCCCCCCACCCCCTCAATACCGGGCAGAAACTATTTGCCCTTATCTCTAAGTTTGTTGAAGAGAGAGTATAAGCAATAATAGGAAGGAACAAGGGGTTTTGCTGGTTGAGATAAGGATAGCTATACAGGGCATTGACTCACATTGATTTCCTGTGCGTGGGTGTTACCTTCTAGGTTAATTCTTTTTGATCTCACCTTTTCTCTAGTTCCTGGTCCCCTTTTCCTATTGGTCTCAGTTGCTTTTAAGGTATCTGCTTTAGTTTCTCTGCGTTAAGGGCAACAAATGCTAGTTAATTTTTTAGGTGCCTTACCTATCCTTACCCCTCCCTTGTGTGCTCTCGCTTTTATCGTGTGCTCATAGTCCAATCCCATTGTTGTGTTTGCCCTTGATCTAATGTCCACATATGAGGGAGAACATACGATTTTTGGTCTTTTTGGGCCAGGCTAACCTCACTCAGAATGATGTTCTCCAGTTCCATCCATTTACCAGCGAATGATAACATTTCGTTCTTCTTCATGGCTACATAAAATTCCATTGTGTATAAATACCACATTTTCTTGATCCATTCGTCAGTAGTGGGGGCATCTTGGCTGTTTCCATAACTTGGCTATTGTGAATAGTGCCGCAATAAACATGGCTGTGCAGGTGCCTCTGGAGTCACCTGTGTCACAGTCTTTTGGGTATATCCCCAAGAGTGGTATTGCTGGATCAAATGGTAGATCAATGTCTAGATTTTTAAGTAGCCTCCAAATTTTTTTCCAGAGTGGTTGTACTAGTTTACATTCCCACCAACAGTGTAAGAGGGTTCCTTTTTCCCCCCATCCTCACCAACACCTGTTGGTGGTGTTGCTGATGATGGCTATTCTAACAGGGGTGAGGTGGAATCTTAGTGTGGTTTTAATTTGCATTTCCTTTATTGCTAGAGACGGTGAGCATTTTTTCATGTGTTTTTTGGCCATTTGCATTTCTTTTGAGAAAGTTCTGTTTAGTTCACTTGCCCATTTCTTTATTGGTTCATTAATTTTGGGAGAATTTAGTTTTTTAAGCTCCCTATATAGTCTGGTTATCAGTCCTCTGTCTGATGTATAGCTGGCAAATATTTTCTCCCACTCTGTGGGTGTTCTCTGCAGTTTAGAGACCATTTCTTTTGATGAACAGAAGCTTTTTAGTTTTATGAAGTCCCATTTATCTATGCTGTCTCTTAGTTGCTGTGCTGCTGGGGTTTCGTTGAGAAAGTTCTTACCTATACCTACTAACTCCAGAGTATTTCCTACTCTTTCCTGTATCAACTTTAGAGTTCTGTGCCCCTTGTTCACTAACCACCTGCAACATCCCGGGGTGGGGGAAACAGGTCCCAGGAGCAGGACCTGGTAGCTTGTTCATCACTTGTCTCCAGTGTCCGGCAGCAGGCATCCCAGCATGCAATGAGCCCAGCTTCATACCTGTCCTCCCTGTCTGTGCAGTACCCTCTGCCATCCTGGTGGTGCCATCCAGCCACCACATACCAGGAACATCAGGTAATAAGGAAATGGAGACCCAGAGGTGAGGGACCCTTACTGGGGCATGGAGGAGGTAGGGATTTGAGACCAGGAGGCCTGGCTCTGGCCCATCTTGGTCACACAGTCCTGTGATGGCTGAGCCTACACTTGAACCTGGAGAGGCTGGCCTTGTTCCAAAGCTGTCTCCATGCTGCCTCTCTTGATAACAAGTCACTCGACTTCAGGACAGTATAAGTCAGTGCAGTCCCTACCCCTCACTGCATGGCACCAGTGAGAGCAGGAGGCCAGTTTAGGGTGTGCTGACCCCAGAGCTCAAGGGCCGAGGAGAGAGTACAGAGCAGGCCCCAGCACCAGTCCCTTTGAAGTCTAACTTCCTAGAGGCTGCTCAGATGGTCAGCCGCCCTTACTCTCAACTGCCCCTCCCTGACAAAGGACCTTGTCCCTCTGACCTTCCAGAGCAGGCTGGGCATAGGTTTTGCCCATAGGCCCCCTAGAGCTGTCAGCAGCATGGGGATGGTGCTCAGCCTGGGACTCCATGCCTGACCCTAAAGGACAGTGCTACAATGGATTGGCAATGTCTGCCCTGGCTAGTGTAGTGCTGCTGAGCTTATGGTACACAACCCTCAGTGAAAACAAGTCCTTACAGGTACAAATCCCATGAGGTACGCAGGAGGTGACCTTGTCCCCCAATTCAGCAAAGCAGGCCTTAGATCCTAAAGGCAAAAGACCCGCCCTGCGCTGAATCACATTCTTTCCCTGGCCTGGTTGTGGGTCAGAGAGCAGCCCACCTATCCAATCAGCTCTGAAGTGCCAGGGCCAGGACACTTTTGCCCCTTCCTACTTCTTGGTCTGGTGTACAGCCTACGAAGTGCAGAGGAAATGTCTTAATTCAGTCAGAGTTTGTTAAGGCCTGCATAAAAGGATGTGAGTCTATGTGATGTGGGTGGCATCATGGTGGCACTTACCATGGCCTGGAGGACAAGGGAAGTTATGGGTGTCATGTTCTAGAGGTGGGTAAGGAAGTTGCAAGGTGGAGAGCCTATCCTAGGAACACAGGTGGTTGCACTTGGCTGCAGTGCAAGGTGTGGGAGAAGGGGAGCTGGGGGCAGAGAGCAGGCAATGCTGGATCACCTATGCCTGAAGGCAGATGACCAGAGTCAGTCTTTAGAATCAACTTTTTTGGCAATACTGGAATTTGAACTCAGGGCTTTGCACTTGCCAGGTAGGCACTCAACAGCCTGAGTCACGCCACCAGTCAGAGTCAGGCTTTAGGATGAGAATGCAATTGACACCTATCAGGACCTGAAAATGTTTCCTTCTTGGTGTAGTTAGAGCATCTTCCAGCAAATGCAGTCTCCTTCTCTCCCCCCTCCTCCTTCCCACCTTCTGTGTCTCTCTTTTTGAATGACGCTTATTTTCATTTGTGCAAGTGAGGAGCAGAAACACTCTGATAGATTGGAACCACTGTGAAGATGGAAAAAGCTCAGCGCCCAGTGCTCCCAGCTGGATGTGGGCATGGGCTGTGCTCAACTAATGCCACAGTGACCTTTCTCCTGGCTGCAGAAGCAGTGCTGCTGCCACCGCAGGAATTATCTACGATGCACGTAGAGAGCACCAAGGCCAAGGCCGCTCAGGCCTTAGCATGATATGGGGTTTATTGTTCATTTAAACCTGAAAGCACATGGGTTTCCAAAAACTCCTTAAGCACCAGGGCAGTCTGTCTCTTCTTGATTACCCAGTTGTATTTATGGATCCTTTACCAAATATAGGGGCGCTCCTGTCACTGCACAAATCTTGACATGGGTGCTGTTTTTTCTATAAATATCAAAATCCCACAATTATCTCATTATTTAATCTCCATCTGAATTTTAACCAATTGCTTCTCTTTTTTTATTATTATCCTCTGATGTCATCAGCTCAGAGATCCAGGAGCTGTTTGAGTTTGGATGCTGGGGTAGGGGGGAGGTAGGAAGACAATGAAAGCAGATGACCTTGGCTTTGATGAAAGCAGGTTGGCCAGGGCCCCCCCACAATGCTCTGCACCCCAGCCGGCCAGGCTGGGGCTCAAGTCTCAGCTTGGCTGCTTCCCAGACCTGTGGTCTAAGGCTGGGACTTCTGACCAAGATCTGACCTCAGTTTCTTTGTCTATAAATGGGGATGATGGTTCTTACCATGTAAAACCCTGATGGGAGTGATAAGTAACATGTTAACAGCTCCCAGGGAGTACAGTAGCACCTGTCCCGATTCCTCCTGGTCCATTCCATCAGAAAGGGCATCCAGGCTCACCAGCACAGGGGCCTTGTGAGGGCCGCTGCTCACCCTGTCCCCCTCCCCCAGGCCGGCGTGACTCCTCAGGCATCCGGCTGTACTACACGTCCACACTGAGGCAATTTGACGCAGGCATCATGGAGCTGGGCCTGGTGTACACGCCAGTGATGGCCATCCCACCACAAGAGACCGCCTTCATCTTGACGGGCTACTGCACGGACAAGTGCACCCAGCTGGTGAGTGGCTGGCCCACTTCTCACCCTGGAAAGAAGCCGCAGGGAATCCTGGGCAGGGAAAATGCCTCCTCAGGTGGGTCTAGAAGTGGAGTCACTGCTCAGTGGCCCTGTGAGTGGCCAGTGTAATGACCTCATGATGTCCCCTGCAGCAGGTCTGTCTTCCCACATGCACAATCCTGATCCATTGTGCTAATAGTTTTAATATTTTTGCATCATTGGAAAGTGACCCCAGTGCTGTTCGGTGTATTTCCTGACCTTTCGTGGAACTGGAGGGCCTCCATCCCTGTCCTGTGCAAAGCCCACTTCTCCCCCATCCCTTATGTGGACCTGGAGCCTCCTTCCTGCCCCTTGGCTGTCTGTTTTCTTTCTTGTGCACTCCTCTCCATGCCCTTTGAGCCATTTTCCTGGTGGGTTGTTACCTTTCCTACCATTCCTTTCTGGGAGATCTTCTGATATCAGGGATGTGATTTTACAATCTGTTGGGTGTGTCCCACCCACAATTTCTCCTGGGCTGCATCTCTGCTTCTCACAATGACCTGCCAGAAAAGTGTGGACCTATTTCACTGATGAGGAGGCAGAGGCCTGCAGAGTTCACAGCGCCATCAGTACAGAGTGAGGAGGCAAATACAAGTCTGTCTGACTTTGAAAGCTCTCCCACAGCAGCAGGTTGCTTCAAAATAAGGTTTACAGTGGATTTCGTTTCTGGGAATTGTTCCTTGTGGGGTGGCTCCCTGCCTAAGGCTCCCAGCCTCGGTGGGCAGCTGTTTGGTGTACTTCTGGGGCCCATTGTCCCCAGTGAGCATATTTCTCCCTCCACCTGTCACATGGGTATCTCTGGATGGTAATCAGCCTCAGGGGACCAAAGGGTCATTGCAAAGCCAGGGAACCTCCTTGGTATCAGGGGCTCAGGCACAGGACTGTCACAAATGTGGCCCTGAGGGATCCCAGTCCTGAAATCACTGCAAGTCAGGGACAAAGTTCTCGTTAATGACAAAGGTAGGGGCTGCAGCTAATGAAAGCAGGACAGTCCAAGAGTGAAGGCAGATGATTGCAATAAGTACAGAGGCCCAGGGTCGTTCAGTGACGGGCCTCCTGCACCTGGACCTCTCATAGCCACTGGGAATCTGGAGGGAACAGAGAAGGATGGGAAGGAACACAGCTAAGTCACAGAGAGTGATGGATTTGAGGAAACTAAAAAAAGTGAGCCCTAGGTTACAGGAACTATTCTCTGAAAAATTCCCTTTTGCCTAGTGAGGAAGACAGGCCACTCCATGTAAGGGCTAGCTGACAGCTTCCATGATCAGTGTCATGCCTATGGACCAGGTTCACAGTGACCACAGGGACGACACCCCTTGGGCTGTTTTGTATATGGGGTGGGTCATTCTTCAGGGCACGGGAGGGTCTGCCCTGGGCCTGGGACATGGTGGGCACTGCATAGCACAAGCTGGTACCATTCGAATTTGTCATCCACTGGATGGGGAGCCCACAGAACATGGAGGTTCTGACCCACTCACCTGAGTGGCCTCACTGCACTTGCCGCTCGCCTTAAAGGTCTGCTGCTCAGGAGAATTGAGCCCAGGCTCTAGGGTAGGACAAAAGAATGGAGGCGAACACCCTGTCTCCGAGTGAGGCCACGCGAAGCTGCCAGGCAGGGCTGCTGCTGCACAATTGTGACCACTGCTCTTCCACTACCCATCACCTGCCTGGTTCACAACAGCGGAAGGAGAACCACCTAGAAAATGCAAACATCCCTGGAAGCAAAGAAAGTCTGTCTGTTCCCTGGTGCTTGTGGGGTCCCTCAGGGGTCAGGCCCGACTCTGCTCCTCCCTGCCCTCCACAGGCCCTGCCACCCTCAGGCATCCACATCTTCGCCTCTCAGCTCCACACACACCTGACTGGGAGAAAGGTGGTCACCGTGCTGGCCCGGGATGGACAAGAGAAGGCTATTGTGAACAGGGACAACCACTACAGCCCCCACTTCCAGGTAGGGCCTGGCCTGCTGGGTCTTCTCTCCAGTGGCCTCAGAAACACCCATGCTGAGGCTTCCATGCCCTCCCCTTTCCCTTGGGATCTGGTAGTAGATTCTGGCCCATGATGGTAGCACCACCTTCTTGCTCTAACATTGTCCCTTCCTGGCCAGAGCTCACACTCAGTCAGCCCAGCCTCCACCAGAAAGGCTGGGGCAGGGCTGACACCCGAGGGTCAGGGAAGGAGGACAAGGTGGCTGGGAGAGGGGCCTGTGGCTCTCTGACTTCTTCCCTCTTTCCTGCCCAAGGAAATCCGCATGTTGAAGAAGATCGTGTCCGTATACCCGGTAAGTGCCCAGGCAGGTACGGGAGGCCAGGGGTACGAGAAGAAGGGAAACAGAGAAGGGAGAGAGAAGAGTCAGCAGAGCAGGACCAGGGCTTTCTCACAGTGGGACACACCTGGCCCTCATGGACGGTATCAGAGAGGAAGCCCCACGTGGCACATCCTCCAGCCTCGTCAGCCAAACCAGTCCTGAGAACTGCAAGGAGAGATGAGGGTGCCGAGGTCATTTAGAAGGGAAACCCAGGGCAGTTGGGGACTGGACCTGTGACATGACCAGCCAGCTCCCACAGCAGCTGGGCTGAGCCCTATCCATGGCCTGTGTCTGCTGGGCCTCATTAGCGCAGATGCTGATGACTCATGACGCACTGTGTCTTTGTCACACATGGGGACAGGCTAAGAACACCCACCTGCCAGTCCAGGTGGGTGGGTGCTGACGTGTCTGCTGGCTTGCTGCTCCCCAGGGGGACGTACTCATCACTTCTTGCACCTACAACACAGAAGACAGGAAGCTGGCCACAGTGGTGAGTCACCCTGGCTTCTTTGGGTCACCTGCCCAGGGAACAAGTGCAGCTGAACACTTTTCTGAGGCTTAGTTCTAACTCCTTGACTGGAGTAGGACTGCTAGAGGATAGGGGCAGCCCTCTCCATTCCCTTATTCTACAGACTTCTCTGAGCCTGGTCCCTGGATCCAAGGCTTCCGCAGCCCCGGGAGCTTCCTAGAAGGGTGACATTTCAGGCTCTTCACCACCCCGCTGAGTCAGAATGGGGTAGTGAGGCTGACAATTGGGATTCACCAGTTCCCAGGCTTGGGCTGTGGTCTGCTTCAGATGGAGAACCATCAGACTGTACTCCTGGTGAAAGTCCACCTGGGAGACAGGTCTGTGTATCTGCTACAGGGACTGACCAAATTATGGTAAAGATTAAAAAGCAGACAGAGGTGCCAGGGGAGGAGGGACCATGGAAACCCCACCAGAGACGTGACATCAAACAGAGACAACAGGAGGGTGGAGAAGACCAGAGGAAGAGAGCAGAGGAAGGTGGATGAAGGGCTCTGGTAGGGACCACTACACAGGAAGGTCAAGAGGACGAAGAACATTCTAGGGGTGGGAGCCTGGGAGGGTGGAGACATGAGCAGGGTCACGTGGACGTGTGGACAGACCATGGAGGAGGGGTATCTCCTGGGAGGGACTGTCCTCAGGGTGAAGTGTGCAGACAGCAACAAGAGAGGGTGGCAGGAAATTTGTCACCCAGCAGGGTGCACTGGATAGTGATAGGATGCTTGGCACGAGCCTCCTGGGCCACCCTGACCCCTGTGCACCCAGAAACTCTGGTCTGTCCTGGCACTGTTCTTACTTTTTACCTCAGTGTGCATCCAACCAGGTCTGTCAAGCCTCGACTCTCAGTCCCATTTTTGGGTTTGTGTATTTGTTTGGCAGTACTGGCGTTTGAACTCAGGGCCTTGAGCTTGCCAAGAAGGTGCTCTACCACTTAAACCACACCCCAGTCCTTTTTTTTTTTAATAGGATCTGGCATTTATGCCTGGGTTGGCCTGGACTGCGATCCTCTTGTTTATCACTTCTGGAGTAGCTGAGCACCACCACGCCCAGCTTACTTTTTCATTGGCTGAGATGGGGTTCTCAAGAACCTTTTGCCTGGGCAGCCTCAAATCATGATCCTCCTGATCTCTGCCACCAGAGTAGCTAGGATTACAGATGTGACCCACCAGGCTCAGCCTTGTGTGTTTGTTTTTGAGACAGGGTCTCGCTATGTAGCCCAGGCTGGCCTGGAACCCTCAATCCTCCTACTTCAGCCTCCAAAGAACTGGAACTACAAGTATGTGCCACCATGCCTACCTCATTGGTGGTTTTTAAATAACTTTATTAAGATATAATTCATGCATAGTACAAGCTACTCATTTAAAGTGTGCCATTCATTGACTTTTTAGTATATTCACAGATACATGGAGCCTTCGCCACTGTCAATTTTGGACATTCTCAGCACCCAAAAAGAAACCCTGTACCCTCTAGCTATTATGCTCCAGCTCCCCCTCCACCAGCCCTAGCCACAGAAATCTTCTGGATTTGTCTATTCTGGACATTTCTTGTAAATGGAATTGTAGAATATATGGCTTTTGGTGACAAGTTTCTTTTCCTTAGCATAAAGTTTCCAGAGTCCATTTATATTGTAGCAGACATCAGAGTTTCCCTTATTTTTAACGGAATATTGCTTCATTATTTCCTACTCCAATTGACCATTTTACCTATTACCTGTACCCTACAAATGGGCACCCTAGTATTGTTTGTTCATTCTCTGTTAGATGAATTTTGAGTTGCTTCTATTTCTCATTTCGTTTTACACCAGTCTCCAAGGCAGGAAGTTTTGTCCTCACTTTTACAGGAGCAAAATGAAAGCTAGGAGAAGGATGACACTTGCCCAAGGTCTCACAGCTGACAGAGGGCTGGAGCCTGCATGGCAGTGAGCCTGCAAAGCTCTTGTCATGCACTACATCCCCCCTTCTGGGTTGGGGGTGAAAACTACTCTGTATCCATGGCCACAAACTTGGAGACAGGAAAGTGTTGCAAGCCACAGCCCTGGCTCAGAGGCCAGCCATCCTCTGCTTGTCTGGAGGAAGGTGCAGGGTGTAAGTCAGCAGCCAATGCGGGCACTGACCGTGCTGTCCTAACATGCATCGTATTGGCTGAACTCGCCAGGAACTGTGGGCAGTACCTCCAAAGACACAGTGAGATCCAGGGACTAAAGCACTCTGCTAACAGGGGACTGGCTGCTCCTGATGTCAGGCAGCTGCACTGGGCTCAGAGGGCCAGTTCTGACATGCCTCTGAGTAGTGAGCTCTTGGTGCAATGAGCAGCAAGTTTGCAGGAGATCCCACAAACATCACCCCCATCCTGCAAGTTTAGCCACTAAGGACCAGGGAGGAGAGGGACTTGCCAGCCATCCAGCAAGAAAACAGTGGGGAAAAGCCACAGGCCGCCCCACCTAGAACTGCTTGGGCTCCAGATATGTTCCCTGCTCCACTGATTTCATGGAGCCTGAACTGGTGGTGCCTATCTCAGGACACCTGAGGCTGCCATTTCAGTCCCCAGGTCTTCAGGTCCAGGCCCCAGGAGCTGGGTGCCCTGCTGGCCATTTGGAGTCTCCCCTGGTTCACGTCCTCCTCTCAGTGTTGGAGGCTTCATCAACGCACTGGGCTGGATCAGAGTGGAGAGCAGCTCCCTACCAGCAGGTCAGACTTACAAGCCTGCTTCTGCTGATCCAAGAGGCAGAAGCTTTTGAAATAAGGCTTCCTTCCCAAGGTGAAAGCCAGTAAGCAGGGAGGCAGAGCTGCAGGGTAGACTCCAGTTTCCCAATTCCTGTTTGATGTCTAAGCTGAGCCAGCAGTGGGAAGCTGGGAAGCTGGGAAATGAGGGCTTAGGATCAGAGGACGACGCAGTAAAGCCTGTCCAGTCCACAGTGGTCATGCTGGGGGCCAGACTGACCTGCTTGTGGTGAATTTCCTTTTCCCATGCCCGTTAGAGGGTCACTGTCTACTCGGGGCTCTGGATTCTGCCATGAAGTAGAAAAGGTCTTTGTTCCCTTCAACCATTCCCACCATCTAAATAACACCCCCAGCCCTACATCATGTCCACAAAGAGCCAAGAACCAGGAGGGAGGTGAAGGTGGACCTGGCACCACCCTAGCTGTGCAGCTGCCACTTCTTCCTCCTCTGCCAGGAACACCTCCAATAGCAGGAAACCGGTGGTGGGGATGGGGACATGCCTGCTCCCACACTGTGGTGAGGCTGTGGGGCAGCCCTGGGTACTGAAGGCTGTGATGATGGCCTCTGGGGACAGACAACCTCTGAGCACTGTCCCTTTCTGAAGTTCTGCTCCTCTCAGAGCCAATTTCCAGAAGTGATTGGTGGCATGCGAAGGTTGGCTCCCTCTGGAGGCCACAGGGTCAGCTCAGGCTCCGTTTGGTAGGCTGTGCCCACTCAGGCTGTGCCACTGACTTCACAGCCAAGGCAGGGTTACCCCTCCCTGAGGCCAAGTTTCTGGACCCATAAAGGGGAAAAGAATAACCTTGTCCCTTATCCTGCTTTTGCTTTCTTCCTAACCTCACCACCTGATCCATATTTCCTGGGTACCCATTTGTCGCCTGTCTCTCCTTCCAAGAGGCAATCTACGAGGGCAGGGACCTTGCTCCCTGCTCCATCTCAGGGGCTTGGAACACTGTCTGGAGCTGTGCTATAAATGGCATCAGGGGACAAGTGCGCACGGGAGAGCCACTGGGCAGTGGTGCCTGAGAGCGACGAGCCGGGGGCTGATGGGATCTTCTCTGGCTGCAGGGGGGCTTCGGGATCCTGGAGGAAATGTGTGTCAACTACGTACACTACTACCCCCAGACGCAGCTGGAGCTCTGCAAGAGCGCTGTGGATGCTGGATTCCTGCAGAAGTATTTCCACCTGGTAAACAGGTGAAGCACCTGCCTGTGCGCTCTGTCCCTGCGGAATTCAATGTGGCAACCCCCCCCCCCACACACACACACACTCCCAGACCCTGTTAGGAGGCTGGATGAACATGAGGAATCCAGGTTGATTACTTGCAGAAAGGTTAGCATGTGTGCCACCAGACCATGCCCCTGGAGGTGCCTGAGGCAGGCACCACTAATCCATTCCTAACTCACAATTCAGCCCCAGAGCAGCATCACCAACAATCCAAGGTGGCACAAAGATGAGCCTATGGGCAGCATGTAGCCAGGACCTGGACAGCTGCTTAGGAAGCTCGGAAAGGGCAGCAGGGCTGAGGAGGAGGTGGAATGAGGACCACTGCCGGGGTGGGGGGGGCTCACCTACCCCCTGCTGGGCTCCCATCCTCTCCTGCCTCTGCTGCACTCCAGCCTGGGCCACTCTCTCTCCTGCCAGGTTCAACAGTGAGGACGTCTGCACCTGCCCTCAGGCCTCCATCCCACAGCAGTTCGCCTCTGTGCCCTGGAACTCCTTCAACCGCGATGTGCTCAAGGCCCTGTATGACTTTGCCCCTATCTCCATGCACTGCAACAAGTCCTCGGCTGTCCGCTTCCAGGTATGCCCAGGAAGGTGCCAGCAATGGGGCCGCAGAAGACATAAGCTGGTCCACACTCACCCCGACAAGTCCTGCCACTGCCCATGCCTCTGTGTCCCCAGAGAAGGCTAGCAAGAAGCACTCACTTAAGACAGCTGGAGAAAACAACCAGGTGGTGACAGACAGGCCAGATAGACAGATGGACTGCAGGGGGACAGACCATATTGCTGCCAGGAAGGGCAGGGCTACTACCTCTCCTGGCAGCAGCTCAGCAGGGGACTAATCTCAGCTCTGTGTGAATGAGGGTGGTACGAATTGGCAGGTGCCAGCAACCTCCCCCAGAGTCTAACGATAAGTCACTGGTGGGGTGAGGGAGAGCAAGACCATAGCCTGCAGCTGCGGGCTGATTTACCACTCTTATCTGAGACCCACTGGGATTCAAAGGCACCTAATTTGTTCCCCAGCCGAGCAGTCAGCATCAGCCCAGCACTGGCCCAGAGAGCTGGCGGTCAGGAGACCAGGGCTTGTATTGAGTTAGGCGGGGAAGGCTCTGCAGCCCTGGGATCTGTGAGCAGACCTTTCCCGGAAACATTGGGGAGCTGGCTTAATTGCTAAAGCAAATGCCTGGTGCCCAGGGAAGGGCTGCTGCGTCCGGGTGCAGCATGGGGTAGACGTCTGATGTGGTTGAAAACTTGGCTGTTGTTGCAGCCTTGACAGGGAGCAGTGGCTAAGACCTCAGCCTGCCCCAGGGACTCCGATCGCTTCATCAGGTCATATGATTGAGTGGACAGGTGGGCAGGGAGGCCCGGAGAGGCCTGATGGCTCTGGTCTTCTAACTAGGTCACTGCATAGCTGGGGAAATGGGCTTTAAGGTGGGGACTCCCAAGGAGTGACTTGGGGGAGAAGGAGCTCAGTTTAGGATAAGGTGAGTCTGAAGACAAGAACCCAAGAGGTTGTTGAGAAAAGTGGCTGCGGATGCCTTAGTTTACCTCCTGGTTCTTTCCTTTCAGGGCGAGTGGGATCTGCAGCCCCTGCCAGAGATCATCTCCATGCTGGAAGAGCCCACCCCACAGTGTCCCAACAATCAGGCTCGGAGCCCCGGCGTCCCTACTGTGGTCAGCATCGGCCGTGGTAGAGGTTGAGTGGGGGCTGCTCCTTGTCCCCCTTCCACGCTGTTCCTGTGAGCTCACACAGGCTTTGTGCAGCACCACCCCCTGAAGACCCCTGTGGAACAGTGCTTTGTGCTTGGGAAGAAGGGGCTAAACTAAGCTCCTGCCTGAGGCCATGGTCCACTCCGGACTCCTGCCCCAGAGACCCCTGCATGGACTGAGCAGACCATGACCTCATCCACCCCAACTGACTTAGCATAAGGACAACCCACTGCAGGGCTCAGGGTCCAGTGCCCACAGGCCTTGCCTTGCCTCCCAGGATAGCCACACTGGACTGGGGCACAGACTGACCCGTGACGCGCGGTCCCCGCCTTGCTGGTCTTTGGTGGTGGTTTGTTTTAGTGTGTGTGGTGCCTGTGCTACTTAAATATCTCCCTGCAGAGTGGCTTGTGTTTCCCAGTGGGCGACTTCCCTGCGACAAGGCAGGACAGGGCGTTTAGCTAGTTAGAGACTTGCCAGGGGAAATTGCTCCATTGCAGAGTAAATAGATATTTTCGCCCACCTAACGGGAAACCCTAACAACTATCTCCACCAACGAAAGCCAAGACGGCAAAGAGCCAGGAGAGGGTCCTGGGCACTGGCTCCTTGGGGAAATGGAGTGATTGGCACCGGGGCCTTCTCCCGATGGTGCAACCAGCAGGGTCTAGACCAGGCTCTGGAATCAGATCCAGTCCTGCCGATTAGTGGAGGTGTGGTGTGGATGTGGATGGCTACTTCTGCCTGACCCTCAGTCTTCTCGTCTGTAAAGTAGGGTTAATGCTACACAGCTCACAGTCAGTTGGCACCTGCTGACTGTGGCACATGGTGGCCGATGCTTCCATATCTGATCTGAGCCTCCTCTCTGGGCCTGGCATGTGCCACACACTGTGCACAGGGCAAGGTGGAAGCCTGGCTCTGTGTCTGGTTGCCTCCATTGCCCACCCCCCCCTCCCCCCCCGAGCTGCCTCCCATTTAAGGGCAAGCTCAGCTCTTTGATGTTTCTGGAGGGGGTAACAGATTCAGTTCTGTTCAGCCAGTTCAGCAAAACACTGCAGCCACCAGAGCAGAAAGGGTGATGGATGGGCCCCCGGTGCCCCAGGAGAATCAGCTAAGCACTGCCCCACTCTGCGCACTTCATTACCAGGGAGTGAACAGCAGATGCTCTGTGCCGTATTGAATGAATCACAGCTCTCAGTGGCCGTAAGTCATGAGCGTAATCGCTGTGAGATGCCAGGCTCCGGCAGCCTGGAGAGCCACTCAGCTCTCTGTCATCTTTACAGCCTGAGAGACAGGCAGAGGCAGACCCTCCTTGCCTGCTGGTCCTGCCTGACTGGCAGCCCAGGGCCCTGGGAGGGGCGTGAGGGAGACTCACTGATTGCGGAGCAGCCTGATTTCCCACCACGATCACTTCATCCCCCAACCCAAGAGGCACTTTCAGTGTGTCCAACTCACAGACAAGGGACATCGAGGTTGCAGAGAAGCACCTCATCCAGGATCCCTGAGCAAACTCTGATTGGGAATTACGCCCAGTGCTAGACCCTCCCGTCACCCACAGTGACACCCTTAGACCAACTCCCTCACTGTCCACAGAGTTATTCTCTTACCACAGAAAGCTTTGGGTAACACAGCCCTGGGGCTGTGGTTCCAGCTGGCATCCAGTTAGCCTAACTCCAGGAGCCCAGGCCCCCATGCAGGCTCCCAGCCCTGAGCCCCAGCCTATCCCTCTCAGTAGGCTGGTCATGGCTCACCCTGGACAGAGCTTCCTGCACAGCTGCAGGGTGCCAGGACAGTCCCTGGAGAAGACCCATCTTCAAGGCTAAGGACTGTCCCTTATGTTGCATGAGGCCCAGCCTCTTCTCCCCGATGAAGAATCAGCAGCACCCCACCAGCTGTCGTGACCCCTAAGATGGCTTCATGGGCTTCCAAATGCCCCCCATGGAGAACAAGCTGGGGACAGAGAATTCCGTGCTCCCCAGCTTCAAAAACCTCCCTTTCAGTCTCTGGCTGCCACCAGCAGCTGCTGAATGTGGGGGACAGAACTGAACTTCAGGGCTGCCGTGCACCACCTGCTCCCCACAACTGAAGACAGAGCTTGGTGTTGGAAAGTGTCCCCATTGAGCCTGTTTCTGTGCACTGGCCTGAGCTGGGGGCAAGGGCCCTAACCCTTTCTACAGACAGAGAACAAGGGTCCCCTGGGGCTCTGTTCTCTCCGGTCTCTCTGTGCACCTTCCCCATACATGGAACTGCATTTCTTAACCGTTCTCCTTGCAAGGAAGACTGTGTCCTGTGAGCCCCAGGCAGGAACTTCCACCCTCCTGAAGAATCCTAGTAGGGTGATTTTGACAGAACATTCTAGACTAGATCCCAGGAAGGCCTCCCTCATACTTCAGAACTTCAGAGGGGCTGGGTGTTGGGCCCCTCCAGAGCCTGACTTAAGTGGGGTCTAGACACTGTCCCCAAGCTCATCTTGCTCATAAACAAATGAGGTCCCCACCCTCCAAGGCCTGTGGAGAGACCTGGATGAGTGCCCCTGGGCCACTGGTCCTGGGTCTCATCCCCCTGTGTCCCCTTTCCTTAGTCCAGCTTAAAATCTTGGTAAGGTACCCATGTGCAGGCCCTGGGTGCTGCTCTCCTGCTGCTCACAATCTAGTGGGAGAAGGAGGGAAGAGACAGTGTGGGAGGTCAGGAGAGGGAGATGGAAGTGCCTGGGAGCACAGCAAATAGGACTGCCAGGGACAGCCTCACTGAGAAGGTGACATTTCCTTAAATCCTAAAAGAGGTGGGGGATGAGGCCCATAGCATCTGGAGAAACCCTTCAGGGAAACAGAACCTCAGTGCAAAGGCCCTGAGGTTGCCAATGTGTTTGAGGAGAGGCAAGGCCAGTGTGGCTCAGCAGAGTGGGAGAAGGGGAGCATGTGGGGGAAGTCGGAGGTCTGAGAGGCTGTGATGGGCAGGCCAAGGCTACAGGGGCAGGGGAGCCACACAGTCCCTCAGGGGCACAAGTGAAAGCTTTGCCCTTACTCCTCTCCTGCCCCTTTGTCTGTCCTTTGAGGCCCAGCACCCTGCAAGGCGCCTGCTCCATTGCTGGGTGTTCAGCAGCAGTGGCTGGGAGCCTCATGCGTGCTCACTGCCTTTAAGGCTCAGCGAGTCTGCATGGGAGATGCTGAATTTCAGACTGGGGGAGACTGAAGAAGAAGTGCCTGGGCTGATGTGACTGTGCCAAGAGGAAGGCAGGCAGCGGCCACCACCCTTGGAAGTGCTGGTCATTTTGCTTCTTGGTAGGATGGTCATCTGGCAAATAAGTACAATGGTTGTTGTCCATCACAGACACCCCTGGTGTCTGCTGTCCCTCATGTCCCACTGATGGCTCTGTTCCTTTCACTCACATGCAGATGGGAACTCGGAACAGGGACGGCCTCACAGGTCCCCCTGGCTACTTCCTGGCAGGACTCATTGAGCTAACTCACCAGTGACTCAGAGCCAGGTCACTCGGATACCTTCTGCCTGATGGTGACAGCGTAGGGTCCTGGGGCTGGACTTGGCAAATCTTTTGGCTTTTGGCTTTTTGGTGTCCCTATGGGGTGGAGGTGAGCTGGTCACTCAAGCCCAGCCAAGCTGGATGACACTTCTGTGGACAGGTGTGGTCCTTTAGATGGAGCCCCATTGAGGGTCTCCAAGCTGAGGCAGAGCACTCACCTGCCCTTTGCAGGTGGAGTGGCTAAGCACAAAGGGAGTGAGATACACAGGTCACACAGCAAGTCAGGCCCTCTCCAGCACCTTAGCAGGTGGCAGGCTCGTGGGCCATGATCACTTTCCTGTGCCTAGCACCTCTCCTTTGCCAACTGCTTTCACTGCCATTTTACCAGCAATGGAGAGAAAGATGACTCTGTGCCAGCCCCATGCCAACTCCATGCACAGGAGGTATCTGGGATGCCAGGAGGGAATGAGCTGGAAGTGACCTGGACATTCTGCCGCCAAGGCCTCTGTTTTTACTGGGGGGATGGGCACCTCATCTTGCCAGTGGATTTCTCCCCATCTCCCACAGGAGGACAGGTGGCAGTGCCCTGGCCTCACTTAGACAGAAGCAGTCTTGCTCAGGCAACAGGGAACTGGACAGGTGTGGCCAGCCTTGGCATGTGCCCCTGCTGAGGTGGGAGCTTGCAGGAAGGTTAACTGAGAAGGGGCCTGAGTCCCAGGCTCTGCTAGACCAAGTCTGGAGATGCCAAGACCCCTGTCCCCTCCCTCTACTCCCAGCGAACTTCACCCTCCATGACTCAGTCTCCTTCAGTTTGTCTAAAAATCCTGACAGGCAGTACCAGACCCCAGGGACGGTCACAGGGCTCAATTTCCCCAGAGAAATTCTTAAAAAGAAGATATGAAATAAGGTGTCCCTAGATTAGCAGTAAGGAAGGCCAGGCTGGGGATCACTGAGTCTTGGAGCATGGAAAGGGGTGTCGATCTCTGGAGTCCACCCAGGGTGTCATGCTTGGGGCCCATGGCAAAGCTGGGATCTTCTTCCCAATGGAGCAGGTGTACTTGGGAGGCGATTCATGACAGCCACTCTGACTCAGTGACCCGGTGCCCTTCTCGGTGAGAAGGAGGCACACAGGAACACGGAGGAGCAGACTAAGTCTTTCCCAGCTGTGGCCCGTGAAAAATGTGTTAGTTGGATTGGAACTGGAGCTCAGACCTCCCTCATCCTGAATCCTCCCCCAAGGACAGGCCATAAGAAGCATGTGGTCACCAGTCCAACACAGGCCAAACCACAGTCCTGAGGAAGCAGGCCGGGCCATCGGGGCAGCTGTAGCTCCTCTCTGGCTCTGTGAGATGTAGTCTCGTCCAGGAGCCAGGCCTGTGGGCGACTAGAGGCCACAGGTGCTTCTTTGACCAATCATGTGGGATTCAGAGGCCTCCACCATACTCTCCAGCCCGTGGCCTCTCCCCAGACTCAGGGGACCAAATTGGCTTTCCAAAGGCCATCTGTAACCCACACATCTTCCAGAGGCTCCAGTTTTATTAGCTTGACCTGTTCCAGCTCAGTGTGTGGTATGTGAGCATCCAGAGGCCCAGCGCTTGCCCAGGACAGCCTGCACCCAAATCTCCTCCCTGCTGCTCTGTGGATCCAGGGGACCCCCAACTCAGCACTGCCCCTGAGCATCTGCCGCCTGCTCTCCTAGACCTCATGGTGACCTCTGTTGGGACTGGTGTGGCCCCTTGGCAGCTGCAAAATCCCACTGATCTGAACCAGGTTGCAAGGCGGAAGGAGATGACTGGGCAGTGGACATTCACTTGGGGCAGGAGAGGCAGGGTCACTCCTGACAAATGGGCAGGTGGGGAAGGGCTCCAAGGGAACAGAGTGGGAGGCAGGGAGGACTGGGAATGGTGGCACAAGCCTGTAATCCAAACTGTGTGGGAAGCATACATGGGAGAGCACAGTCCAAGGCTGACCCCAATATGAGGCTGAAAAATAACTATAGCAAAGGGGCTGTAGCGTGGCTTAGGGGGTAGAGTGTCTGCCTCGCCAGCATGAGGCCCTGGGTTCAAACCCCAGTACCACAGAAAGCGAGGGGGAGTTGGCCCAGGTCACAGCAGGGCACAGGCAGAGCTGTAGGATCCTCCTTAGGGCTGTGTAAGCAGGAAGACATGGGCAGGAGCTGTGTCCCAGGCCATAGGAGAGACAAAGATCCTGGAATAGGCATCTGGTGAGCTCATGCCCTGTGGCAAGCATGTCCTTCCTGGACCTGTGAGCAGTGGCTGGGGGGGTGTCAGGGGAATGGTGTTTCTGCATGGGCAAGAGAGAGTACTGATCAGAGACCACATGTCACAGGCTCCCCTGTTACCAGGTAGTGGCTCTTGGAAGGTTTTCCCACCTGCAGAATTAGAAGGTCAAGACAAGAACTTTCTAGTTTCCCTTGCATCCCCTACCTGAGAAACAACCATCCTGTGGCATGGCCCTGACCTCAGGACAGCGCCAGTCCAGCACATATCTCTTTCTGCCTACCCTGTACCCTTGACAGACAGCGTTAATGGCTCACTGCTCCCTCCCTCCCCAGATTCACTACTCTTAAAGTGCTCCGGCTGCCCACTGCCAGTCAGCAGAGCTCAGAGCAGAGGTGAAGGCTGGCTGCTCCCTGCTTCTGTGCTGGGCTTACCACCTTTCGCCAGGCACCTTCTGAGAAGCTTGTGGGTTACAAAGCAGGGACCCTGAACCCAAGACATTTGCAGGTTGCTTTTGGAGAGGGCATGGGTAGATTAGAGACCACAGTTTGGTAGTGACCACAGGTTGGGCCATCTTGACCTCTGTTCAGTCCTGGTTGGGGGGATGGGGGGGGTGTTTGCAGGACCAGGTCTAGGCTAAGGATGGAGAGAGCTCGTGATCTGGCTGGGATCCTGGTCCTTGGATGCAGGGCTATTTGGGCCTTGTAGGAATCAAGCCTGGGAAGGGCAGCAGGTTGGTGGCCTCCTGAGTGGCTGTGGCCTGCAGGCCCCGTCAGTAGATTCCCTTCACCCTCTTGTTGTCCGGGTCGAAGGGAGATTTCAGGTGAACCTGGGCAGCATAGGTGACTCCCATCCTCTCCAGAGCATAGTCCCCACTCTTCACAAAATCCAGTGAGACCTAGAGCAGAGGAGGGACAGGTCACCTGCCTGTGACTAGGGATGGATTGGTTTTCCACACATCTGCCTCTCTGTGCCAAAGTCCCTTCTTTGAGCCCAGAGAAGCAGATTGTATCCTCTGAGCCCAAGCTAGACCTGAGCACCTGGGCTCCAGCTCAGCGCCGATATGGCAGCCAGTAAGACATATTGTACAGAATGACACCCTCCCACTCCAATAGTTTGTCCCTCACCCAGCGGGCAGACAGTGGGGGACAGGGGAACAGCTAGTTTCTGGGAGTGGTCTAAGCACACAGCTGACACAGGGCAGGGGGTGGGTGACCAGGTGGAAACGAATCCTGAGAGGCAGGGATGGATAAAATGGTTCTCTGAACAGCATGGCTTCAATGTCTTCCCCACCTCATACCCTGGCTTGCCTTGCCCAGGAAGCCCTCTGGAGCCTGTCAGCCCCCGGAGCAGGTGCTCCTCAGGCAGAGAGAGTGTCATGCCCACCTGGCACAGCTGGTGTAGCGCTGGACTTCACAGGGGCTGCCCAGGCCACCCAGGGAGCCAGTCCTTCCTATATAGCAATTAACCCAGGGCCAGGTTCAGAGAGGCGTCTGGGGCTTAACTGGGACCTCTCATTCCTGGCAGCTCAGGGCTGGATAAAAAAGAGAAAACCAAACAAGGCTGTTTATGAGATGGGAGCTTTAGAGGGGCTGCGACTCTGAGCTGTGAGGTCCCTGCAGGACTGGGAGCTGGTTGTTGATGGCTGATGGCCTTCAACCATCTAAAGGCAGGCATTCCGGGAGTAGGTGACAGAGCTGGCAAAGTCCTGCTAATGAACACCCACGAGGCCTGAAACGGTGCCTTTCTGTTCTTGGGGCAGGACTGTTGATCTTACTGAGAAATTCGTGTTATCTCACTGGTATTCCGGGGATGGATTGATCTACAAAGCTCGCTCACTTTGTTCTTTGAAAGAAAAGATGCAAGTGTCTCCCCTCCACCCCATCCACCCTGGCACAGACCCAGGCTCCCATGTCCTGGTGTCAGAGAAGTTCCTGGGTCACCAGGCTTCACTGTCAACCGTGAAGCTGCATCACATGGCTGCTGATCAGGTTCCCACACAGATTGGCAGTCCATAAAAAACAGACCTGTGGGGAGGATGAGGCTCAGGGAAAAGTTCTTGTCCAAGGTTACAGACCAAGAAAAGGGCAGAGGCCAAAAGGCTGGTGATGTCAAGCCATGTCACCAGTGGCCAACCTTTTGGGAATCCTGCAGGACAGTGTGGCCTTGCCCAAGGCGGCATGAGCACTGGTGTGCCCCTGCTGGCTGACTGTCTCCAGCCTGGCTCCTCCTCCCTACCGTGGGCTGTGACTGGGTATTGAGACCTCATTCAGGCTTGGACAACCACAGACTGACCCTAGGGGATGCCTTGCATGCAAAGACATTGACCATGCCTGGAAAGATGGGAAGAAGAGTCAGGAGCAGCCCCTTCCCTCTTGGGAAGGCTTCCAGCACCTCCATCCCCGACCATCCAGGCTAACCTGGTACGCAGCCTGACCCAGTTCCCAGGGGCCACCTAGGTCTTATAGCTTTGTTTGTCCTGGTCTCCATAGCCTAGGGCTGGGCTTACTTGGTGGGCATGGGGTTGGCTGGGATCATGGAGTGTCTGGGATCAGGAGCACAGAGGAGGAGAAATGGGGTCTTGAAAAGAATCTGGGTTTTGGGTCACCTTGGGTTCCACCCCTTACATAGAGAGTAGGCAGTGGCTCAAGGTTATGGTCTCTGGTTTCAGGGGCCAGAGGGCATTAGCTCCTACCTCACACCTCCTTTTGATCAGAAAAGTCTAGAGTTGCCGCAGTCAGACTCTTTCAGACAGGAAAGAGAGAGTTCTGAGGACTGCTGGAGACACAGCCTTCCTCTTGCCTCCTCCTTCCTTTCTACACTCCCAGAATGCTCAGGTGGGGACAGAAGTGCTGGTGTGGAGCCTGGGAGGGGGCTGAGGCGCCCATTAGCAGTGACAAAGAACGGAGCTCACCTGTCCACCACTGGGATCACAGATGTAGCCATAGGCGATGGTCTTATCCAGGGTGAACCCAAAGCCGGCCCTCCGGACGTGGCCTACCACTTGACCATTCCTCCAGATGGCCTCCAGGCCAAACATGGGCACTTTCCTGAAAGAAGCCATAAAGACAGTTGGGAGGAGAACAGGAAGCTGGAGTGTGCATGGGCCCCAGAGGCCCCAGTGCCCAGCCCAGGATGCCAGGGGACAGGCTGCAGGTGAACGGATGAATGAACAGAAAACACCACATGTGAGGCCTGACTTTGGAGCTGATAGAAACCCTGTGTATTTGGGAAGGCCCAAGTTGAGCCCAGTCTCTATGTAACTTCCAGTGTGGTCTACACGTCACCCTATCAGGCTTGTTTTACTGTGCTGGGTCTTTTTCCACAGTATGGTGCATACTTTACTAAAAGGATTTTCCTTTATTCCCATGTACTTCTCACTGTACAATTTTCAAAAGTTCAAAATAGGAGACAAAAAAAATAAACTATTATCCAGAGATGCCAGCCCCGGGTGCCATCTGCAGACTATTCTTCTGGATGATTCCACAGCCACAGCTTTGCAAAGCTTATGTGGAGTGAGGAGGCCACGCACATTCGGACACTCCCTGGGTCTGTAGCCTGGGGCCACAGCATCCGGGTCCCACCAGCTAATGGGGGAGGATGAAGATGAAGGCGGTCTGGTGAATGTCCCCTTGTCTCCTTTGGTCACACACCAGCCCAGCAGAATGCGTGCTGTTCTTATTCTGCAAAGGAGGAAAAGGGCCTCCCAGAGGCTCCCAACCTACCCAGGCTCTAGCACAAAGCAACCAGGGCCGTTCTCTGTCCCAGGGATGAGAATTTCAGCACTGGGCAAGAAACCTGAATGGTTGAGCAGGTGTCATCCTGCTGCTCCCAGAGCCAGACATCACATTGCAAGTGCTTCATGGGGGTCAGAGGCTCTACCCAAACCCTGTCCTGCTTGTGAGGTCTGCTTGTGAGGTCTCCTGAGCAGCTGCCAGGGAGATGGACAAGCTGTCAGACAGAGATGCATCCGGACAAGAACCCAGGAGAAGCTACAGGATGGTGGCAAACCCCTGCTCTGCTCACTGACGCTTGTCACTCTTGACACTTCTTTGATGGCTCCAGAAATCTGGGCAAAGAAGCACCGTTTGTGGCTGGTTGTCAGCTACGTATTCACAAACCCAGACATCTGCCTTCCTGGAGACAGTTGGGTTCCCGTGGGCCCCATCAGCAGGCTAACACCACCCAGCTCTGTAATAACCTGGAAACCCATGTGAAACCCGGACTCCTGGAATCCAAACTTGCCCAAGAATCCAGAGAACTTGGGCCTGGATCCAAGTTAAGTGCTCAGAACCACCCCTTGGCAGGCAGAGCTGAGGATCAGGTCTCCCAGGCAGGATCTCTCCCTCCGCCTGTGCCATGTGACTGGTCAGGAGCCCTCCATCCCTGGTATCCCATGGTCCCCATTTGTAAGTGGAGACATGGCCCCAGTCTGGTCCCTCTCACCCCATCACTGAACCATGAAGAGGATTTAACTGGAACAGGTGGGGAAGTGGCAGCACAGTGACTGGAAGAAGGTCCAAGACAAGGTTCCCCCACTTCCCATACCCTGGGCCTGGCTCCACCCACCCAGAGGCTTGGCCCGGTAGCTCCTTCCTCATCTAAAATCTTCACGTGAGGGAAGTGGGCCTCCCAGTGTACCCGGACCCTGCTTACCCTCACCCACTCTCCCCACCCCACAGTCCTGTCCCTGCCTGGCCCTGGAGGTGTCTGAGTTTGTGGTGACTGGCCTGGTTTGTGTACCAGCTCTGCCTTCCCCAGTGCAGGACTCAGCCAGGTACGTGCTTCCTCGGCCTTAGTGTCCCCATCTGTGACAGCTATTGTGTGCATTCTGGGAGACAGGAGCTGTCAGCACCAGGGGTTTTGGACGGGGACATCAGGGCCCACCAGGATCAGGTGCTCACTCCTCCACGGTGAGGCACACAAGGCGCCGGCGGAGGCCTGCATCTCGCTGCTTCTCCAGAGCTTCACGGCCCAGAAAGGGCACGGTGGACTTCAGCTTGCAGGTGAAGGCCAAGCCTGCCTCCAGGGGACTGTCATCAGGTCGCAGGTCTGCGTGCCAGTGCCGGTAACCTGTGAGGGACAGGCCATGGGGTCAGTGCCCAGCTGTGGTGTGGGACAAGCCACATGGATGCTGCTTAAACCCACCTCCCTCTAGCACAGCCTCCAGCTGCCCACCAACTTCTTTTCCAGAAGGTTCCCTTGAGTGAGCTCCCAAGAGCTAAGCATTCCAGCCCTGCTCCACCATTCTGGTGGAACTGGGATGGACCTGGGAAGGGGGCTGGGGCAGCCCAAAGGGAGAGCCTTGTCATCCTTGTGGGTTGTGAGTGTGTCTACCCAGTGCCCCTTCTGTTCTGGCTCTTTACCTCTCAGGGAAGGGTTGAGGGTGAGGCTCAGAGGTAGAACACCCATGTAGCATAAACCAGACCACGGGCTCAAGCCCTAGCACCAGGGGGAAAATGCCCCAAGTCTCTCTCAAATCCTACCCTGGCCTTGCTCCCTCAGTACACTGGGCAGAGCTCCACCTGAGTCCAGGTGTGGGCAGGTGTGGTCATTGAACAGAGTTTAAGAAAATAATGCTGAGAGAAAGGAGACAGTGGTGTGAAAAGCAGGAAGCCTGCAATAACTTCTCTGCATCCCAGGTACCTGGACATGACCCTGTACTCACCTTTCTCGATGCTCAGTGAGTCAATGGCGCGGTACCCTGCGTTGACAAGGCCGTGCTTGGCACCTGCAGTCATCACAGCCCGGTACACAGGCACGCAGGATGCCCGGGGTATGTGCAACTCCCAGCCCAGCTCTCCCACAAAGGACAGCCTTATGGCCCGAACCTGGGAAGATGAAGCCAGGGCTTAGACAAGCTGGCTCAGATCACTAAGGTCTAGGGACAGGCCACCACTTACTAGGGTCTGCTTCTCCTGCTACTGTTCCTATCAGCCAGCCTAGCCAAATTGCAACCAAGAAATAGGGTCTTCCAAAGTGAGTTCACATGAGATGCTCTGGAAATCTTTAAGGCAAAGAAAGGGGTCCCCAGACTTCAGACCTTCTAAGTGACTGAGCTAGCACCATGCATGTCCTTCGGCAAGCCTCTTGACCTCCCTTTGGCCTCAATTTCCTTGTCCGTAAAGTGGGGTGAGGAGCCTTGGTTCTGTTGTTTTATGAAGCCCTAAGCCTAGTCCACGGGGAGTGGGTGGGAAGTCAGTGGCACAACTCATACTGGCACACTGAGTGGGGTCCAAGGAATTGAAAGGGGAGGCGACTGAGCACCAAGTCCTTCATTCGAGAAGTCGATTGCTCACTAGTGTGGTCAGCTTAGGCCAGGTGCTGGGGTCTGAAGACAGGTACAGCCACTGCCCCCAGGACTAAGGTCCAGAAGGATTGGCAAAAAGCACAACCAAGCTCTGAGTGGCAAAATGCTGGGAGGCAAGGACCTTGCCCAGGAGAGCCAGCCTGGGCTCAAAGGCTAAGCTTGCAGGTGGCCCTTCCCGGTCGAGGGCGGGGATGGTGCCAGGCAGAGCAGTAGAGGCTGGTGGTACAGGAGGCAGGAGACCGAAGCCCTAAGGCCTTGGTGTGAGTCATGACTATTTAGCACTTGCACAAGAGCTGGGTGCCAGGGACTGGGCCCAAACCCCATGGAAAGGAAAGTGCCACTCATTGCCTATCCCTGGGCAAAGCCTCTCATGTACATTTTCACCCTTCATAGCCCATGTGCTGGTGGGGACCACCATGAGTAGTGTCCAGGAGCTCATGCAGAGACAGAGGTACCAAGAGGTGCAGCCAGCCCCACTGGGTACAGCTAAGGTTCTGAGAGGGTATATCCCACACACCCACACACTATGGGAGCCACAGCAGCATCGGGGACTCCTTGTGCAGAAGGACATGACTTTTCCAGGAGTTTGGTTTTGGCACATGTGAAATTGTAACACACCTGGCAACTCGTGCCCACTTCCCAACCTTTAGGCAAGACCTTGACTCCACAGTTTCTCCATGGGTAAGGCCTGATCATCCAGCTCTGGACCAACACCCAGCTCACCAAAGGCACATGGAGGTCAGCACATCTTAGAAGGGCAGAGAAGCAAGGAGCTGGTCTGGTCCTGCTTGGACTGAAAGGCCAAAAAGCCTATGCAGGGCCCAACTGCTTGGCCAGCCAACCAACTCTAGCTCTTTATGAACTTAACACTTTAATCGCACTGCCACCGATGGATGGGATTCTTTTGAAACCACACAAATTTGCTCTGAGTTACCATTTTCCAGGACCTCTCAAAACACTCAAAACTGACACAGAAACTGTACTGTTGACATCTCCCTGCCTCCCTGGTACAGGATGTAGGCCCCTGACAAAGATGGCCTTGTCAACAGGGTTCTAATTTTAGACAGTCCACAGAGGACTTGGGGCTCAAAGCCAGTCTTATTTTGAAGCAGGAAAAAAATCATTTTGAAAGTGCACCTACTAACAGCCCCTCAGCTGTGGATCCCTGTTCACACACTCTTCACCCAGCCAAGTGGGCGAGTGGGGCAGAGTTCACAGGTGCCTGACCTCTCCCATTCCTTCCCAGCTCTCAGCAGCTCAGGGAGGTCCAAGGCAGCTGCACCTGGTCCCCATTGTACCCTGTGACCAGCTGGCCTATGGCAGGTGCTCGAGAAAAACTCCTAGACAAAGGAAGGTTATCACCCATGGTCCTCTGTCTCCCTGCAAAGTGAGGGAAAGGAGTGTGGGGATAGCCACATGTTCTCCTACTGGGAAGACCACTGTCCTCCAGACAGTTTGCATTTTTCTCCCCTGAAACAGTGGATCAAATGAGGGCCTCATTTCTTCCAAGTGGGGTTGCATAAGGACGGAGAAGGCAGCGAATGAAGACATCCAGAACTCAGACTTGGGTGGGAGCACATCTCCCAGCCTCCCACTCACTGGCCTCACTCGGCCTTGGGGAGGTGGCCTGACTTCTCAAGACAATAGGTTGAGGACAGGCTCACATGCAGCAGGCTACAGAAAGCACTCTGCCTGGCACATAGTTACCTGCAGGAAATATTGGCTCAGGTGGGCTTTAAAAGGCCCAAAAGAAAGTGGAGCCCCTTACAAGATGGAGACCCTGGCAGTGGAGTCAAAATGGTGGAAGATCAGCAGGAAGACCCTTCAGCCAGATCTTGTTTAAACCCTTTCCTTGCCCTAAAGAAAAAGTGAATTCAGCAGTTTTAGGATATAAAGCCAACACACAAAAATCAGATGGGTTTCTACACACTAGCAATGAACAATCCAAAGAAGGGAATTAAAACAATTCTATTTACAACAGCACCAAGATGAATAAAATATCTAGGAATATAGCTAATCAAGAAGTTGATTAAGAAATTAGACACAGTGAATTCAAAGACATTCCACGCTCATAGGTTGGAAGATCTAGTACTCTAAGATGTCCACATTGCCCAAGGTGACCTATAGGGTGAATGCAACCCCTATCAACGTCTCAATGGTATTTATTTTGCAGAAATAGAAGAAATCACCCTAAAATTCATATGGACTCTCAAAGGACCCCAATAGTCAAATCAGTTTTGAAAAAGAACTTAGTTGGAGGATTCAACTCTTCCTGATTTCAAACCATATTATGACTCAGCTTCAGTAATCAAGACAGTGTGGTGCTGTCATAAAGGCAGACAACTACACAAATGGGATAGAATAGAGTCCAGAAATAAACCCTCATCTTCAACAACGGTGCCAAGACCATCTCCACACAACCTTGGCCCCAGCTCCAAGGCTGAGCTGGTGCCCAGGGCAGGGGAGACTGAGCCACTCCTGGGGGATGCCCCAAACACGTGTAGCATCAGAGCCAGCCAGTGTGTGTAAACATGGCGTGGGGACTCCACCTGCACCGCCCTTTTAGATCACATTAGCTCATGGCAGTCTCACACATTTCCAACACACCATTCTCTACTTCAGTCATCCCTTAAATAAATGAGGATCCCAGGGGCCCAGAAGGGAGGAGGGCAGAGTCTAGAACATGTGTAGCTTTCTGCAGAGCCTGGGGTCCCAAGCCCATGGAGAGGGAAGCAAATTGCCAACAGGAGGGAGGAGTTTTGGTTTTAAGCACTCTGGAGACTCCTGAGGCATTTTTTTTTTTTGTAGTACTGGGGTTTGAACTCAGGGCCTACACCCTGAGCCACTCCACCAGGAATGTACTCTTTTTGATAGAGTCTTGTGAACTATTTGCCTGGGCTGGCTTTGAACTGCAATCCTCCTGATCTCTGCCTCTTGAGTAGCTAGGATTATAGGCGTGAGCCACCGGCACCTGGCCCAAGGCACTCTTGATTCTAAAAACATCACTATTGGGGGAGTACCCAAGTGCCCCCAATTGTCTGGTTTGAAGGTTAGTAGAGAGGGAAGTAAGCATGGTAGTGATTCTAGTGATGGTGACATGGGTGTGGTGGTAATACGGTACCGGTAAAGATGATGGTGGTGATGGTGGTGGTTATGATGCTTGTGGTGGTGACAGTGATGGTCAGTGATGGCAGTGGTGATAGTGATGGTGATTGTGGGGATAGTTCATTTTCTAAGAATAAATAAAACGTGTGCTGTTCAAATCACACTTCACACACTTGACCCTGCTTGAGGATCTGAAGTCTCTCCAGGACTTGTTGACTTCAGGGTCCATCCCCTACCCTCAAGCAAGCTGGATCTGTCAATGATCCTCAGAGGAAAGAGGCAACTGATAAAGCCCCAAATCACCACCCAGGTTGTCTGTCTGCACCCACAGCCAGCAAACGGGCTGCAGGAACTTGGAGAAAAAGGATGCACAGCACACAGATGAGTCCCCACCCTCAGCACACACAGAGGGTTATGTGGGATGACCCCAAACAACCTCATTCCAGCAGGTCTTGATCTTACACTTTCATGGCAGGCAGACTTCAGACTGCCCCAGGCTGCGCCCACTGTGTCTCTCTCGGCTATATCTTGGAACTGGCTTGTGACATCCTGGGGCTATCTAAGGCCTCCCTCAGCAAATTTGTGCAGGTCTGGCAAAGTGAGTTTTTAGGCAGCAGCTACAACCCAATTGGCAGGTGTGTGCCCTATAAATGCCTCAGATTCTCTGGCTGGCAGGTCATGGTTTATCTAATGTGTACGGGTGCAAGGATGCTCCATCCTGAACTAATCGAGTCCTAATGGTGCCACGCTAGGACTTCTCACCATCAGGAAAAGAAAACAAATTTCCTTTAGATTTGAAATTAATTTTCAGAAGAAAATTGCTTTATGACCATGCCTCATGATGGCTTCCCGCCTACCGGCTGCTTTGCTGAAAGGGGCTGTCCTCAGTGAGGGGGTGGTGAGGCTGTCCTCAGCTGGTGAGGAGAGGGGGTTTGTCCTCAGTCGAGGTGCTGGGAACACCGTGTCTGGTCCAGTACTAGCTGAGCTGAGCTCCAGGAGACACGCCGGGAAAGCACTTCTCCACTGGGAATCTCTCTGGCCTTGAGACAAATATTTGGGGAGCAAGGACAGCTGGTCTGCTGGCTGCTGGGTGGACAATAACTTCTCCCAGCCTCCCTTCTTCCTCTAAGAATGCAAGGATAGTGGATGCCTGGCACAACCCAAGCACATCAGAGAAATCCTACTGCAAAACGGCAATGAGGCTCAGTGGGCATCACTGAACAAGTCCTGTCACGAGTGGGGGTTGGTGGCTATGGCCCACTGGCCTGAGTCTGCAGTCCTTGGCTCTCAACCTCATCGTTCCTCACGTCTCTGCTCAACCAGGAGACTGTGCTGACTACGCAGGCGCACACGTTCCTCTCCCACAGCTGTCTGGCTGGAAGCCAATTGAGCTCCTATAAATAGTTGGCCTGGCTCCATGCTCTGGTCCCTGAGCCCCTGCTCATTGACCAACAGTTCGTCAACACATTTTAAAGCCAGCATAAGATATTATTTAGAGGAATATGAAATTCCCCCTGGGTTCTGAAAGGATTCCGTGTCTGGACATAGTGTGGATGGCCCAGAAAAGATTTTAGACCTCGTCTAGACTTTGTGCAACAGATGGGGACACAGAGGCCGGGAAGGCATCCCACAGAATCAGATGCCAGGCAGAACTGGAAGTCAGGCATCTGGCTCCCACTTCTCTGAGTCTGGGGTACTGCAGAGGCTTTGGTCTCCATGAACGTCTGTGACTGTGCTCTGTGGGCCACAGAGCCAGGGCAGTGGCCAGCCCAGTTCTGTAGCCTGAAGTCCTGCCGACAGCTGAATGGTCACCCTTCCTGCTAGCCAGAGAATAGGAGGCCTCTATATTCCAGACGCAGACCCCCTGGGGCATGTATGTGGTCTGGGTTACTTTGAGGGACAGCCTTTAGGTCCATTAAAATCACAAAATGTACATCAAGGGACTAAATCTTGTTCTATTTCACCCATATCTCCCTCAGGTCCTCTCAGGAAAAAGGCAGCGGTCACTGGGGATAGGATTCCCTGGCCGGGCACCATCTTACAAGACTCCAGCTGCAGCCCAAACTGGACTCCCCCAGGCCTCATGCCTCAAGAGCTGGGCTCACTGGCCACCAGGCAAGTCCTGTCCTCAGGAGTCTGCCTATGGGTAGCTGTGACCTCCAAGGGCACAGGGAGAACCAGAAGAAAAGGGACAAGAAGCTGGTGTGGCTGCATTTTGGGCCAGACCTTGAGATTTCCACAACACAAGGGGCCTCATACTGCTCTGGTCACATGCTCTGACAGGAGCAAGACCCAGGTACTGCCTGTTAGCAGGGGTGTGACAATAGGGTGAGCTTCTGGCCAAGCTGGGGAGACAACAGTGTCTCCTGCCACCCGACAGCATCTGTTCCTCTCACGCTGTGCAGAAGGCAGGAGACCTTGCAGTGGGCCCTGGACGACAGGGTGGCATGCTGGGAGGGATAACAGGATGGGGCAGGGTCCAGGATAGCTGCTTTAGTGCCCTGGTTCACCACTGCCGACAGGCAGTCCTCAGGCCGGTACCTACCTCCCCATGGCATGGCCTCCATATTGAGGGGCTGAAGACACTAGTGCCCACTCTGTCCTTCTATAGGACCCAATTCTCCCTCCTGTGAGGGTCTCCTGTGGACTCTCATTCCGTGTCAGCTCCTCTCCAATGGTGGCCCCTCCCTGATGCCCGGGGCTGTGTCTGCAGGTCCCTCTGGCCCCATCTGACAGGAGGAGAGTTCCTGGAGGGCAGGGGCTGTACTTGCTACCTGGGCTCCGGGTCTGGCTGGCATCAGTGCAAGCTGCTCCTGACCAATGTATCTGAAATTCATTGAGAGAGGTAGAGGAGGAAGGAAGCTGCTATTGGGAACTGATCCTTAGGTTCAGAGTGAAACACCATCGCTAAGGGCGTAGCTCAGTAGAGCACTTGCCTAGCACGTGCAAGGCCCTGGGTTTGACCCTGGCACCAGAAGAAAACAATGAAATGCCAGAACTCACTGAAAGTCTACAGTGGTGCCACATGCACAGATGGAACCAGGAGGTATAACTACCATGGGCCCCACCCCAATCCAGCTCCACTTGGATCCTAATAGTTTGGCCTTGATCATATAGACAGGCTCGATAGCCTCATTGTCACTAGGCAGGTGAAATGGGGCTCAGAATCCCCCCCAGGTCTGGATGTGCCCCCATAGATCCAGGCACCTCTTGGGATTTTGCCTTACCTGGGGTTGTGAGTTCCCCACTCATCCATAGCCCCCACAGGAGACTGGTCTGGCAACCCCCGCCCCCAGATCCAATAGGGGCTCTGGCTTAGAGAGTGCTGTCTTCTCCCCACGCTAGAGCTAAGATAGCCTGAGCATGGGAAGGGGTTCAGCCCAGAATTCACCACCAAATGAGTAGGCAGCACCTCTGACTCAGTGGGCCCAGTTCTAGGCTCCTGTCAGTCCTGTCTCAAGTCAACGATCTGAGCATCAGAAGAAGATGGTGTGCGAGGACATTCCTCACTGGGCCATTTCCAAACAGAAGGAACTAACTCAACACAGTAAGGCACGCGTACTGCTTACACATTGGAAGGGACACACAAGTCTTTAGCGGGCTCTCAGAGCATGTTGAAAGGAACAAGAAAACAGTGACTAGAGAACAAAGTGACACACTGACCATACACAAAGGATCCCAACTCGGTTAAAAACAGACAGACATAGATGACGGAGGTGTACTTAGAAGAAACACACCAACATCTGACAAGCTTTCTCTGGGACTGGGATGAGAGGGGTTTTCACAAACTTGTTCATATTTTATAAACATTCCCAAGACTATGGTGACAAACGCTATGTCTTTGTCAGATGTGGCAGGCGAGCCTTATGCCATGTGTCTCCAGATCTGCATAAAGACCTATAATCCCATTCCAGGGCTGAGAGAAGGAAGGCCCGGTGAGGTCCAGGTCATACCCAAGTGGTTTTGCAGAAGTGAAGTCTGCCCCAGGTCTTGCACGGCCCCTGCCACACAGTGATGGTTGGGAACAGTGATCAGTATTATTTGAATATTTTACACCATCGTTAGCTAGCAGCAGAGAGGACAGTGAGGAGAGGCAACTGCTGTGGGTGTCCTCCGACACCCACCTCCGGCTAGGCCCTCCTGTGACCCTGGGCAGTATGGGTTCTGTGTCAGCTCAGCCCAGGCCTTGGCCTGGATCCTGGGCCCCAGGTGAAGGCAGTCAGTCAGTCCAGCCAGGCTGGAGAGGCAGCCAGGGCCAGGACAGGGCCCTCGTGGGAGGGAAGGCAGCTGGAGCTGCATGTCCCAAGTGACCTTTTTGGAGCAGCCCTGCTGGTGGGAGGAGGGGCACTGGGTTTTGGATGGGAGAGGACATGTTCCCACCTGGTCTCCTCCTTCCCCAACTCCCCAAACATCTGAACCACACACAGGCTGAGACTACGCCAAGCCTCAGCACAAGGAGAGAGACACACTGCTCTCTGTACATCTGAACCCAGCCCCAGACAAAGCTGGATACCAGATGGTGAATCCATGTCACAAATGTCACCCAAGCTACAGTCCAGAGGTCAGGGTGCTACCTAGTTTAGGGTAGAGCTGTGCTACTCTCCCAGAGTACCCGCCCTCTCTGGTCCCAGCAAGCAGCTTTGCACTAAGGAGGCAGGAAGCAAGCTAGACAGAGACACCCTGGCGTCCTGACCCCCAGAGCAGCCTCTGGAGAGGGGAGGTGGGACTGGAGCCCACAAAGTTCCTTTATCTCTTTTTCTCTCTGGCAGTCTCCTCCCCAGCAGTCATCGCCACGTTGTTTATTTGCTAACAGGACCCAGCTTCGCCCCTGGAGGCCTCAGGCCACTCTGCAGGCCAGGATCTCACTCCCCACCAACATTCCTGAGTATTTCCCCCCTAAAACCCAGGCCGGCCACCCTGTCCTCTCCCTAAGGCCACACCAGTGTTATTGACACAGATTTGTGTGTTTGGGTCTCATTAACTGGGTGGCCAGGGCAGCCCGTCCAAGCCTCTCAGAGCTCATCAAGGCCGTATTCCCACTTCCTAAGCTCTGGAAGGCTCTGCACGCCTGGGATCCCTTCCGGCAGCATGGCTCACACACCGCCCGATCAGCAGGAAATCATACAGCCAAGCCCTCAGCGGGTGAGTCTGCCCCGGGGCAGACTCAAGAACAAGACTGCACACGTTTTGGATTATCACAAATGGGGTGCTGCTGGTGTCTCTGGGACAGAGGCCAGGGAGGCTGCCAAACCCCCCGCAGTGACCAGGATGGCCCTCAGCACAGAGTATCCGTTCTGAAATGTCGAGAGTGCTGAGGCTGGGAGGCTTGCAATGGAACCCTCCCCACTGTGGCCAGGACATCGTGGTGACACTTGCATGTGTGTGTGAGATACAGAAAACAGTGGCCAGTGCATGGGGAGGGAGCCCTGTCAGCCTCTCACCTCAGCCTGAAAGTCAAAGTGGAAATCACAATTCCTATTTTTCAGCAAGGAGAACAAGGTCCAGAGAGGGTTCTGGCCCAGAGCCTGACCCAGGGTCCCTGAAGGTGCCCCCTGAGGTCTACTGGAGCCCCAGCGGTGACCCTGGCCACCATCTCAGAAGAGTTGAGCTTCAGCTATCGTGTCTTGGCCTTCTGGGAGCTGGTGGGTACAGTTCTCTGAAGGTCAGGCCCTGCTCTGGCCTGAGCAGCTCCTCCCTCCTCCCATGGGTAATGGGGGAGGGATGCTGAGGAGGAAGAGCTGCCTCCCCAGAGGACATGGGAATCTGTACAGCAGATGTTCCTAGGCCCTGTCATTTCCAGGGAGGCAAAGGAAGTAACAGTCACCTGACAGGAGAGCAAACCTATGTCTTTGAGGAGGGCACACAAGGTAGCTGTGTAGACAGTGAGGTCCCCTGGAAGGAGTTCCAGCAAGTGCCAGGCACCAGATGGAAGACAAGCAATGCCGAGACTTTGATCCCCTTCCAATAACCAAGCTTCCAACAGCTTGTAGGTGAGCTGTGGTCCTCATGGTCACTGACTCACAGTTGGGAACTGAGGCCCAGGGAGGTAGAGGGACTGGCCTAAGGCGCCAGGCTCCCAGGTCCCAGCCCTGGTTTGTTCCCTTGCCACAAGCTGCTGCCACCCACACCCTGGTAGCCACTAGCCACTGGTACCTACCAGGTGCCCAGCGACTCTCACCAGCTGGTGGGTGGAGAAGGGGAAGGCCTCGTCGCTCAGGTCAGAGTCCACCACCTCCTGGAGAATGGCCCGGCTGCAAGGACAGTGGGGATCAGTATGAGCCAGAGGGGCTTTCTGAGCACTTGTGGGGCCAGGAGGGCAGTGGGGTGGCAGCGAACAGGACAGTGTCTACCCTCATATGGCAGACAACAGTAAACATGGTCTTCACACAAACACACCATGATGGGTACACACCACAAATACCACCAGGTGAGAAGGCCACCTTCCTAATGCCAGGGACTGGTGGAACCCAGGAGAGCAGACTGGGGCAAGCTCTGTCTCAGGAGGGTAAACTGAAAAAAGTAACAAAAGTAAGGTGGCTTGCCCAAGCAGCAGCTGGGTGCCCAGGTCCCAGCCCCAGTGGGAGCACTCCCCTGATGTGGCCCTCCTCTGCACCCCCACATTCTCCAATCAGGCACCTCCCCATGCTGAGGAGGTACACAGCTCGCTCAGCCACCCCATCCTTGTGATAGACTGTCACCTCCCCGAGAGCGGGGCCATGCCCAGGCTGGAATATCTCTGGAGCTCTGGGCGCATCCTGTCCTGAACAGCTGGTGCATATTGTCACATGTGTCTGCTTCTCTGAGCTCCACTCTGTGCTCCTGGCACTCCTGCTACTGATAACCCAAGACCTCGCTGGGACCACACCCCAGCCTCTCCTGGGAACCCTTCTGTGCCTTCCCACGGTCTCACCAGGCTCCCTGTCCTCACTTAGTCTTTCATCACCCTTCAGCTCTTGGCTTAACTGTCATCTCCAGATAGCACTCCAGACTCACTGAGTTTGGGTCAGGTGTCCCTTACTCAGGGTCTGACTGTCTCCTACCAGGAGTCTCTCCCACTGCGCCCCACTAATCCTGGCCACTTTGTGCCAACAGGGTCCTGCATCCCGACAGAGAGGGCAGTTGGTGAATAGGACAGATTGAGAACAAGGGGCTTGATATAGCAGGGCACGTTCCTCCTTGACAGGAGAGGGCCCCTCCACCTCCGCCCATCAGGGAATCCAGCGGGTGCTGGGGCTGTCAGGTGGCTGCTCTCAGAAACACTGCCGACCCTAATCCTCTCTCCCAGTGCCGGGAGCTGCCACCCACGCCCGCCTGAGGTGCTCAGCCATGGTGAAGTCTCAGCCAAGATCCTTATGTAACCCTGGTCCCCACGTGGTACTGCCCGGAGAGCATCTTGACTCCAGCTGCCTCTCTGCAGCCCTGAGGGAGCCACACAGGAGGGAGGCAGGGGCTGCTCCTGGGTGTTTCCCACAGGGATGGAGGCTGGAGCTGCCCTCTTCAGTGGGAGTGGTGGTGAGGGACTTTAGCTCAGGCTGTGGTCTCAACGATGCCAGGCACTCCCAGCCACAGGGTCCATGTCCATGGAGGAGAGGAGACTGGAGAACATGGGCTTCCCAAAAGTCTCAGCCCCTCATGTACCTCCAACCCCACCAGCCTCACCCCTATCTGCTAAAAGGGGACAGAGATGTCCCTCCCAGAGCCACTGTGAGAAAGCAGCATGAAAGAGTGGGCTGAGCACCTGATGTGCACCATTGCAACAGTGTCCTTCCATTTCTGCACTGTACAGCACGGTCCCCACCAGCCAGGCGAGGCTGTTTGAACAAAACTCATTAGAATTAAAAATCCAGTGCAGTAGCCACATTTCAAGGGCTGAAAGTCACATACAGCTTAGCAGCTGTCCTCCTGGCCAGCTCAGGGATGACTTTTTCAGAAAGTTCTGCCGGGCAGCTGTTCACATGGCACCTCCCCTGGCCCAGGTGCTGTGCTAAGTGCTTCCCGCATGACTCTGCCGGCTTAGCCCATCTGTGGAGGTGACATTGTTCTCGTGGTAAACTTGACATGCTGGAGGAGAACATTAGGAGAGTACCAGGAAGTGAAGCTCTTCCCGAAGTCCGCAGGGCATATGAGGCTGGCCGGCCCCCAGACCTCTCCTCGATCTACCTGGCACCATCCCTCCCTTCTTGCGCACCTGCCTCCCCAACTCTAAAAATAGCCCCATTCCTGTTCAAGGTCGCCATGGCCATGAAGCAGAGGCTCCTCCAGCTCAACAGGTGGACCCCACTCTTTATCCTGACATGTGGTACTATGGAAGACACTCCCACAGTACCGCCATTGTGACCAGTGCTGGCTGTGCGTGCTGTCTGAGCAATCTCCCTAAGTCCACATCCCTGCCCCTCTCATCACCAGAGTCATCTCTGGTCCTTGTCGCATGAAAATGTGCTGGCCACATCTCCCTCTTCTCCTCCCTCCTGCCTCTCCAGCTGTCCCTCAGAGCCATGCTCACCAAGACCACAGGAAGCACCACACTACCAGACTCACGGGAGCCACAAGGGTTCAGCTCATCCCTCAACTTGGGAATCCCGCTTCACCTGGCCTGAGGCCCTCAAGCACCTGCTGGCCTCCTGCCCTGGCCCAGCATCAGCGACAGCACGAAAGCTCCAGTTAGATTGTGTTCCTTTTCTGCAGGAGCAGCCTCTGGGCCCACAGGATGTCTCCCTACTGCTCCTCAAGCACACTTCCTACTGCCCTGCTCCATCCTGGCCCTATGTGTTTCCTCATACACACCAGGCACTTGTCTGCCATAGGCCCTTTGCACCAGCTGTCTCCTCTGTCAGGAACACTGACCCTCCAGAGAGCTCCAAGGTTGAATTTCTCATTTCCTCCCGCTTGCCCAAATGGCTCAACAGACGTTGGTTTTCATGGGCAGCCCCAGTCAAACACGTGGCAGAAGCCCAACCATGTTAAAGTTCTTGACTGACTCAGTCTACTCGTTAGCTCACCTAGGGTCAATCTCCCGCTCGGTGTGGGGGAGGGGGCAAGACCAGGACTTTGGCTAAAGTCACCAGGGAAAACAGATCCAGCAGGGTCTACAGGGTAGAAGGGATGTTATATGTCACAGCTGTGCTTGTCAGAGTGATTGTGTCAGGGACCTCTAGCTGGAGACACAGCTTCTCCCCGTCACACTCACCTCAGCCCCCCTTTCTGACAGTTTCATAAGTGCAGTGGCTCTTTATCCCTGGCCTCCTAGAAGTGGCACTTCTCTCCTGTTCCACCCAGCCTAAGGCCCAGGACTGGGCAGGAAGCCCTGGGTCATCTCCCACTCGGATGTGCTGTCCAGTCCCTGGGAAGGCTGGGCCAGGAGTGTCTTCTCCTGAGGGTTTCTAACTGGTTCACCAGGCAGTGCTGAGGGTGTGGGTGCCAGAGAGCTCAAGGGGCCACATTCCCTTCAGTGCTGGCACCTACAAGCTGCGTGGCCCTGGACAAAGGTCTGCCTTTCTGTGCCTCAGCTTCCTCATCAATTAAAAAAAAAAAAAAGAACAATGGTTAAAATTGTTCTCGAAGGCCAGGATCAGGATTGGGGACAAACTCCAGGCTCTCAGCTGGCACTATGAGCAGCACACTGCGCGGTCCCTTCCCCTGTCCTTCTCCATTGTCCTCGTTCTCATCCCTTCCCCCAAAGACTCTCAGTAGCACCATAGGTCTTCACCAGGTCCTGATTCCTCACTCATGCGGTTTAGAGAATGACTGAACAGGTGAATGCCCATCCCAGCCCTTGTCACCGGTGGATAGAGAGCAACAGGTGGCCTCTCAGAGCAGGATACAAGCAGGTGGACCCCTAGCCTGGCTCTGCCCACTTAAGGATGGCGGCCTGTTATTCCCAGATTGGATCAGTGATCCGGAGACCCTCAAGGAGCATCACACAAAGGTGCTGAATCCCTGTCAACATCACGCTGCTCCTCTGTCGCAGGCTTACCTGAGTCAGGTGCTTTGAAGACTGTTTATCCCACATGGATCTCTGGGTTTATCAGAGTGGCTTACTCTTCAGGATGGCCCTTTCTGGACCAGTAAGTGGTTGTCTCCATTGGCCCAGTTGAAGGGCCGGGAGCTTAGGTGTGTCCAGGTGTGCCTGTGTGTTCAGGTGTGCCCATGTACATCCAGGTATGCCTAGGGGCTTGCATCCCTCTGTTCTCTCACCTGGCTGGGCCCTGGATGCTGATCATGCCCAGCTCCTCAGAGCTGTCCACGAGCTGACACCGGAATTTCTGGTCCTGTAGCACTGTGGTGATGTGGGACCAGTTGTGCTGGGCCACAGCCCCGCCCACGGCCAGGTAGTAGCCATCCCCTAGAAAAGGAGCACCCAGACTTAGAACAGAACCTAGGGGACAGGGGACATGTGGGGCCTCCCAAGTGGGAAAACAATGTCCTTTCTTTGAGAATGAATGGCAGGGGACCCAGTTCTTGTCTAGAAGGATGCAACTTGGTTCCTTCAATGGAGCTGCGTATCCCCAAGGACAGTACCTAAGGCATGTGTCTACTTCTCTGAGGCACATGACCCAGAAAGGGTTAGGACCTCAGTGCCATTAGGTGGGGGAGATTCTGTCCCACTGCAGGTGCCAGTGCTGGGTGGCCCTGGGCACAGCTCTTTCTGTCTCTGAGCCTCGAGGTCCTCACTGGCTCCAGTTTCACCCCTTGCTTCCACATCCTGGGGTTTGCTGGGCCCGGGTTCCAGGCTTGAGGCTTCACAGGCAACAACCTCTGACTCCACCCCAGATGCTAACTTCTCACCTCGCCCGCACAGGTTTTAGAAAAGACTGAGGTTCAGAGTGGTAACGGGCAGAATTCTGGCTCTGTCTTCATGGCCATGGGGCATCCACTGAGCCACACTGCCACCCAGAGACCAGGAGAGCAGCCCATCCTGAGAAGCTGCTGCCCTGGGGCTCTGAGCACACACCGTCCCATCTGTGATTTGGGATTGACAGAATTATCATAGGCAAGGACACTGTGACCTAGGACAGCCAAGTTGTGTCTGAATCACCCCCCAAATGCAAGGTATGGGGAGGTGTGGATAGGAGCCTTCCATCACATCCTCCATCCTGCCTAGCTCCTCCTCCTCACTGATTTCCACAGAGCAGGGTGGGGCCTGGGCAAGTGTCTGAGCCTCTGTGCCCCAGTCTCTCCAACTGTACACCCCTCGCAGGGCTTGGGGAGGAGGTGAGAACCATGGCGGGCTCTGGGAGTCAGCTCTCGGAGGGGTTAAGAGATGGGAGTGGTGATGTCTGCACTCCACCCCTTCTCCCTTCCTGGGATCCTGGCCTGCACAAACTTCACCTCTCGGTCCTAGGTGCCCCTTACTCTAGAAGGAAGAAGGCGGGGACCCTGGCACCAAAGTAGGCCCAGTCCAGCCCAGCCCAGCCCAACCCAGGTTGGAGCTCGCAGGCAGCTAGCAGGATGAGGTCCAACCCAGAGAGGTGGGAGAATCCTGTCCAGCACCCTCAGGGCCTGGCCCTACCCTATACCACCGTGAGCCTGGGGGGCGGCCATCTGCCAGAGCTAAAACACAGGCAGCCAGCTTTCCCTCGTGGCAAGGGAGGAGCAGATGGAAGCAGAGACTGGGACCTTACTCCTGTCTGGGCTCTGATGGAGGTTCTGGGGCTGGGGGCAACCCAGTTATCCTGCCTGCAAGCTTCAAGCTGGGGGTGCCCTGCTCCTTCCCCCACTCGAGGATCAGCCTCACTGTGCAAGGAGCAGAAAGAGTATGTGAGGTCATGGACCTCAACATCCTCCTCGCCCTCCTCTCAACAGCCTTGGGACATTCCCGACCTTGTCACACTATGTAATGCATCCTTCTCTGCTCCCCACATCCTGCCTGCTCCTGATCCCTAGGCTAGAGTTACTGGAGGACCCTGGAACTCTGAGGAGTGTCCTTAACCCCAGGCCAGGTGGACAGCTTTGCCCACACCCCACCCACGTGCATGCAGGTGCACACTGTGATCTGCAGGCCCTGGCTCCTGGGCAGCCCCACCAGTCTGGGGCCAGCCCAAAGCCTCTTCCAGGAGGACATGGAGAGCTCCCGAGGCTGCCTGGTGTCCAGAGAGACAACAGCATGGACCTGTCTCCCTTGGGCAGTCATCCTGGATCAGCTGCTCTGAAAACAAAGTGCAGGGGCCTGAGGCTAGTGGTCAGTGCAGACCTGGTCCTGCTGCAAGGCAGACAGGGCAGAGAGCAGTTGGGGCAGAGCCTCCCTCCCGGAGCTTGTCTCCATTGTCACCAGGCGTGGGGTGAGAGCTGTGGGCTGTGCATCTGATTTTGCACTTCTCAGTATTGTCAGCGTGTTTCCTATGAGCAAGTACGCCTTTTGTAATATTTGAAAAAAATGAATAAAGATCACTTAAAATTACTCCTAAGATTGACAACTGCTTGGTACACAACCTTGATCACATGTAAATCACCACATTCTCTTGACTTGCTGGGGCTCCAAGGTCACGTGTATAATTAACGAACGCATTAAATATATGCATACTTAATGTCATGCATATTCATCAAGGAATGAAAATGAAAAAAGTCCATGAGCCAGTGTTCCTCTGTTCAGAGTGTCCCCAGGATCCACAGCCCTGGGGGACAGGACTTGTGCTATTCCCATCACACCCACCAGGTGCAGCTCAGCCCTCCCCAAGCCCTCAGCCTCAGGAATCCTTCAGAATTATTTGGAAGGCTCCTCACTGCGCACCCACAAGGATGGGGAGAAGCTCAGTTTAGGGAGGTAGCAAGTCTCATTCCCCAGATGAGGCTTAAGGAGGTTGCTCCTCCCTGCTCTCACCCTATTCCCTGTGGCAGCTCAGGGAGGTCAATCCTCTCACCCCCATTCTCAGGTAGGGAAGGCTGAGGCTCACAGAGGCAATGCCCAGAGTCAGGCATTGGCAGAGCCTGGGTCAGGATTTCAGGGACCTGCACCCTCATTTGGGTCCCTCTGTCTGTCCCCCAGCTAGACTGGCTCTCTGAGTCTGGGCTGAAGGCCACAGCTCCTCCAGTTCTGCAAACACCTCTTTGCCTGTCCCTGCCACCCTCTGCTCACTGCCTGTCCCTACCACCTTCTGAGCACTGATTCTCACCTCCACGCCCTTCTAGCTGATAGCTCCCACTCATCCTTCAAAGTTCAGGCCAGATATTGCCTCCTCCAGGAAGCCTTCCTCCCCAGACTGGCCATTTCCCCTGGCCTCCCATAGCACCTTTCTTTATCCCAGCCCCTAGCTCTTTCTTCATGCACCCCTCTTTCTCTTCCTGTACCTGTCTGTCCACATGGTTCAGGGTGGGTCCTGAGGCCCCAGACCCCTTCATCTACTCCTTCCCTGCTGCCCTAGCTCTGCAAACTATCACTGCAGGAAAGAATGAACTGGTGGGGCCACTTTGTCCCCCAGCGCAGTCCCTACTGTCCCCCTCCACCCGCTTTTGCTTTTCTTTTTAATGCATCTAACATCTTGTACATTCCACATATTTTTTTTTCAATTCTCTTTCCTTCCACCCCAAATATAAACTACACAGGCCTGAGCCTTCTCTGGTTCATAAGAACTGTGGCTGAACGCATGCATGGAGAAGCTGATTTATTACAGAGTTCCTCCCTTCCCGGGTGCCCAGGCCAGGGTTCAGCCCCAGGAAGCCCTAGTTGAGCCCCTCTGAGGACCAGCAGAATGGGAAAAAGTCAGGAGGTGGCCAGCTTTCCTGACAGGCCCAGAGCTTCTGGCTGACCACTACTGTCTTGGATGGTAACCCAGAGATCAGCACAGTTTATGCCTCTCTTCATGAAGACCAGCCTCCCAGAGTTGTCAATGCCCTTCTGAGAGAAAGGACATGCCCACTCTGCTCCCTCTCTTCTTCTGGTGGATATGTGCCACAGGCCATGGAGTTCCTGTGAGAACTGAGGGATAGGATTGGGGGTGGAGGTGACAGAAGTAGTCGTAGCTCATTGTAACAGCCAGGGCTGTGCAAACTGAACTAAAATACTGAGCATCATTGGGGAGGGAATGGGGCATACAAGCAGAAGTGGGGCATGCAGAGACCATTCAGGTATTAGCCTGGGCACCAAGCTGGGCATCCATGGACCTGTCCAGTCCCGAGACTGGAAGTTGCACAGAAGTCAAGAAAACAGGCCCAGCACAGATGTCAGGGTCAGGAAAGGGCTGACCTCCTGGGCTTGCACTGTCCTAGGCAACTGAGCTAAGTGAACCCATGCTGAGGCAGCTCTGAAGTGCCAGTGTGGACAGGTTCAAAGACATAATCACGGAGTGCTCAGAGGGCCGGCATCACTGCCTGAACAAAGCCTGCACTTAGCCTCATCAGAAACCTCTAATCTCCAGGCCCTGACCACAGCAGGCATGACGGGTAATTACAGAGCTACCCTCGGCAGCCCAGCCCTGTCCATTCTGTAACCAATGACCACAGGTCCCCAGAGCAGGCTTCAGCTGTGGCAACGCTGCTCCCACAGCATCTCTTACCTTCAAAGGCGGGGGCCAGGGGGCAGGACTGGGATCCAAGGGCCAGGCGGCTGACAGTCAGGTCACTCTCGGTGCCCCCCCGATGGTTCAGCATGCAGGTGTATACCGTTGAGCCTGCGATGGGAGAGAAACCAGATGTGTTCTGGCCTCAGAGCCTGCCAGCCTTGAAGCAGGTTACTATTCAGAATGTGGACAACCCCTTGGCAGGTCACCCATGGGTGACCCGTCCAGTTCAGCAATTCCATTTCAACTGAGTGACCCGGAGAGAACCCTCAATGGTCAGGTCATCATCCATTGGTGCCATCCTGGGGTACAGAGTCTTCTTTCTTCCTGAAATGCCTTGACCTGGCTCCTCCCATTCTCACCTGCTGACAAGTTTCTGGCCATGGGATTCTGATCTTGGCACTGTGTATGGTACAGCAGAAGTCCCATCAGTGTCGGTGGAGTAAGTAGCCATGAACAAATGGATGGATGAGCAGGGAGGTGGATGGACAATGGATGGATGAACAGATGGATGAGGTTAGGGTTAGGGCTAGGGTTAGGAGGTAGGTGGATGAAGGATAGAGAATGGATGGATGAATGTATGGGTGAGTGAGGACGGAGGTGTGTGTGTGATGGATGGATGAATGAATGGATGGGTGAGGAGGGAAGTGGGTAGGCGATGGATAGGTGAATGGATGGATGAGGAGGGAGGTAGGTGTGTGTGATGGATGGATGAATGAATGTATGCATGAAGAGGGAGGTGTGTGTGTGATGGATGGATGAATGAATGGATGGTAAGGAGGGAGGTGTGTGTGTGATGGATGGATGAATGAATGGATGGGTGAGGAGGGAAGTGGGTAGGTGATGGATGGGTGAATGGATGGATGAGGAGGGAGGTAGGTGGGTGATGGATGGATGAATGGATGGATCAGGAGGGAGGTGGGTGGACAATGAATGGATGAATGAATGGTTGGGTGATGAGGGATGTGGATGGACAGACAAATGTCTGGGTGGTAGACAGATGGATGGGGGAGTGGGTGAGTGGAAAGGGAAGAGGTGAGAGGCAGCAGACAGATGGAAGGAGATACATGGAAAAGCAGATGGTGAGAGAAGGGTGAGTGGGAGGGTGGGTTAATGGAGGATCACGGGGGTGAAGAGGAGATGCATGTGGGAGTGGGTAAGTGGGACACTGGTTGGTTGTCTGGCTAGATGGTGTTATGGGTTGAATTTTGTTCTTCAAATAGACATATTGAAGTCCTAAGCCCCAGAATCTATGGATGTGGCCTTATTTGGAAATATTAACCGATGTAAGGTGAGGTCATTAGGGTGTGTCCATTATGACTGCCATCCTTATAAGAAGAGGAGAACAGGGAGAACAGGCTGTGTGGCATCAGAGGCAGAGACGGAGGCAAGAAGCTGCAAGCCAAGCAAGGCCACGGTTCCCAGCCACCCTGAGCCGGGAGAGGCCAGAATGGATTCCGTCTGGCCTGGTGCAGCACACTGTGGCCAGCACCCTCATTTCCACCTCTGGCCTCCATGAGACAAAACATCTCTGCTGTTTTAAGCCACCCAGTTTGTGCAGCAATGTTATGGCAGCTACAGGAAAGGAATGAAGATGAGGACAGGTGGGTTTGGGGTAGGTGGATGGGTGAGTAAGGCAATGGGTGGGAGGGTGATAAGAAAAGTGATGAATATCCTATCTATTGCATGGATAGACTACTAAAAGTTACTCTTAGTTATCCAAAATTCAGACTCAACTGAGTATCCTAGATTGTTTTATTCTGGCAACCCCACGTAATGAAAGCACCCCAGGAGGCCCTGAGCACCCCAGAGATACTACTGAGGGCCCAATGCCATGCCTCCCTCCCAGGACAAAGAAGGAAAGAAGCCAGAAAGGTGAAAGGCAGGTGGAGGGAGGAGAGGAGGAGGAGGAAGCTCCTAGGGCCAGACTGGCAATGTGGGGAGGGTTGACAGTACCCCCAGGCTACTACTCCCCAGGCCCAGGGGAAGGCAATGGGCTTCCATTGTCTGCCACCCCATCTCCATGCTCAGGGCTGTGTCCATAGGGACCTATCTGAAGTGTGAGAGAGGCTGGAGGTGTGGCTCAGTGGTAGAGCATCTGCTTTACTAGCATGAAGCCCAAAGTTCAAGCCCCAGTCCCACCAAAAAAACCCAAAAAGCCCAAAACAAAAAACTCCAGCATGAAGCATGAGAGGAATATGGTCCATCCAGCCCAGCCCCATACCTGGGGGTCGGCTAACATTGGCGGAGAAAAGCCAGTCAGCAGCCTTCCTAGCGTCCAACCCCAGCAGGTAGAACTTCCCGAAGTAGGACATGTTGAACACCGCGGCAGCTCCTCTGCAGGTCAGACACTCCTTCTGGATCTAGAAAGTCCGGGGGAGGGTTGAGTGAGGGGGGACCTTGAGGTGTGCTGCCCCCAGAACATGGGGGCTGGGCTCTTTCCAATACACATGCTTGGAGCCCCCTCCAGCTCAGAAACACATTCTTCTCCAGTTCAGCATGTGCCCAGAAAATTCAAAAACGCTGAAATCACATCAGGGAGGTTCTTTGACCACAGCAAAGTTAAATCAGTGCTGACTGGAGGCTTACAGCCATATGCACCTGTGTTGTAAAAGAAAATCACTCAACCAACAGCCCGACCTCCTCCCACTGGGAGAAACCAGAAAAGGAGCAAACTAAACCTAAAGCAGACAAGGACAGATTTGTGTAAAGCTAAATGAAATAAAAACAGGCAGGTCAGCAGAACCAAAAGTTGATCCTTGAAAAGATTCACAAGACCGACAAACCTTTAGCTAGATGGACAAAGAGAGGACTTGAAGTTCTACAGTCATGAGTGAAAGAGAGGGTTCCACTGCCCGCTTTCCAGAGAAGCCAGAGAGATTGTAAGGAAAGACTGTGAGCAGCTGCACACCCACAAATGAGATGTGTAATGGACAAATTCCCAGAAAGACACAGCTTTCTGCAACTGTGAAGAATGGGAAATAGTAATGGAGCTACAACAAAAAGACAGTGAACTAGTCCTTTAAAAACTTCCCCAAGAGGGAATGGCCAGGCCCAGAGACCTCCACTGGTGAATTTTACCAAATGTTCAGAGAAGTGACACCAAGTCACAAACTCCAAAAAATATCACAGTAAGAAATTTCATTCTGATGTTGATGTTGAAACTAAAGCCGTAAGAAAACTAGAGACCGATGTGAATATGGGTCAACCAAACCCCCCATGAAGAGTGGGCTCTCCACCAGGATCAGCTGGACTACCCCAGAAATGTGCAGTTGGTTTAACATCCCCAAATTGATTATTTTCAGAAAATAAAGGACAGAAACCATCCAACAGATGCAGAAAAAGTACTTGACACAATCTACCTGTTCATCATCACAACCTAAGAACAGAAGGTCACTTCATCAACCTGGCAAAAAGCATCTGCAAAAGTCACATGGTCGACATCATACTTCACAAAGAAACACGGAAGGTTCCCCTAAGGTCAGGTGTCCACACTCACCACTTTTTAATATATATTTTTGGCATTACTGGGGTTTGAACCCAGGGCTTTGAGCTTGCCAGGCCTCCAGTCTTGCCCTCAACACTTCTATTCGGCATTGTTACGGATACCCAACTACAGCAGTTAAGCAAGAGGAAAAGATTTTAAAAGCATTCAGACTGGGAAGAAGAGCTAAAAATACCCAAATTTGCAGATACAGTGATCTTGTATATAGAAAATGCTAAGAACCCACTAAAAGCTATTAGAAGTAACCACTCAACAAGGTTGCAGGATCCAAGGTCAGCACACAAAAGACAGACCACAAAGCCAGCACTGAGCAACTTGAAAAGGAAAAAAACTCCATTTATAGTGACATAAAAATGATAAACCTGCTGAGGAATAAACTTAACAAAAAAAAATGACAAATTTGTATTAGAAAAACTAGAAAATGTTTTTGAGAGAAAGGAAAGATCTAAATAAATGGAAAGACACCCCATGCTCCTGAAATGGAAAATTTGCTGTTATTAAGATGACAACACACCCCAAAATGATCACAGATTCAACACAATTCCCATTAAAGTCTTTGCTGCCTTCTTTGCAGAAATTGACAAGTGGATCCAAAAAGTTACACGGAATTGCAAGAGACCGGAATGTGCAAAACAGTCTTGAAGAAGAACAAAGCTGGAGGCCTTGGATTTCTTGATTTCAAAACCTAGTGCAAAGCCACAGTAGACAGACCAGTGTTGGACAGACCTAGGGTCAGTGGATTAGAACTGAGAGTCTGGAAGTAAACCCCCAGGCTTATGGTGAATTGGTTTTTAACAAGGGTGCCAAGACAATTCCCTGAGGTGGAGTCTTCAATAAATGATGCTGGAAAAACAAGACAGCCACATGCAAAAGAATGAAGTTGTCCAGCAAGGGAGCTCATGCCTGCAATCCTGGATTCTTGGGAGGATGTAGTCTGAGGCCAGTGGGGGGTGGAGGGATAGTTATCAAGACCCCATCTCAACCAATTAGAAAAGCTGGCTGGATCACCATGATCCGGTAGGAAGATCACGGTCCAAGCTGGCCTGGGCACAAACTTGAGACCCTGGGCAAATAACTGAAGCAAAAAGGGCTGGGGGCGTGGCTCAAGGGGCAGAGCACCTGCCTAGCAAGTGCAAGGCCCTGAGTTCAAACCCCAGCACCACAAAAAAAAAAAAAAAAAGTTGGACCCCTTCCTCCACCATGCACAAAATTTGACTAAAAATGAACGGTAGACATAAAAGCTAAAATTATAAAACCCTTAGAAGAAAATGATCGAGTCAATGTTTGTGGCCTTGGGTTAGTTCCTTACACAATGCACAGAAAACACAAGCAACAAAAGGGGGACAAGAGGTGAACTGGACACAGCACCAACATTTCTAAAAAAAATTTGTAAAAACATTTCAGAGTTTGTGCTGCAAACAATACCAACAAGACAGTGAAAAGAAAGCACAGGATGGGAGGGAATATTGCATATTATAATCTGATAAAGGACTTATATCCACAATATACATTTTTAAACCTAAACTTCAGCCCAGCATGGTGGGACACACCTGTAATCCCATCACTCACGAGGTGAAGGCAGAAGGATGGTGAGTTCATGGCCAGCCTGGGCTACATAGTAAAACCCTGCCTCAAAAAAAGAAAAACACTTAACTTCAATAATAAAAAGGCAACCCAATTAAAACTGAGCAAAGGATCTAAATAGATATTTCCCCAAAGAAGATATTCAAGTGGTTAGCAGACACTTGAAAAAGTACTCCATCCCATTAGTTACAGAAAGGCAAATCAAAACCACAATGAGATACCACTCTGCCCCTACCTGAGTGGCTAGAATTAGTCAGAGAAAAACACGTGTTGGTGACAATGTGGAGAAACTGGACGATGCACACCAAAGAGTGCAAAGAGGTGTGGCTCAGTACTGTGGGAAGCAAATGCTGGACACAGAGTGACCATGTGACTCAACCATCCCAGCCCCGCTGTGTACCCCAGCTGCAAACGCACCCCCGAGCAACAGTGTGCACACAGGTGTTCACGGCAGTGCCATTCCTAACAGCCAAAGAGTGGAAATGACTCCCGTGTCCATCAGCTGATGAGTGGCAAATAAAACGCAATATGGCCCGCCCATGCACTCTGATTTGTGATGAAAGGAATGAAGTACTGATGTGGACAGACTCTGGTGAGAGAGGCTGGTCCCAAAGGGCCATGGATCTTATAAGCCCACTTCTATGAACTGCCCAAGTTAGGTATCAGAGACCGGAAGCAGAATAGGCTGGGGTGGGCTGGAGTGGGGGCAGGGGGTGATCCTTACGTGGGCCCTGAAACTGTTCTGAATCTTGATGGTGCTGATGACTGAACAGCTCTGTGAATTTACTGGAAAACACTGAATTGGACCCTTTAAACTTATGAACTATATGACATACGGATTATATCTCAACAACGCTATCGCTGAACATAAAATTACTCTGCAGCAGCTGCCTCGGGCTGGGCAGTCACTGAGTGTCCAGAAGCTGCAGTATGTCCTTCCTAACTCACTACCACCCGGCACGGTGGCCGCCACCAGCCCTCGGTACCCCGGTGCTCTGGAGGCTGGCGCAGCACAACTGGAAGGCCACAGAGCTGCTGCCAGCAGGGTCACACAGAGCCCCAATCTCAAGAGCCAATAGTGCAGGCCTCCCAGTGCCAAGCCCAATGCTGAGCGAGGTCCCACTGGGGGATGGGCCGGATATCAGCCCTGGTGAGTATTTGCAGCAGGGAAATGCGCAGACGCCAGGCCATGGATCCAGCCATCGCCCCCAGCAGGTTGTTACACATGTGCCATGAGGGTCTGCCGCCTCCTAATCCCTCAGTCACTCCTCTTCCTCCCTTCAGGCATCACTAGCCTCCATGGGGCGCCCACCACTAGCTGGGCACTACAGTACCTTTGCTGATGCGACTGGGGCTTTAGAAAAACCCAAACAGCTTCCTAGGCTGTCGCACGCTGTCTGCCCGATCTGGGGAAGCTGCCAATATGGAAGACACGTGCGTGTTTCGTGTCTCAGGCGCGTTTGCGGAGGCTGGGTGGAACCACACAGCTAAGTTGGCACTTCCCCCAGCTTCCACATCCTCAAGGGCCAGAGTCTCAAGGGCTTTAGAAACTGCAGGGTGGAGGTGCCAGACGCAGCCCGTGCACTTCCTCAAGGCGGCTGCTGGGGACCAGGCACTGAGCTGGCCCTGCAGCTGCTGCATTTTATGGTACACGGGCCTCCTGGCTCTGTCTGGGAGCCCCTTTCTCAATAGGTGTCTACAATTAGCATGAGCTTTGGGGGTGGTGGAGCGAAGAGATGGTCTCTTCCCTTCAGGACTGGTCATCGTGTACAGGCCAGTGCAAAATGAAAGTGCAGGCCTTTCTTGAAGAAGCAGGGAGAGCTCCTGGGATCCAGAAGCTGGTACTTGTCTGTGAGGGGCCCACAGTGATTGCAGTGACCACCTATGAAGTCCTCCTCCGGCACGAGGGCCCCTTGCCATGTTTTGCAGGCTGTCCTGGGCTCCAGGGTTGAACAAAGGGCTTGGCTCTGCTCCCACTTTAGATGTGTGGTGAGACGTTGTCTTAAGTGTGGTGACACACAGGGACAACACATGGGCTGGGCGGGCTCAGGGTGGAGCCAGCACTGCTCCTCCTGCAAAACTACCTGTGGGGTGCAGACTGCTGGAGGGAAGGAGGGAGATCCAGCCCTAAGACTCGTCACCTTGACCCCAGTGAGGTGGGGAGCCAGGCCCTACAGTGAGGAGCCATGAGCTGCCCAGTGCCAATCTGGCCAGCCTAGGGGTCGGCAAAAAGACTCCAACCAAGGAGCCCCAGCCCTGGTTCCCTCTGCTTGGTCTTCTAGAAGGGCACATCCAGGGGCCTGACCTTTGTCAGCAACCCCACCTTGTTGTGGACCTGCTCGGCTACCAGAGGAGGCAGAGCCCTCTTCAGGCACCAGCAAAGAGGAGTCCCATTGGTCACAGAGCCTCACACAGCCTTAAACCAGAGGGGCTCAGAGGCCACACAGCACACTCAGGCCAGTCTTTCTCACCCTGGCCCCCGTTGCCTCCAGCAATAATAGTGACCTTCAGGCCCAACAGCTGGCCGAATGGTGGTACAGAGGAGGGAGAGGAGAGGGCAAGAGAACATCACTCAATCCCTTGCAACTGAGTCAGCAGGAGAGGGGGCATCTGGAGCTCAGCAAGGCCGACCGAAGGTCCCCTTCGGCAGCCCACCTGGGCTTCTCCTGTGTGAGGGTCGGGGAGGGTCTGGGGTCTCTGGCTTCCAGCAGGCTCAGGCACTCACCACAGCATGGTGGGGTGGGAAGTCAAAGGTATATTCATCCTTCAGCAGCTGGTTGTAGGTGTAGTCTTTGTGTGCAGGGTTTCCATAGGCCCCGTAGTAGTCATAATCAAGGACCTAGGACGGAAAGCGTGTCCGTCCATCCTTCCTTCCCTCCTTCTCTCTCCCTCCCTCCCTCCTTCCCTCCCCTTCCTTCCTTCCTTCCCTCCTTCTCTCTCCCTCCCTCCCTCCTTCCCTCCCCCCTTCCTTCCCTCCTTCCCTCCTTCTCTCTCCCTCCTTCCCTCCCCCCTTCCTTCCTTCCTTCCCTCCTTCTCTCTCCCTCCCTCCCTCCTTCCCTCCCCCTTCCTTCCCTCCTTCCCTCCTTCTCTCTCCCTCCCTCCCTCCCCCTTTCCTTCCTTCCTTCCCTCCTTCTCTCTCCCTCCCTCCCTCCCTCCCTCCCTCCCCCTTCCTTCCTTCCTTCCTTCCCTCCTTCTCTCTCCCTCCCTCCCTCCTTCCCTCCCCCTTCCTTCCCTCCTTCTCTCTCCCTCCCTCCCTCCTTCCCTCCCCCTTCCTTCCTTCCTTCCCTCCTTCTCTCTCCCTCCCTCCCTCCTTCCCTCCCCCTTCCTTCCCTCCTTCTCTCTCTCCCTCCCTCCCTCTTTCCTTCCTCCCTCCCTTCTTCCCTCCCCCCTTCCTTCCTTCCTTCCCTACTTCCCTCCTTCTCTCTCCCTCCCTCCCTCCCCCTTTCCTTCCTTCCTTCCCTCCTTCTCTCTCCCTCCCTCCCTCCTTCCCTCCCCCCTTCCTTCCCTCCTTTTCTCCTTCTCTCTCTCCCTCCCTCCTTCCCTCCCCCCTTCCTTCCTTCCTTCCCTCCTTCTCTCTCCCTCCCTCCCTCCTTCCCTCCCCCCTTCCTTCCCTCCTTCCCTCTTTCTCTCTCCCTCCCTCCCTCCCCCTTTCCTTCCTTCCTTCCCTCCTTCTCTCTCCCTCCCTCCCTCCCTCCCCCTTCCTTCCTTCCTTCCTTCCCTCCTTCTCTCTCCCTCCCTCCCTCCTTCCCTCCCCCTTCCTTCCCTCCTTCTCCCTCCCTCCCTCCCTCCTTCCCTCCCCCTTCCTTCCTTCCTTCCCTCCTTCTCTCTCCCTCCCTCCCTCCTTCCCTCCCCCTTCCTTCCCTCCTTCTCTCTCTCCCTCCCTCCCTCTTTCCTTCCTCCCTCCCTTCTTCCCTCCCCCCTTCCTTCCTTCCTTCCCTCCTTCTCTCCCTCCCTCCCTCCTTCCCTCCCCCTTCCTTCCTTCCTTCCCTCCTTCTCTCTCTCCCTCCCTCCCTCTTTCCTTCCTCCCTCCCTTCTTCCCTCCCCCCTTCCTTCCTTCCTTCCCTCCTTCTCTCTCTCTCCCTCCCTCCCTCCTTCCCTCCCCCTTCCTTCCTTCCTTCCCTCCTTCTCTCTCTCCCTCCCTCCCTCTTTCCTCCCTCTCTCCCTCCTTCCCTCCTTCCTTTCTTCCCTTCCCTCCTTTCCTCCTTCCTCCCTCCCTCCTTCATGCTTTCCATCCTTCCACAAACAGGTTGGGTCCCCTGCACAAGGCACAAACAGGACAGGCAGGGTGCACCCTCAGCAGGCTCCCCCTCCAGAGGGTGAGTGGGTCATAGACATGGGGAGGGAGAAAGTGTGGTTCACAATACACAGTTGCACAAATGAAGCCCTTAATCCCCTTGGTGCTGGGCCTGAGAGGAGGGGAAGCAGCCAGATTCCAAGGTGGGAGGTGATAGGGGGGCTGCAGAAGACCTCAGGCCACTGCCAGAGTTTCCACTTGGTGTGAGTGGAAGGCAACTGGGAAAGCAGAGGGTGAAAAGTATGGGTGGGGCCAGCTTCAGTGATGGCTCCAGATGCGGTTGCCATGGCGATTCCGGACTCAGGCCTAACTCTGGGACAAGTCCTCTGGAAAGGCCCACACCTCTAATGAGGGAAACTCTTTCTGCAGATGAGGAAACTGAGGCACAGCGAGATTAAACACTGCCCAAAGTCATAGACAAGTCTGCACAGAGTCCAGCGCTGTGGCATGAAGCCAGGCAGCTGTGAACACAGGATCCAGGGTCTGGTTCCTCAGTTCTCATCATGGCATCTCCTGTGGTTTGCCCTCCTCTCTCAGATGCTCATCCCCAAGCCCCAGGCCCCTCCCAGCCTCTGCTCCTGCAATGCCTCTCTTCCTATCTGCCGACTGGCAGGTGTGAGTGAGGGGAAGTTCTCACTTCCCAGAGCCGCCACCCCGCCCACCACCGCCCCCCACACCTGGCCTCACTTGCTTTTCGCAGGTAGAGTGAGTGCAAGGATATAACCAGTCATTCATTCTCCTGCTCCCAGCCCTAGCTCAAGTCCTGGCATCCTTCCCAGCCAGGCTGGCTTCCCCTGGCCTGTAAGGCCCCAGCAGGACATCCCACCCACTACAGGCCTACTGAGCTGTCCCAGGATGGCTCCCAGGTGGGGTGCAAAGTCTGCTCATCTAGGGATCAAGGGTCTTCTGATTCCCTCTCCCATTGCCTTGCCTTGCTCAGGGACTCCAGGGCACAGAGCTTCCACAGTTCAAAGCTAGGCCTGCCCAGGCCCATCTTCCCTACATCTCTCTGCACTGAACATGGGTCCCTAGGGGCCAATGAGAGAAGAGACAGTGATCAGGGAGGCTCTTAAAACCCTGACCCTGGGACCCAGGCCTGGTTTGCCTCTGGCTCTGTTTCCCCTAAGGATGCCTGGGAACCGGTCATGAACCTGGGTTATTATGGAGATGGAAGAGAGTCTCACCAGGTGAGGATGGTGCCACATGACAAAGGGAAAGATCTGGGTTGCAAACCACCCTCTGGATTGGCCTCAATACCTCTGTGGCCTGCTCCTGAGTGCCCATCCCTAGGAAGAGCTGGGGAGGCCTAGAGGAACCCCAGAGGCCAGGACGTGGGAAATCTTGGTGGATAAACTGAACACATTGAGGCATTAAACCCTCCCACTAACTAACCTCCTACTGACATAAACTAACAGTTGGAGTTGCCAAAAATATATGCAGAAAACTGCACGAAGACTTTGGATCCCTCCTGCAGCTTGGGAAATTTTTCACACTGTCCCCACTACACTGTCCACCTCTCTGCCCACTGTGCTCACACACATGGGCCCCTGGAAAGCCTGGCCCCTGGCGGCTGGCAGGAAGCAAGGCCTGTGAAGTGCCCCACAGAGATGCTGACTGCTCTCCACAGGCTGGTGATGGACTCCCTGTGTGCAGAATGGCTGACCCATCCCCACAGCCTGCTTTGGGCTGAACCAGCCCTGACTCCAGCTGAGGGTAGGATGCATAGGGGGCAGGGCAGGGCCTTTCAGGTGCACAGCAGTAGCTGCTGGCACCATCACTCACCGGAGCTGTCCCTCGGGGACTGAACCATCCTGGTCGCTCCCAGCCCTGTCGCTCCTGGAACACGCAGCCTTGTCCAAGGAGCTCCTGGCAGGAGACAGTGAGTGCCCTTCACACTTGCCCAGACACCACATCAGTGCATAGTCACTCATACCCAAGAGTGCATAGGGCACTGAGGTCCTTGTACTTAGAGCCTGAACTCCAGCCTAGGCTGCCGCTTTCCCCAGGGCTCCCCAAGAACCCCATGCCTCACCCCAAGAATCCCCCACTTAGAGAATGACCATCTGCTGTGAACAGAATTGTGCTCCCCCATAAATTCATATGCTGAAGCCCAACCCCCTCAGGGTGACAATGTGGAGATAGCGTGTGAGCAGGTGATTAAGTTAAATAAAGTCATAAGGGTGGTAAGGCTGATGCCCTTCCAACAAGAAGCAGCGAGACTGCCATGACATAGCTAGTCAGGAGGGCCTCCACCAGGAGCTGAATCAGCCCAACACCTTGATCTGGAACCTCCCAGCCTCCAGAATGCCAAGAAAATAAATGTCTACTCTTCATGGCCCCTTGGCTGCAGTACTCGGTTCCAAGTTGACTCTGTGGCCAGGCAAGCCCACTCCCAGGTATGTGCCAGAAAGAGCAGAATCAGGATCTCAGACAGACACTTGGTACGAACACTCACAGCAGCCCTACTCACACCCACCAGAAGGGGGAAGTGCCTGAATAGCTCTCACCTGCCGAAAACCAAAACATGTAGTCTGTAGTAACGGAATAGTATTCAGCCAGAAAAAGTAATGAAATTCTGACACAAGCTACAGTGTGGATAAAACATGAGAGCATGCTAAGGGGAAGAAGGTCAGCTATTGTCTGGTTCCCTTTCTGTGCAACATCCAGGACAGCAAATCCAGAGGCAGAGAGCAGGTGATGGCTGACGGGCTAGGAAGACAATGAGGAATGACTGCCTGGGCACAGGCATTTCCTTCTGAGCAGGTGAGCATGCTCTGAAACTGGACAGCTCCCTGAATGGGCTGAACACCCCTGTACCCTGCACTATAAAACCGTGAAAACAGCAAACCTTGCATTCTGTGTACTTTACCACAATAAAAAAATACAGGCATGGTGCAGCAATATAGAGGCAGGTTTTTTAAAGAAATAAATTTAATTTAGAAGAAAGAAGCCACCATTCTGAGGTGGTACTGGGGCCTGGGGCTTTAGAAGTTGAGCATAGCTCATAGGTAGTGGGTGCTGGTGACCCTGGACAGTCCAAGGAAGAACATACAGTTAAGGCTGAGTGTCCCAGAAGAATGTGTAGGAAGGGGAGTGGGGAACTGGAGGAGCCACCCCTCTGGCAGGGGAGGACGTCAGCCCCTGCTGAGGCTGCTGTGGAAAGGTCTTATAGAATCTGGGGAGAAGCCAAGCAACCCTGCATCCATCCAAGGAGGCCACTGAGCTGTCAGGACTGGCAAGGGGGTGAGTCCCCAAGACTCCGTGCGGCCTGATATCAACCATGACCCCTCCGCAGGGTAGGGACAAGAGCAGCAGCTTTGGGGTCCTTCTGGACTCTGGCACTGGAGAACCAGATGAGAGAGGTTCTTCACCAGGTTAAATGCACCCATGCCCAGAGCCAGCCTCCTGACTCCTGTTCCATGAGTCCATCCAACACTTTCTCTGAGCCCCATGTTGCTCAGGAACCAGAGTGACCAGGACATCACTCCAATCCCAAGTGAGCAGTGCTTCTGACACAGGATGACGGGTGCAGACCTCAGACAGGGCACCGATCATGTAAGCAGAAGCTCAGTGTGGGAGAACACGCCAACCCGACTACAAGCAGGAGCCTGTGGTCCGCTGCTCCCATCTGACATGCACTCTGCACACTCGCCATGCACCTGCAACCCACCTCCAGCACTGCTGCTGTGTCAGGACAGATCCCGCATATGTTCTTGGGCACCTGTCTCCCCACTAGCATGGAAGCCCCTGGACAGAGCCATTTCCACCTCCCCCACCACTCTCCCAGTCCTGGCACAGCGCCCAGTGCACACTGCTCAGGTAACGGGACAATTGATGTGCTTCTGTCACCCCAGTAGCCCAAGGTCCTCCCAGAAGGTGCTGTGGCCCTGCAGGCAGGACCCTGGGGTACCTCATGCAGGGGGTCTTTCCTCATGTTTCGCCCTGCCAGCGGCTCGTCATGGGGGAAGACAACAGAGTAGTTCTTGGTGTAGGACTCGTGGCTGCGTTCGCGGATCCAGCGGTGGTGGTCTGTGAGTGAGTGATGGAAGCGCCTATAGCAGAGGGATGGTGAGGTCACTCCCTGATGGGGAAGGGCAAGGACCAGTGCACACTTACACCCTTGTGCCCCCCACCAGAGTCCCCCCTGGCTCAGCACCAGGTGGGGCTCATGGATCTCCATTCACTCCCAAACTCTGTGAGCTCACCTCCTCACCTGTGACCCCCATGGCTGTCAGGCAGTGGGGGGACCCTGGGAGCCCAGGAGCCAGGAGAATTCTTATTCCTGACAGGGCTCCCTTTTGTCACATTGCCTCTGCTGTCTGAACTCAAGCAGTTGGGGGGGGCATTCTCAAGTACTCTCACATGCCCAGGGGAGTGAGTGACCCTTGGGAGGGAGGGATCAGGAGCCCAAAGGACCTACAAAGGTTAATCTGAAGGATCTTTAAAGGCTGGGATGGCTCAATGGTAGAGCATTTGCCTAGCTTGTATGAGGCCTTGGGTTCAATCCCCAGCACCACAAAAAATATAAACAATGAATAAAGAATATTTAAGGGCAGTCACCTTTCCTTCTCCCTCCCTCCTGGCAGTGTGGAGGCAGGAGCAATAGTCTCCCAGCCGAGTCCCCCAGAGACCCAAGGCTGGGCCTCATCCTTGGGTCAGAACAAGGGCCCAAAAGGTGCAGAGTTCCTGGGAGCACCCACAGTTGTGACTTCGGAGCAGCTGCAGAATCCAACCCCCAGGTCATGTCCACAACAGCACAAGGCTGGGGACACCATGCAGCCCCCACTAGGGTCCAGCTCTTACCTGGCAGTCCCACCTCACTGAACCCAGAGCCCCAGAGTGGGCAGGGCCACCCACTGGCCCATCCACCTGGCTTCCAGCTGCAGCTTGTAGGTCCACCTGCGTGGAGCTACTGGGCTAGGGTTTGACTCCTGACCCTGTGGTGACAGGGCCCTGCAGGCCTCTCCCAGCACAGGCCCACTGCAGCCTCCCATTAGCCAGCCACTCCCTAGTCTCACTCACCGTTTGAAGCCCACTGCTTCACCAGCCACAGCCTCACTGGGGTCTCTGCCCTCTCTGACAAGGGAGCCTTGTCAGTCCTCATTAGTGCTATCATCTTGTGGTTTGCACATAACTCTAGCAAGCATGAGGTACTGATCCAGGCAGGCGGAGAGAGCATTATCGCTGATAATGGCGCTCCTTGCAGGAGCCCTTTCCCAGTGAGGCTGGGCCTGAGTGCCGTCTGCAGAGTCTCCTTCCACTCGTCCTTGCAGCTGCCTTGTGCGTGACCCTTATCTTATGCCAGCCAGCCCATTTCACAATTGAGGGGTAACGCATGCAACATGAACAGCCCTGGGAGCTGAAGGAGGGTGTGATGGAGCCAGCAAGGGTCTGTGGAGGGCTCCAGCGGGGCCGCCGCCAACTGGGGTGTGGAATTTGGAAACGCATAACTGGCTTAGGAGTGGTAGCTGGGGAAGGCAGAGGCCAGAGGCCCCCCTGGCTGTTTATCCACTCCATTATTAGACTCAGTCCCAAGCAGCAGGAGCCAGGGGACATGGGGCAGGTAGACCCCCAGCTGCTCTGAGTGCACCTGCCACTCATTCTCCCTTTGAATCCTGGGTTGGTGGAGACAGAGGAGGAGTAGGGGAGAGGGCAGGACTGGACAAGCTCTGCATCCACACAGCCTCAATGCTACCTGTGGGTGGGCCCTAGCTGGCTGCTTCTGGAGGCCCTTCTGCTCATATCTGTGGGGGTCAGAGGCCTGGGGCCCTTGGCTCAGCTGCAGCCTGGTCAGAGATACAACAGCAGTAGTTACAGCTTCCATCTCACTGTAGCCACAGGAACCTGCCTGCCATTTCTGCCTGTGAGCCATGGGCAGAGACCTACAGCCAAGCCAGAGTCAGGGCCACCTGCTTCACCTAAGTGAGCAACGACCCCTCTCCAGGTTCACTGACCCAAGGACCTCCAAAAAAGGGTGGTCCATGCTCTGACCACCTCACATGTGAGGGTCTGGGATGCCCTCCAGGAGGATGGATCAGCATGCCCCTTCCACAGATACCAAAACAGACTCAGAGAAGGGGAGGGACTGGCCCAGGGCTGCATGTCTGTGGGGTACAGGGGCAAATGATGGAGACCTATCTTGTACAACCTGCTCTGCTACCACAGGAGAAGAAGCTGCTCTGGCCTAGAGGCTTCGTGGTACCAAGTGCACCCTGGAACTTTTCACGCACAGCTGAGGTCTGAACATGCTGGGACCCAGGACTGGCACTGGCTGCCCCTGACTGAGCTGGCCTCCTGGTGTAGAACAAGGGGACAAGGCATGTCTTGCCTCTAACACACCAGGAGAAAATGGGCACAGAAGAGCTACATTGGCTGTGGCTTTCTCCGCTTTCTTTTCTTTGTTTTTCGTCAGCTCTCTGATTCACTTCACTGTCTCCTCGCTCTGCCTCTCTCCCAGAGGGGACTGTGTCTTGCTCTGTCCACTGGCTCAGGCCCAGGAACACAGACTTCTCATGAGTACTGGCAATCCTAGGTACTGCAGCTGGTGCTGGTGGTGGCCATCCACCCCGGCACACTGAATAGGTATGGGTGGCCCCAGTGATCCAGTCCCTGAGCTGGAACCCTGCCCTGGAGAGGCCAACATTGAGGACAGCCCTGAGGCTCTGGTAGCCCAGCTGATGACTGGGCAGGTCGCCCTGCTCTGCTGTGTGCAACAGGAGGGGCTTGGATGGACCCTTCGCTGAGGCCTCTTGCAGCTGTATCATTTCTAGAACATTCCTCTCTGGGGACAGTGCATGGATACAGCCCCAGACATGCTCTGAGAGGCTGCAGAGCAGACCTCACAATGCCAGCTGCCAGGCAGGGGGTGTTGGCCATTCAGAGACCTCCTCCCCCTGGGGATGCAATGTCCTCACCAAGCCAGGAAGGAGTGAGCATGGCAGGGGCATGGGACACCTTGAGCTGAGCCAACGGCCCTTCTGCCCCCCCTTCAGGCTAATGGGGCAGCTGGGATCCTCCAGGGGCTGCCTCCTCAAACTGCTCAGCCTGAGTGCCCTGCAGGCTCCACTGCGTGCCTCAGAACAATTGCTCTGAGGATGGGTTCAGAGCCAGGGTTGGAGGAGAGGTGGGGGCTGCCCGGGGCTCCTGTCTTCTCAGCCATGGGCCATGCAGCCGCCAGGATGCCTCACCAAAGGCATCTGACTCAGGTACTCCCAGTGCTTCCCACATGCCCACTGCCAAGCTCCACACCTGCACCAGCCCAGCCACTACTACTGACCTTGGTGGCCACATGGCCACTGCCCTGAGACAGAGGGTCTGATCTAGGAGCCAAGGAACAAGGAACTGGTCAGACTGCCTGGCTCCTACTCTACATTCATGCTAACAGCAAGAGTCCAGGCTGGGCCCAGCTCCCTCCTGCCCAGCTTCAGTCTCCCCACTTGAGAAGTGAGAGGCTAGAGGGCTAGGTAGGACCCTGGGACAAGAGAATATGGGAGTCATACAGGCCAATCTGGGCACCCTCGGCACCACTGCCCACCCTTGGCTGCCTTCTTCCCTTGCTGCCACCTCTTCCAAGAAGCTGCCTGGATTTCAGCAAAGGCTCCTTTCCCCAGCTATGACTGTCTTGGTGTGGCTGGTCCTGCCCTTGGCCTCTGGGGCACACTTGCCTGATGTCGTAGCTGTACATGTCCTTTTCCGGGCGCCCATGGACAATCCAGTGGGCCAGCTCCTGCCCACAGCCCCCACCCAGCATCATTCCTGGCAGGAGTGGAAATGAAGGATTACAGTCGGCCCCCAGGACCCCCACATCCCACTGCATGCCCCTCCCTGTAGGCTGCACACACACAATCCCTGCTCCCACACCTGGGGGGCTGCAGGCCTCCCATCTCCACACCACCAGGGGCCTTTCCTGGGAGCTCTGGGGACCACAGGGCCTATCCCACAGCTGCCTACTCACCTGCACTGTTGAAGCCACAGCCAAGGAAGAAGCCACGGAGCTCTGGTGCCTCCCCCATCAGGGGCTTGTGATCAGGTGTGAAGGATTCTAAAAGGGAAGGGGAGGCCTGAGGTCCCTTCCAGCCATGGGCACTTGGGGGGGTCTCCGGAGATAGCATGGATGAGGCAGGAATCGACAGGTGCCTCCTTTATTCAGACCTCCCCATCCTCAAGACCCAGCCCGATGCCACTTCTTTCAGGGAGCCTCCCTGATTGCCGCCACCCATGTACCCCTGAGCACCAGGCATCTGCTGTCAGAACCACCAGCCTGTGCCTGATCTGCTCTGCCCTGGGAACCCAGCTCTGCCTCAGGGCTAGCAGCATTGTTCTGCCCACAAGGGACCTTTCCCTGAGCCAGTACGTGGTTCCCCCTCACTGCACCACTGTTCTGCTGTGTCATTTCTGGTGACAAGTCACTCCCCCATCCCAGACATGGAGGCAGGAACTGGGTTTTGCTCACTGCCAGGTCCCAGGACCAAGCACAGAGCCCGGCAAACACAGGTGTTTGATAAATGCTCCTGGAATAAATGAATGAATGACCAAGACCAAGCCATCCCTCTGTCTGTCTGCTGCCAGTGTGCATCAGAGACACAGCAGGAGAGAGACCCTGGGAGATACTTACATAGAGCTGGACTTGGTAGCCATGGTCCCCTCCTAGCTGTGTGACCTCCAGCAAGTCACTTTGCCTCTGTGTGCCTTAGTTTCCTCACATGTAAAATGAGGATAATGTACTTACTCCACAAGGTTGTGAATCAGTCTACAAACATTTCTAACCTGCCTTGCTTGGCCCAGGGAGGCAGCTCTAAACCCCTAGCAGAGGTGACAGGCGAGCAAGGAAGACAGAGGCTAAATACTCAAATAAACCAAAATGAGAATGTCTGCAAGAAAGTACAGTGGGGTAAGGGGCGAGGAACAGGTGCCAGCTGCTCCCAAGGACCCTGCACAGCATGCACTACTGTCATTGCCCAGTGATGTATCACAGAGGCGAAGTCACTGGGCATTGGGCTTATCAGGGAGTGGTGGTCACGGCTGCCCGGCTCCAAACCCAGGTTCTCAGTCTCTGCACTCAGACTTAGAACATGTCCTCTCTTGCTCCCCAGAGGGTGACAGAGCCTGGCTGTCAGAGGAGCAGCGTCTGAGCTGAAGGGCAGCTGGCCTCAGGGGCACCGGGGAGTTTCCACATAGCAAGCAGGTGCTGGGCCCCTTGGAGGACAGAGGCAGGCGGCTCAGGGACGGGGAGGAGGAAGGCTGTTCCAGCAGGACTCGGTGTTTGCATGGGCACCAAGGGGATACGAAGTAAAGCTGGGTGGCGATGGGTAACCTGAGCAGGGTGGAAATCAGGGAGAAGCTGGGCTAAGAACCAATGGGAGAAATGAAAGACTGTGACCCAGGGACAAACTGTTCCATTGGTCCAGCAGGTCAAAAAGGAACAAGGCCCTATGGGAGGCTGAGGTGAGGATCTTCAATTTGTTCTCCAAGTGGAGGGTCTGAAAACAGAACAGGATGCTTATGGGAGGCCTGGGGACTTCCTGGAGTCCAGTGTGAGGCTGGCTGTAAGGGCGGAGGTGGACGCTGGAGTGGCCATCTGGGTGAGCCAAGAGTGGCCGTTGAGAGGAAAAGGTGAGCCTGGCTGGTGTGTGGGGATGGCCCTGTGTAGTGGAGCTGGAACTACTAGGCCCAGGCAGGCAGCAAAGACGTGAACAACCTTGCAAGGAGTTGCAGGACAGAGTATTGTTAGGAGGGCAGACGCAGGGACGAGGGTCCCTGGGATGTTTAACAGGTGGCTCTGGCAGGATTGAACATCAGAACAAAGGACCTCCCAGCAGCATGGACAGCCAGACTTGTGTCTCCCAGCCCCACCTTGACTCTGACCTCCTTATACTAGCCAGGGGGTCTAGGACTTCTCTGTTCTTTCTGGAGGCCCACAGTCAGTGACAAGGAGCAGGGCACATTTCCACTAAACTTCTCATAGCTGGGAGACCAGATGCAGAATGGCCTCGCATGCATACCTCCCCCAAAATAGAGCTCCACGAGGGAGTGACGCCTTCCAGGCTAATTAAAACAAGAGAGCCCTGGGGACATTCGTGCCCGAGACTCTCTCTCTGTTTCTTGCTGTCAGTCCCACGCGAGCTGAAGGAGTCTCGGGGACGGTGAGTCACGGCTGCCCTGGCACTCCTGCTCGCTCAGAGCCTACCACTGTGGCTGGCTGCCTGGCTCCATCTGCCCCTCCTGGGGCTGTGCCTCGCACCAGCTTTCTTCCTCATGAGCCGTACAGATGAACGCAGGCAGAGCTGGCAGCTGCCCACACGCCACGCATTCTGGAACGGTGAGGCTGGACTCCCAGGCAGGCCACAGGGCTGTCTGCATGGCCTCCTGCTCCTTGCTGTGCAGAGGATGCTCACTGAGGATGGCTGGCCCGGCCCTTTTCTGCACCCCATCTGTGGTTTCTCACCTTCACGCTGTCCCTAATAAGTAGGTGCTGGCCAGCTACTTCACAGACGGCAACCCCGAGACACCAAGTTGCTGGCAGACCTGGGTGGCTCAGCTTGTCAGAGCCTGAGACACAGTTTCTTTGGGGGCAACACTGTATCTTTCTGAACTTGTCTCTGGGTGCCCTGAACTGGGAGCAGGGCTCCCCCTACAGGAAGGAGGGGGCATGCCTGTGAGATTCTGCTAGGACCACAATGGGCAGGCGATGTGTTTCCTCCCTGCTCTCATGTCCACCTGCTGCCCGCTCTACCCTGCACACATACTCCACAGCCCAGCCCAGTGCTGACCCCTCCCTCTCTCCCTATGTCCTCGCCCTGAGGGTTCCCTACCACTCTGGGAGCCCTGGCCCAATGCAGGCACAGACTTGCTGCGGTTAACATGGAATAAATGCCATGTGAGGGAATGTTGCAGGCCCTGGGTGTCAGATGCTGCTGGGCTGCACCACACTAAGCTCAGAAGTGTCTGCTGAGTCTCATGTTGTTAATATCAGCCTCCAAGGTCAGCATCAGCCTCCTTCCTCCTAATATCACCTCTTTCCTAGGGCCCCAGGCTGGTAGCCTCTGCCCCTGCACCCTAAATCTGGAATGGAGCCTGGGATTCCTGTGAGTGCTGGCCTCCAGGTCGGAGACAGGGATGATCTATGGACAACACACAGTGAGCATCTGGAGCTGAGCCCACCTTTCTGCTCCAGCCTCCTAGAGGCTCCACAAAGGAGGCTCTGGGCTCAGGGACCTCTGGCCAAGAACCCGTCTGGGCAGAGCTGGTCTCCATGGCTGGGTGCTGGTCACTGAGGACGGAGGGTGAGGACAGGGCTATGCTCTCTGAGAAGAGGGTGAGGCTGGGTGCAGAACAGGGGCTCCACCATGTGAGCACCACATCAGACAGGCCTCAGCCCTTCCAGTCTTCACTCAGCCTCCCCAGGTGCTGGAACAGGAACCCTCATCTCTATTTTACAGATGAAAATCCCCAGTTCCGGGGCTAAGTCAAGGCTAGGAGCAAAGAACCCAGGCTGGGGAGTCCCACCAGCCCAAAGAAGCCTGGCAGAGTACCCGGGGCACACTGCTGCCCATGCCAGGTTCAGGTCTTCCTGCTGCAGAGAGGAATAAAAGCAACACCCAGCAACACCCAAAGCTGGGAACATGTCAGCAAGAGAACCCAGGGCTGGCCCTGGGCCCCTCTGCTGACACAGGCCACCCTCAAGTAGGGCATTGCCACCAGCAGACATCAGCCTGAGGGGTCCAAGCATGCCCTTCAGCCTGAGCCCCCCACTCACCTGGACCACAGACTGTGGATTTGATCCCTGTCTTCTCCAGCACAGGGACGCGGTTGATGGCACCTTCAATGTGCTGGGTGAATACATCCCAGTCCAGGTCAAAGAGGCCAAAGGCAAATTTGTCTGACACCTACAGCAGCAGGACAGGGAACTGTCTCTACAGCCCAGAAAGGGACATGAATTCCTGCCAAACCTGCCCCTGAGATGGCAGCCCAGACCCCTGGCCAGATGGGGGCAGTCTGGTTTCCACTGTGTCAATGAGTCAGAGTATGGGGTGCAACCATGGTCTCCTCAGTTTGTCTCCCCTCACCTGGTCCATCAGCAAGCCACCTGCTCCCCCTCCTACTTGGGGCCAGCTCCCACCTGTCTGCCTGCACTGTTTTGATGGCCTCTATCTGGCCAGCTGTTTTCCTCTACCAACTTGATCTTCTAAGCTGCATGGTGCCTGTGCTCTGGAGCCTCCTCTGTCTGTCTGTGACTTGCTGAGGCTCCCCAAGCCCTACATGAGCCAGCCCTGGCCACCCCTCCTCTGCTCAGAGACTGACCTGCCGCAGTCTCTGAGGAGGGCAGACTGGAGTTGCCTGCAGGCCTCCAGCTCTCACTGGGCAGCTGCCCACCCAGGCGTACTTGTACAGCCTGTTCTCATGCTACAGGCCTCTGCTCTGGGTCCACCTTTGAAACCTCACCTTGCCCACCAGGCTCTCTGACCAACCCTTAGCCTGCTGACTCCATTCAGAGCACATCACTGTCCAGAGTTGCTGTGCAATTTCATTTGCTTGTTGTTGTCTCCCCACCAAATTACAGGCACCCTGGGGCAGGGACTCTTACCTTAGTCTCCCCTTTCCTAGAAAGTAAAGAAGCATCTGATCCAAAATAGCCATGGGGGTCATCCCGTTTGTGGATTAAATGTGTGACAAGGAGGGACCGAGGGGCCACAGGGCCTGCACTCAGCTGCTGGAGGAGCAGCCAGGCTGGGAGCACAGGACCCAGCACTGGTGCTGACAGGCCAAGGGCTGACCCTCTGGAATCGCCACTCCACATGGAGCAACCTGAATCTGCTGCGTTCTGTGGCAACCCCTCAGCCTAACCTGTATCTGTCTGGGTGCCAGAGTTTGGAGCCCTGTGGGGCCAGGCACCTCCCTTTGTCCACCCTGGGGCCCTCAGATCTTACCTCCTCCCAAAAGATGGGGTTGGCCTCATAGCCACCCACAGACAAGGCGTCCCCTTGCAGGCGGAGGTAGATAGAGGCGTCATGATCGCGGACATTGGGCATGTTCTAGAAGGCAGAGCAGACAGGCCTGGTGGGACCTGGCTCCCATACTCCATGGCAGGCCAAGGACCTGCACCAGGGTCACAGGCCCAAGGCGGACCCACAGCTCCACCTCCTTGTTACAGGATCTCAAGGACAGAGTGGACATGGAGCCTTGGGTTACATAGAGAAGACCAGTCACATCCATCCAAGTCTCCCCTTCCCCAAATTCCACATAGGAACAGCAAAAGGGGAAGAAGATGAGATGGAGGGACAGGGTAGGGCCCACAAAGGTAAGAGCGCAGGGGAGGGGGGTTTCTGCCTCCCTTAGCCATCCACTTGCACCACCCTGGCCAACACTGTAAAGGGTGCTCCATACAGACAACCACAGGGCAACAAAGTGAAGAAAGCTATCCCGATTGGAAAGAAAAAAGTAAAAACTAATTGCAGACATGGTCTTATACAGAAAGCCCCACACAATGGGAGAAAATGTTTACAAGCCATATATCTTTAGAGAACTTGCACCCAGAGTATATGAAGAAATCTTACAACTTAATAAAAACACAAGCAACACAATCTGAAAGTGGGAGAAGGCTCTAAGGAGACATTTCTCCAAAGAAGACTGACAATGGTCAGAAAGCACATGAAAAAGATGCCTGATGTCACCAGCCATCAGGGAAAAGCAGATGAAAGGACAAGGACCTGTAATTCATGCCCTCTAGGACAGCTACCACTACCCAGAGGGTCGCTAGCAGTGAAGCCAAGTGTGGGGACACGAGCCCCACACTCTGCGGGTGGGAACGTATAGCAGTCCAGCTTCTTTGAAAAGCAGCCTGCTGTTTCTATCCTAGAAATGTTAAACACAGTTTCCAGATGACCCAGCAATTCTATTCCTATGTATACACCAAGGAGAAATGGAAGGCCAGGTCCTCACAAGACATACATGAATGTTCACAGCAGCACTGCTCGTGACACCCCGAAAGTGGGAACTCAGTTGTCCATCGTTCCATGAATGCATAAATAAGGTGTGGTTTATCTACACAATGGAATATTATTTGGTCACGAAAAGGAATGGCATATTGGCACAGATACTACGTTAATAGACGCTGAAAACAGAGGGTTGAGAGAAAGAAGGCAGTCTTAACAGGTCACAGATTTTGGGATTCCACTTCTATGAGATGTCCAGAATAGGAAACCCATAAAGACAGAGATCAGATTAGAGATTGCCTGGGGCTGGGATGGGAGTGACTGATAATCGGGGAGATGAGGATAACTGAGCAACTGCGGGTGGGAGCGGGGAGGCTATCAGACAGGACCAGCTGAGGAACTAACAACGTTTACACAGCCAAAATATGGCCAACGCTGACTACAGATTAGACCAGTAAAGCAGAACAAGACCAGCGAGGAGGCCAGCAGGATGGACAAGGCCCGCTGGGCTGTGGATCCCCCACCGCCTTCTCTTGGTTCTCCCTCACCCGCCCTCCCCAGAGATGAACACAAGGGACACTAAAGCAGGAAGGGGACATGCAGGGTCCTGCTCATCTGTGAGTCAGAGTAGGAGTACCCACACGGAGGGCCTGATGTCAGGGCACGTGGATGTTCCCAGTGCCAAAAATAATAATAACCTCACCATCACCTCCACCTCTACTGGCACCACTACGCCACAAAGAAACAGAGCTCCATAGCACAGGGCAGTGGGGACACCTGGTGGCCAGAAAAATTCACACGTCTGTCCCAGCAGGATGTGTTGTCCTGGTTTTCCTGCCCCTTATTCAGCCCTGCTGCTCTGGGCACCCAGCAAGTGCTCAGCTCTGCACCCCACGTCCACCCAGCACCTCCCCTGTTCTCTCCATGCAGGAGCCCTCCCTGTGCTGATGGCCAGGAAAGGCCCTGCCTCCTGACCTCAGCCCATTCCCCTCCATCTGCTTCATCCTCTGCTGGCCGCTTCCTCTGGGAAGTTTGCCTCATTTCTCCAAGGTGAATGCCCCATCAGAGCCCTTTCCAGCTTCTTCTGGAATTGCCTGCTTATGTGACTGCAGCCCTGCCCCCTGCTCCACCTAGAAGGCCTTTCCCCATTCTAGTCCCACTTTCTTAAAGCAGGACCTGGAACCTGAGCTCCCCCAGTCAGTTTGATGGAGGGAGAGTGACCTGAGTGTTGGAAACAGGGAAGAATAAATGCACGGTGGGGGAATGAGTAGACTGAGAGATGGAAGGGTAGGAGGGATGAATTGGTGGACGGGTGTCAGGAAGGACATATGGAAGGAGGGGTGAACAGAAGAATGGATGGGTATGTAGATGAATAAGTGGATGGACAGATGGAGGGAAGTGACAAGGGAAGTATGGGCAGAAGGATGTCAAGAAGGACAGAAAAGGAAATTAAGAGAGAGAACTAGATGGAGGGAGCAACGGGTGGATGGGATAAAGGGATGTAAAGGAGAAGGAATTAATGGAGGGAGGGAGGGAAGGAGGGAGGGGAGGACAGGGCAGAGAGAGAGAGGAATAAGGGGTGTTGGATAATGGATGGAGGGTAGGCTCATAGTCAGTGACAAGGTGGCAGGTGACTACCAGCTGCTGCCACAGCAGAGAAGAGTCAAGCAGGACAGGAGAGGAGAAGGGCAAGTGGCGCTCAGGTGCTGGCAGGCACACCAGGTCCTGGGATCCCTCAGGAGGGAGCTCTCAGCAAGGTTCTGAGCGCCAGGAAACCATGCCGTCCAAGACAGGCACTTAGGGCCTGTGTGAGAAGTTCCCTGAAACTCTTAGGCACAGAAGGACCAAGAGACAGATTGGCTGCCCCTTGCAGGACAGGCTCAGACTGTGGCTTGGGCATCAAGGAGAAGCCTGGCCCTGAAGGCCACGGGGTCAGCACCATCCAGGTTTCACTGCGCTAACTCATGTAACTCTCACACATTCCAGAAACACCCAGCGCTACAGTCTCCATTTCACAGATGGCACGACGGAGGCTGAGGGCAGTGAGGGAGCCCAGGAGGGTCGGGCACTTGCATGTGCCCAAGCTGGGGTTCAGAGCTAAGTGCTCACACCCCACCAGCCCCCCAATACCTAGCACAGACCCGGGGCTGCCCACCTACCTGGATCCCCTCGATGCGCTCCGTGACAACATAGGCATGGTGCATGGCCACCAGCGGGACCTTGACTCCGGCCATCTGACCCACAGCGCTTGCCCACACTCCTGGGGTGAGAGTACAAGCAGGTCAACTCTGGTTGCCTGCAGGGGAATGGGATTTGCCACCCCAGTGGGAAAACCCATAGCATCTCTGCAGACCCACATGCCCCGGTCTGGACTTTCTACCCAAGAGAGGCTCGGCAGAGGAGGAACTGGAGCTGAAAGCAGCCACGTGGCCACTCAGAAGTCAGCAGAAATGCTGCCCCCACCTGCACAGTTGACTACACAGGGCGTCTGGAGGGAGCCATACTCTGTCTCCACAGCTGCAACCCGGCGTACCCCAAAGTCATCTGTCCGTACACGGATGCCGGTCACTGGGCAGTTCTCAATGACCTGGAACAGAGAGGACCTGCTCTTAAAGCCATGTGGGGCTCTTTGAGGGTGCTGACCTCTGCCCCTGACCAGGCACCCCAGTCTGGTGGGACCTGGGGACACTGCTCTGCTAGGGACGCATTTCCTCATTGATCAGGGAAATTGATCAGCACCAGAAGGCCAAACCCACCCTTTCCTTGACCTGGAAAACGCTGCAAACAGGTTGCGAGTTCTCTTGTTCATGATGTGAAAAGGTGGCTGCCTTTTCTTCATTTGAACAATGGAAAGATGTTTGTGGTTTTGGTTTTAAACAAGGTCATGAACAATGTACAGCTTGGTTCTATTTTGCATACAAAAAAGTTTTCATAGGGAAAACACTTGGAGTGAAACACTAAAATCGCCACATTGGTTACCGCTAGGTGAATTTCACTTCTTTTTTACTTGTCTTTTAAATTTTTCTTCATTTATGTATGGGGTTGAGGCAAATGATGCTAAAAAATGTAAGATGGGTTCCAGGAATGATGGTACATGGCTATAATCCCAGCACTCCAGAGACTGAGGCAGGAAGATCGTGAGTTGGAAGCCAGCCTGGGCTATTTGGCGAGACGCTTTCTCAAAAACTAACAAAAAATTCTAAGAAGGGACTCTGAGGGGATTTGCTTGTGCAGGAGGGTAGGACCCTGGGGAGGAGGGAGGAGGGAGAGCTGACATTGTGAGCAGACCCAAGATGGAGCCTCTCCTGAGCTCAGAAAGTTCAGAGAGGTCCTAACTGGCTCAGTCACACAGCAGGCCAAGGACAGAGCCTGTTCTCTGACCTCTGCTCTCTGAGTCCTTAGGCAGGATGGGTGGGCATGGAGCAGGGGACTGAGAGCTGGCAACGATGGGTACCTGTGCTCCCCGGGCAGCAGCCGCCCTGGTGAGAGTGGTACAGGTGCCGGCAGGGTCCACAGTACCATCCTGCGGCACATACAGGGTCCCGTAGAGGTCGTCCACATTCATCAGCGGATACAGAGCCCTAGTGTCTGCTGGACTCAGCACATGCGATTCCACGCCATAGGCTTTGCCCAGCTAGGGGACCAAGACAGGATTAACTGAGCCCACAGGGAGCAGATCTGCCAAGCCAAGTTGCAACCTCAACCCTGCTTCCTCCAAGCCTTAGCCAATCTCCACACCCCAGAGGGCCCTGCCCCGTGATCCACGCTAGTGTGAGGGTGAAGGAAGCAGGCCTAATGAGCAGAGGCCAAGGCCTTTGAGCCAAACCCCTTCCCTCTGGCTCTGACACGGGCCAGCTCTGAGACCTGGGGCAAGTTGCTAATGCAACTCTCAGAAATGGGGTGACAGCAGTTTATGGAGTTAGTGAAGAACTCAGACCAATACCTGATACAAATGGCTTACTATGCAAAAATACAATAAAAATTACCCCCACGGTCTCAAATTTTGGAACTGAGGACCAGGTTTTCCCAGGTCAGACAAACCAGCCCCTCTAAGGAAGACCAACCTGGTGCTTGGTTCCTGACACAGTGTCAGACACACCACACCCCCATATTTTTTGACCCAAGGGCAGCGATCACATATCAGGGGATGTCCCATCCCACAGGCCCCACCCAATGGGGGATGAGCTAAGCCTATCAGATTCTCTGGGAATTAAGAATAAAAAGTGGCCAAATCTCTCAGCCCAGGTGACCCAGCCAGCAGGGGACGGCGCCAGATCTGTCAGATCTCCTTCCCTGTACCATGCTGCCCAGCCCCCTGCCCCCAGAAAGCATTCCCATTGATCTAAGTGTCCTCCATCCCCCTCCTTCCCCATGTGTACCCTCAAGGAAAGCACACAGTCACCTGAGCTCCCTGCAGGGAGCAAGCCCACTGACGTGATCCTGTCTACCTCCCTCACCCTCAGGAGCCACATCCGTGGACATGAGTCCCTACAGCTCACCCCCCTCCCCAGGGGCTGCACCCACCGACATGAGCCTCTTGTATTCATCCAGACGCTGCCGGTTGGATGCAATGAAGAGGCCCCCATTCTGGATCCAGCCTGTGTGCAGCCCAGTCTCCTCTTCCAGCTCGCGACTCACGACACGCCGCGTGTGGGCCAGAAGCTCCACCTCCACGTCACTGGGCCGCAGCTGCCAGAGCAGGCCTGGCCCGGAAGGGGTCACCATAAGTCCCCCTTGAGGTAGCACTGTGACCCTTCTCCCAGCCAAAAATCAGGCCACGGGGAGCCCAGAGAGGTCGCACGGGACATGAGCAGGTCACAGCTGGAGCGTAGAGCAGGCCCTACCTGGGCCAGCTCAAAGTGACATGTCCACAGCTCCCATTTATTGAATGCCTACTGTGTGCCAGAGTTAGTGTGGCACCATCCAGCAGCCCTCTGAGGAGGACAGGATTATTTCACAGATGAAATTAAGGTGGCACCAAACGGTTCTGAGCTCAGGGTCCCAGAGCTCATGGTGGGGCTGGAACACCAACCAGACCAACCAAAGCCCATGGTCTCTTCAACAGAGCTGCTCTCTTCAGTGGCACGGCCTGGTGGGTGGGAGGCCAAGGATGAGGCTGTGTGGTGTGGAGGGGTGGGGCCATGACAGCCCAAATAGGACTGGCCTTGGGACAGGAGGACAAGGGCTTAGAAGCAGTGCATGCTAGGCCAGCTTGTATCAGCTTTCAAGGGCCAGGGCAAACCTCTTCCCAGCTTCAAGCTCACCGACTTCACACTGGTGGCTTGAAAGTGGCCAAGGTGGGAGTGTTTACACCACAGGGATTGGCAGAGGCTGCTGGTTTACCAGTACACCACCGGTTTACCTGGTTGAGGCAGAAGGTTGGCTGCCCTGGGACCATGCACATCCTCCCTGCGTGGTTAGTGCCCATGGAGGACGCAGCTCTGCAACACCCCACGGGCCCCAGCCATTCTCCCTCCTCTATCCAATTTCCACTCTTGGACAGACCTCCTGCTGCTTAGGGCATCCAGCCCTGGTCCAGCTTTATCCACTGGGTCCACACAGCCAGCATCTGCTGCCTCCTCCCAAACACAGCTCTCAGAGATTAGGGCACAAGTGGTGCCCCAAATCTGCCTCCCTCCAGACTGACCACATCTTTTCTCAGTGTCTCTCCCTTCAGTTCAGTTGCCCCTAACAGGCAGTCAACCCAAACTGTCCTCTTGGGGTGTCTGGTCCTTCCCTGCCCCCATCTTCCCTGGCTCCTACCTGCCGTGTGCCAGGTGGTCCCAGAGGTCAGCCTGTCTCGCTCCAGTAGCACTGCCCCACTCACACCCAGCTTGGCCAGGTGGTACAGGGTCTGGCAGCCCAAGCTGCCACCACCAATGATCACCACATTGGCTGTGCTGGGCAGGGGCTGGCTGGGTCCTTGGGCCACCTCTGAGGGGCCCAGTGCCTCCTTCAGGGTCCGCTGGTACGGCACATTCTTCTCAGCTGTGGGACTGGCCGCACTGGCGAGGGGCTGCAGCCCCAGGCCCTGGGCAGGTCTCCTTCCACAGCAGGTGGTGGCTACACGCAGGGCTCGGCTCAGTGAGGCCATGAAGAGTCTGGGCTTCAGTATGTTGAGGAGCTGGGGAGACAGCTAGGCTGGGTGGAAAGCAGCTGACCCCATGCTGTTCCATCCCAGAGCCTTCCTCCTGACGCTGCCCACCATATTCATCCATCCATTCATTCATTAATCCACTCATCATTAATCCATTCATTCATTAATCCATTCATTCATTAATTCATCCATTTGTCCATTCATTCATTCATTCAGTGCATATTGAGAGTCTTTTGTACAGCAGCTCGGGCTGGGCCCCAGAGAGACAGCTCTGGGTCGGGACAGAGTGTTGGGGACATAAGAGGAGCCAGAGAAAAGTGGCTAACAGCTGACAGATGTCCAAAATGGAACCTAGGAAAGTGGGATTGGGGGGGATGTAAGATCAGAGGACCCAGAACTGGAGACAAGAAGAGAGCCAGTCTCGCTGGGTCACTCAGCACCTAGGAGCGTGATGGGGCGACTGGAGCAGGGAGGGCCTGCCGGTGACCTTGAGATGTCCCTGCAGCTTCCAAGTGTGGGTGGCCCTGCCCTTGCTCTGAGCTGGGGAGAGGGCCTGGAGCTGCCATGTGGTGGTGAGAGAAGAGGCAGAGGTCCCACAGGAGGGCAGGGGGAGAGGTGTGTCACCTGCGTTCAGGGACAGCCAGGAGAAGGAAGGTGGTCACAGATGTTAGCAGCAGCCCCAGACAGGACGCCAGCACCTGCCCTGAGGCCACCCCTCTCAACCTCAGAAAGCTATTTCTCTTTCAGTAGTTCTCAGGGCCAGAGCATATGGAGGCTGTGGTGACCAGATTCTCCCCCACCCCCCTGTCCCAACGCGCCAGGCTGTCTGGATCCTAGGGGGCTCAGAAGTTGGGCTGAGGGGCCTCCCCTTCCCCTCACCTCCCCTTCTTCCTCTGTCTTCCAGCTGGCTTCTAGTGCTCATCTTAATCCCTCCTCCAGGAAGCCCTCCCGACCTCCCCAGCTGGAAATATCTAATAATAAGAAGAAGGATGTAACAGGTAGTCCACCCTCAGAGGAGAGAAGGAGTCTCTCTCATGAGGTGGGCCCTGAGAGAGGAAAGGATGCCAAAGGAGGAGTTTCTAGTGTCCTTTCCCAGGGTCAGCAGGAAAGTAAAATGGTTACGGTTGTGACCATATGGCTGTGGTGTTGAGGTGAGCCAGGCCACCAAATTAGTATTAGTGACTGAATCAATCAGCCAGTCCACTGGGTCCTCTGAGAAAGTGACTTCTGTTTTTGGGTGTGGACTCCATGCTATGCCTGCTCCATCACAGGTTCACACTTGCAGAATGCTGTGTCCACACTCTCTCTACTTCACAGGGCATGGGAAGACTCCCTGAGGTGACAGAGGTCACAAGCTAGCGTGTGGCTTTGCTGGGCACAAGGCCAGGAGGTGGTAACCCAAAGCCTGCACTCCCCCACCCTGCTCCCTACCAACCTCTGATCCAAACACATCACAGGGCTGGTTTAGAGGACTCAGAATCAAACCCCACATGGTATCCCTCCTGCACCAGTGGGTGCTAAACATAGTGGGGATGTGAGTGGGGACCCTAGCTCTCAGGCTGGTCAGGTAGGCCCTCCTACCCAGTGCCCCACTCCAAGGAGAAGAGAAGGAAGGGGAGAGGCACCAGCACGGGGAGGGGTGGAGGGGGTAGGAGGGCTACCCTCTGTCTCCACAGTGTGACAGCTGCCTGTCTTCTGCCCACTGCTGTGGCCCAGGACTGGGGACATTCCTCTCTGTGAGGGTCTGCTCATACCTTAGGTTCTTGAGGGTCCTTAATCTTCCAGGATCCCCGAGAGTGGTGTCCTACAGGGGAATTTGCATGACGGGGTCCCCAGAAACTTAGAGGCCAGACACCGTGCCCACATGAGGCACTGCCCAGGCACAGAGCACCTGTAGGAGGAGTCTCCTTTCTCTCTCAGACTGTGCGCTGCTGGCCAGGGAGCTGCCACGTGCCCTTCAGGGCCTGCCCTGCCAGTCCGGGCAGTCCCACTGTGAGAATGGGGGATGGGGCAGCCGAAGCCCCCTGCCCGCTGCTCCTCCCACAAGCGGCAGCTTGAATGTTAACCTGCTCTCTGCTGCCCCTAAGAGAACTTCCAGGAGCTCCAGTGCAGGACTGCCTGGGCTCAGGGTCACACAGATGGGCAGGGGCCTGGCCACAGGACTGAGGCCTTGTGCAACAACTCAGCCTCACTGTGAAGTGGAGCTGGGGTGCCTCCTCACAGCTGCAGGAGGCTGGAGGGGACCGATGTGCAAGGAAAGTGCCTGGCCCCCCTCCCCTGCGGGAGGCCCCCAACAGCCCACACAACCCACCCACCCACCCACGGTCCCTGAAGCCAGAGGTAGAGAGAGGTGCCAGCCAGCAGCCAGGGCCAACCCCGCTTACCTAGGGGGGACCCAGGCCTTGTCCGTCCCTAGGGGTGTACCTCAAACAGAGCCCCTGGCCAGTGGCAGAGCCGTTGCCTCCTTCTTTCCCAAGCAGCCATCTACCGGAACCCAGCACCTCCCCTCACTGCTAGCCTGGTGTCGCCGCCCACAACTGGGGCGGGGTCACACCGCCCACCACCCCAGCGGCTCAGCCAGCTCAGCCTGGGCAGAAGCCAAGTGGGCAGCTCCGCTGGAGGCAGAGCAGGGCTGTGAACTCTGAGCCCATCACCACCATGACCTGGCAGGTGACCTCCCTCTCTGCCGCTCACTTCCTTGCCGTTCACAGAGGGCTCTGGGTTACGGTGGGGAGCCCACACCTGCCCAGCTCCCCAGACCCTGAACTAACTCAGAACTGATTTCGTGGACAGAAAGGGATGGGGCAGGAACAACACAGCCGGGCCCCTGCCCAAGAGCTAGGGCTCCTAGGTGAGCTCATCTTGGCACGTACCTGGGTCTCCAGCCCCAGCTTGCTCACTCCTGGGACTGGACAGGGTGCTTACTGTCCAAGGAAGCCGGTGAGGACCTCTGTCCTCCAGAGGTCACAATCTCTCCCTTCCTGGGCCACTTGCTCTCCCATTGGGCAGAATCAGCCCCAGCACCAGGGATTCCTGTCCCCATTTGAGGCCTGGGAACACCAGAGCCCAGGGAGGGGAGGCAGCTTGCCTCAGACCACACAGCATGCAAGTAAGGGCATCACACCAGCTGCCGGAATAGGTGCCCAGAGGAGATCTGGAAAGAGCAAGTCCATGTACCTCTGGATGTCCAAATAATCAGGAGAGGTACTGGTACCAGATGGGACCTCCTCCTCCCCACTCTGGGTTAGAGGAGTGGAATTTTGATAGTGTCCCCTGCTAACCACACAGTAGCTCCATGCTAAGCCCAGAGGCTGCGACATTGCTGAAACCAACAGTCAAGCAAATAACCCTGGTCCTATTTGTACCGAGATTGCTCAGCTCTCTGTCATGTTGCCAGCTTGTCTGTCCTGTATAGTTACTGAGCACCTACTGTATACAAAGTGCTAAGACACTAAGACCCAGGCTCATGGGCAGGAGGGGAGACAAAGATGGAGAGGCCCAGCCCCGACAAGGCTAGTTGTGACAGACCACTGCAGAACTAGTGGAACAGCAGGACGTCTTGGAGGAGGCAGCCTGGGCTCTGAGGCTGACCACGGACCAGCACTGCTCTATGTCCTTTTCTCGAGGACAGAGACCCTTGTTGGTTCCGCCAGCTCAAGACTTCCCTGGGGCAGTGTAGGGTCCTGGGGTAGAGGACAGAGGGGTCTGATCCCTTTGGGTGTGGTCTGGCCCGGTAGCCGTCTGTTGTGCTCACTGGACCAGGGGAAGGGTAGGTTTGAGAGGATGAGGTGGGGCAAAGTCCATATCCTCCTCAGAGTCCCGGGTGAGGAAGTTCTGGGCAAGGGACAGGGCAGTGGCCTGGCAGCCCAGATTCTCCTGGCTCTGAGATCAGCAGCAGTGATTGCGAAGCTGTCCCAAGACAAGTGGGCAGCACAATAACCTGGACTTTAGATAGGGGGTGGTGGCTGGACACTGGCTGGCTGTGGGATAGTGTTGTGGGATTTGTCATCGATCCAGGCCATGTGGTGCTCTGCTCAGGTCAGGGGCCATGGAAAGGCCACTTCCCCTGGGTGCTGGAGGGTACAGCTTCCATTGGAGCTGACATCCTGGATAATCCTGGGCTGCTTTCATCCCCTCTCCCATTGCTAAGACTCAGTTTCCCCACCTGAGAAGTAGGGGTTGTAACTCCTGCAGTGTCAACTTCACAATAGTTTTGTATACTTCCCTGAGTATTACTACTCTCTCCTATGAAGAAAACCGTGGTGCAAATGGGACTCAGGATGGACTTTTCTCTGGGGGGTTGTGGGGCTGCCCCTGGGCCCACGACCCTCACCAGATCCACAAATCCAAGTGAGGGCTGTGCTGGACTCATTCCTCTGTTACTAGATTCAGGTCACCAGGTCAGGGGGCAGAAAAAGTTCTTATCTTGTCAGACACAGAAGTTTCAAAGGACAGACACAGGAGGCTTAAACAGAAGCAGGTTTACAAATGCAAAGCAAAGTGAAAGCAGAGCAAAAGTGCTGCTCCGGACAGGACATAGGCAGCTCAAGAAGGAGCACTGGAGGCTGGCAGAGCGGCTCAAGTGGCAGGGTACCGGCCCAGCAAGTTCAAAGCCCTGAGTTCAAACCCCAGTGCCGCCAAAAAAAAAAAGAAGAAGAAGAAGAAAAAGATTAGCACTGCACTCAGAGGCCCAAGCCCTCAAGCTTCTACTGGTGTCTGGACATGGGGTAGACAGTCCTGGAAAACGGGGTTAATGTGTCATTAACTTTCAGAGACAGCTATAGGTCATCAGCTCCTCCTACATGGTGAGTGAAGACTTCCTGGCTTTGGATGGTCAGACTAGGGCCTCATTTTCCATAGGCTGAGGGGGGTGTGGGTCAGAGAGACCCTGCTGTGTCACAAATGGTTCCATTAACATCAGTGGCTCAGATGTGATTCCTTACCAACATCTACTTCACGGTTCTTGGCCATCAGGCTTCCTAATTCCCTGCCTACCTCTTAATCATGTCCTCATGGTCCCAAGGCTGTCCCTTTTAGGCCACCTGGCCTTCGCCGACCCCATCTGATAGCCAGCCTTCAGGACAAAAGTCCAGGGTAGAGTGGGGGAGGTATGGGGAGGAGGTCCTTCCACCAAGATTTGAAGCTTTGTGTGTGGCCCTGTGAAGAGGACACACACAACAACACAATGACCAGAGCAATAGTCACACCAATATTACCTCTGAGCCATGGACAGAAAAGAAGTGACCTCCCAGCTGGGGTGCCCAGCCACTGGGGTGCCCAGCCACTGAGCAAGTCTGGCAATGGAGGACCTGCAAGGGCCAGGCAGTGTCTGATGCTTTATGATGAGATAGAAACGGACACTACCATGTGACAGATGAGAAAACAGAGTTAGAACACAGCCAAGGGTGCCAGATCCCCACAATTCAGACCCGGAAACTCCCAGAACATTTTCAAGGGCTTAATTTATACTGCCAAGATTATTTTTCTGACAAGAACCTAAAAAACAGTAATCTATCAAGTATTCCCATGATTTCTTTTTTTAAAATTTTTATTTTGTTATTATTCATATGTAATACAATGCTTGGGTCATTTCTCCCCCCTCCCCCCACCCCCTCCCTTACAACCCACTCCACCCCCTCCCTCTCCCCCCCACCCCCTCAATACCCAGCAGAAACTATTTTGCCCTTATCTCTAATTTTGTTGTAGAGAGAGTATAAGCAATAATAGGAAGGAACAAGGGGTTTTGCTGGTTGAGATAAGGATAGCTATACAGGGCATTGACTCACATTGATTTCCTGTGCGTGTGTGTTACCTTCTAGGTTAATTCTTTTTGATCTAACCTTTTCTCTAGTTCCTGTTCCCCTTTTCCTATTGGCCTCAGTTGCTTTTAAGGTATCTGCTTTAGTTTCTCTGCATTGAGGGCAACAAATGCTAGCTAGTTTTTTAGGTGTCTTACCTATCCTCACCCCTCCCTTGTGTGCTAAAGCTTTTATCATGTGCTCAAAGTCCAATCCCCTTGTTGTGTTTGCCCTTGATCTAATGTCCACATATGAGGGAGAACATCCGATTTTTGATCTTTTGAACCAGGCTAACCTCACTCAGAATGATGTTCTCCAATTCCATCCATTTACCAGCGAATGATAGCATTTCGTTCTTCTTCATGGCTGCATAAAATTCCATTGTGTATAGATACCACATTTTCTTGATCCATTTGTCAGTGCTGGGGCATCTTGGCTGTTTCCATAACTTGGCTATTGTGAATAGTGCTGCAATAAACATGGGTGTGCAGGTGCCTCTGGAGTCACCTGTGTCACAGTCTTTTGGGTATATCCCCAAGAGTGGTATTGCTGGATCAAATGGTAGATCAATGGCTAGCTTTTTAAGTAGCCTCCAAATTTTTTTCCAGAGTGGTTGTACTAGTTTACATTCCCACCAGCAGTGTAAGAGGGTTCCTTTTTCCCCACATCCTCACCAACACCTGTTGTTGGTGGTGTTGCTGATGATGGCTGTTCTAACAGGGGTGAGGTGGAATCTTAGTGTGGTTTTAATTTGCATTTCCTTTATTGCTAGAGATGGTGAGCATTTTTTCATGTGTTTTTTGGCCATTTGAATTTCTTCTTTTGAGAAAGTTCTGTTTAGTTCACTTGCCCATTTCTTTATTGGTTCATTAGTTTTGGGAGAATTTAGCTTTTTAAGTTCCCTGTATATTCTGGTTATCAGTCCTTTGTCTGATGTGTAGCTGGCAAATATTTTCTCCCACTCTGTGGGTGTTCTGTTCAGTTTAGAGACCATTTCTTTTGATGAACAGAAGCTTTTTAGTTTTATGAGGTCCCATTTATCTATGCTATCTCTTAGTTGCTGTGCTGCTGGGGTTCCATTAACAAAGTTCTTACCTATACCTACTAACTCCAGAGTATTTCCTACTTTTTCCTGTATCAACTTTAGAGTTTGGGGTCTGATATTAAGATCCTTGATCCATTTTGAGTTAATATTGGTATAGGGTGACATACATGGATCTAGTTTCAGTTTTTTGCAGGCTGCTAACCAGTTTTCCCAGCAGTTTTTGTTGAAGAGGCTGCTTTTTTTCCATCGTATATTTTTAGCGCCTTTGTCAAAGATAAGTTGCTCATAGTTGTGTGGCTTCATATCTGGGTCCTCTATTCTGTTCCACTGGTCTTCATGTCTGTTTTTGTGCCAGTACCATGCTGTTTTTATTGTTATTGCTTTGTAATATAGTTTGAAGTCAGGTTTCATGATACCTCCAGCATTGTTCTTTTGACTGAGTATTGCCTTGGCTATTCGTGGCCTCCTGTGTTTCCATATAAATTTCATGGTAGATTTTTCAATCTCTTTGATGAATGTCATTGGGATGTTGATGGGAATTGCATTAAACATGTAGATTACTTTTGGGAGTATAGACATTTTTACTATGTTGATTCTACCAATCCATGAGCATGGGAGATCTCTCCACTTTCTATAGTCTTCCTCAATCTCTTTCTTCAGAAGTGTATAGTTTTCCTTGTAGAGGTCTTTCACATCTTTTGTTAGGTTTACACCTAGGTATTTGATTTTTTTTGAGGCTATTGTAAATGGAATTGTTTTCATACATTCTTTTTCCGTTTGCTCATTGTTAGTGTATAGAAATGCTAATGATTTTTCTATGTTGAATTTATATCCTGCTACCTTACTATAGCTATTGATGATGTCTAGAAGCTTCTGAGTAGTTTTTTGGGTCTTTAAGGTATAGGATCATATCATCTGCAAATAGGGATATTTTGACAGTTTCTTTACCTATTTGTATTCCTTTTATTCCTTCTTCTTGCCTAATTGCTCTGGCTAGGAATTCCAGTACTATGTTGAATAGGAGTGGAGATAGTGGGCATCCTTGTCTGGTTCCTGATTTTAGAGGGAATGGTTTCAGTTTTTCTCCGTTAAGTATAATGCTGGCTGTAGGTTTGTCATATATAGCTTTTATAATGTTGAGGTACTTTCCTTCTAGTCCTAGTTTTCTTAGAGCTTTTATCATGAAATGGTGTTGGATCTTATCAAAGGCTTTTTCTGCATCTATTGAGATGATCAAGCGGTTTTTGTCTTTGCTTCTGTTAATGTGGTTTATTATGTTTATTGATTTTCCTATGTTGAACCACCCCTGCATTCCTGGGATGAAGCCTACTTGGTCGTGGTGAATAATCTTTTTGATGTGTTGTTGAATTCGGTTTGCCATTATTTTGTTGAGGATTTTTGCATCAATGTTCATTAAGGAGATTGGCCTATAGTTCTCCTTTTTGGAGGTGTCATTGCCTGGTTTTGGGATAAGTGTAATACTGGCTTCATAAAATGTGTTAGTCAGTTTCCCTTCCCTTTCTATTTCATGGAACAGTTTAAGGAGGGTTGGTATCAGTTCTTCTTTAAAGGTCTGATAGAATTCAGCAGAGAATCCATCAGGTCCTGGACTTTTCTTTTTGGGGAGACTCTTGATTGCTGCTTCAATTTCATTTTGTGTTATAGGTCTATTCAGGTGATTAATTTCCTCTTGGTTCAGTTTTGAATGATCATAGGCATCTAGAAATCTGTCCATTTCTTTAAGATTTTCAAATTTGTTTTTAATATAGGTTCTCAACGTAGTCTCTGATGATTTCCTGGACCTCTATGGTGTTTGTTGTTATCTCCCCTTTTGCATTCCTGATTCTACTAATTTGGGTTTTTTCTCTCCTCATTTTAGTCAAGTTTGCCAAGGGTCTGTTGATCTTGTTTTTTTTTTTCAAACAACCAACTTTTTGTTTCATTAATTCTTTGTATGGTTTTTTGGTTTCTATTTCGTTGATTTCAGCTCTTATTTTTATTATTTCTCTCCTTCTATTTGTTTTGGGATTTGCTTGTTCTTGTTTTTCTAGGAGTTTGAGATGTATCATTAGGTCATTGATTTGGGATCTTTCAGTTTTTTTAATATATGCACTCGTGGCTGTAAACTTTCCTATCAGGACTGCCTTTGCTGTGTCCCATAGGTTCCGGTAGGTTGTGTTTTCATTCATTGACTTTCAGGAACTTTTTAATTTCCTCTTTTATTTCATCAATAACCCATTGTTCATTAAGCAATGAGTTATTTAGTTTTCAGCTGTTTGCATGTTTTTTGTCTTTACTTTTGTTGTTGAGTTCTAGTTTTACTGCATTGTGATCAGATAGTATGCACGGTATAATTTCTATTTTCTTATATTTTCTGAGGCTTGCTTTGTGCCCTAGGATATGATCTATTTTGGAGAAGGTTCAATGGGCTGCTGAGAAGAATGTATATTGTGTAGAAGTTGGATGAAGTGTTCTGTAGACATCAAGTAGATCTATTTGATCTATTGTATATTTTAGATCTTGGATATCTTTATTGATTTTTTATTTGGATGACCTATCTATTGCTGATAATGGGTTGTTAAAGTCTCCCACAACCACTGTATTGGAGTTAATATATGCTTTTAGGTCTTTCAGGGTATGTTTGATGAAATTGGGTGTGTTGACATTGGGTGCATATAGGTTGATAATTGTTATTTCCTTTTGGTCTATTTCCCCTTTCGTTAGTACGGAATGTCTTTCTTTATCCCGTTTGATCAATGTAGGTTTGAAGTCTACTTTGTCAGAGATAAGTATTGCTACTCCTGCCTGTTTTTTGGGGCCATTGGCTTGGTAAATCTTCTTCTAGCCTTTCGTCCTAAGCCTATGCTTATTTCTGTCGGTGAGATGGGTCTCCTGTAAGCAACAAATTGTTGGATCTTCCTTTTTAATCCATTTCGTCAAGCAGTGCCTTTTGATGGGGGAATTAAGTCCGTTAACAGTAAGTGTTAGTACTGATAGGTATGTGGTGATTCCTGTCATTTAGTTGTCTTAGTTGTTTGAAGGTTTGATTGTGTGTACCTAACTTGATGTTACTCTCTACTGTCTTGCTTTTTCTTTTCCTGTGGTTTGGTGCTGCCTGTCTTTTCATGGTTAAGTTGGGTTTCACTTTCTGTGTGCAGAATCCCTTGCAGAATCTTTTGTAGTGGTGGCTTTGTGGTCACATATTGTTTTAGTTTCTGCTTATCATGGAAGACTTTTATTGCTCCATCTATTTTGAATGATAGTTTTGCTGGGTAGAGTATCCTGGGGTTGAAGTTATTTTCATTCAGTGCCCAGAAGATCTCACCCCAAGCTCTTCTTGCTTTTAGTGTTTCTGTTGAGAAGTCTGCTGTGATTTTGATGGGTTTACCTTTGTGTGTTATTTGTTTTTTCTCTCTTACAGCCTTCAATATTCTTTCCCTAGTTTCTGAACTTGTTGTTTTAATGATGATATGTCGTGGGGTAGTTCTATTTTGATCTGGTCTGTTTGGTGTTCTGGAGGCCTCTTGCATCTGTATGGGAATATCTTTCTGTAGATTTGGGAAATTTTCTGTTATTATTTTGTTGAATATATTACGCATTCCCTTTGCTTGTACCTGTTCTCCTTCTTCGATGCCCATGATTCTCAAGTTTGTTCTTTTAATGGAGTCGGTGAGTTCTTGCATTCTCTTTTCACAGGTCTTGAGTTGTTTAATTAATAGTTCTTTGGTTTTTCCTTTAATTACCATTTCATCTTCGAGTTCTGAGATTCTGTCTTCTGTTTGTTCTGTTCTGATGAATTGGCCTTCTGTTTTGTTTTGCAGTTCTGTTTCGTTCTTTTTTCTGAGGTTTTCCATATCCTGGCTGGTTTCCTCTTTAATGTTGTCTATTTTTGTCCTGAGTTCATTTATCTCTTTATTAATCGTGTTCTCTGTTTCACTTTGGTGTTTATACCATGCTTCTATGGTTTCCTTTATTTCTTCTTTTGCTTTTTCAAATTCTCTATTTTTGTTGTCTTGGAATTTCTTGAGTGTCTCCTGTACATTTTGGTTGACCCTATCCAGTATCATCTCTATAAAATTCTCATTGAGTACCTAAGGATTTCTTCTATTAGATTATTCTTGTGGGCTTCATTGGGTTCTTTGGCATATTTTATCTTCATTTTGTTGGAGTCTGGATCTGAGTATCTGTTTTCTTCATTTCCCTCTGGTTCCTGTACTAATTTTTTGCTGTGGGGAAACTGGTTTCCCTGTTTTTTCTGTCTTCCCATCATTGCTCTTGGTGTTGTTATTGTCCCTGTACTGTGTGCAATTAAGTATTTTCTGTCTTATAATAATAGCACTAGTGATGTTTAGAATGGAAGGGTGAGAGGGGATGGAAAGCAAAGAAGTTAAAGGAAAAGGGAAAAACAAATAAACAAGTAGAAAAAAAACAAAAAAAAGAAACAAACAGAAAAGTTTCAAAGATATAAACAGGGAGAGACAGTGTACTAATCAACCATAAGCTGGAAAGGCATTAGAAAGACAGAGAGAGGATTGAAAATAAAAAATAAAAAGAATAAAGATAAGAATAAAAATAAAAAATAAGTAAATGAATATATATATAAAATAAAATCAAATAAAAAATTAAAAATTAAAAAAAAAACCTCCAAGTTCAAATGCATTGAAGTGTCAGTCTTAATAATTTTGGTGTTCATCCCTCAGCTTCCAATCCTGGAGATGGTGCCTTAGATGTTGCTCTGTAGTTGTCTCATCAAAGGGGTAACATAAAATAGAACAAAACCACACAAAACAAGAAAAAAAAACCCACAAAGTGTCCCAAATTCAAATGCAATATAGTTTCAGTAAGTTTTTCAGCATGCAGGTGTAGTTCGGTTGTTTTTTCATCAACAAAAAAAGAATCTGGAGACAGTTCTGAGAATGGTATCTGCGGCTGTGGCTCGCCTGCCCGCTGCTGTCAGCCTGCTGTTGCTGGAGGCTTTATTTATGCAGATCTCAGGGGTGAGCTTAGCACTCACCTGGCCCCGCAGGCTTTGTTTATTCAGAATTCTCCTGTGCACGAGCCGCTGCTACAAGCCTTCCCCTTTCCAAGCACACTGGGGGAGGTGACACTGCACCCACTTCCTCTGGCCTGCATGTTTATTTACAGCTCACGTGGGAAGTGGGTCTTCCCCCCTCTCCTGTGGAGTTTTCCTCCCTCCGCCACTCTCACCCTCTCCGGCCAGGCCCAGCTTGTTTATTTACAGTTCCGGGAGGGATTCTTCTCCCCCCCCCTTCGGCGCTCAGTGCGCCCCACCCTCTTTGCTACATGTCTTTATTGTTCTTATTGCTTATTACTTCGTTTCTCTTTTTTTCCTATGTGGGGGTTGGTCTGTCCAGGGGGCTATGCTGATCTGGCCCAGGGTTGTCTGTGGGAGTACTGCGTATTGCTTAGCTCACCTTGTCCACGTCTTCCCAAGCTTTGGAGGGGTCAAAGTTTTGCCTCTTCTCAGTGGCCTTGCCTGCAAGGTGTGTCTCCAGCATCTCTCCAAGATTTCACTTTAGGGGGCACGCTTTCTGCTTCCTCCCTCTAGCCACCATCTTCCCCATGATTTCCTGAAGACAGAATGGTTATAGCTCCTGCCTAAGCAAAAGGGACGCCATCCCAGGTTAAGTTGAGATCGTTCCAAAATGCAAGTGGGTGCTCCTTCCCTGAAACCTGTGGCCACCTAGGCAACACCAGTAATACATGGGCACTAGGTCTTCGATGCAGAGGCTTATCTCCCGAAGCACCCACATCACCCCACAATTTGTTTCCTACATGATCAAACATGGCTGAAACAAACATGGCAGATGGAATGAAGCCTGTACTGGTCAGATACTGAGCTCACCTCTTAAATCACCTTGAGGCACTGCACCCACATCCCATGGGGAGACAGAGCACAATGCTTTAGAGGACCTTTCTGCCTAAGGTGGACAGCTCTGACCATCCTCAGGCCCTGGCACAGGTCCCCTCTCCTCACTGGTGTTTTTGGAGGAATGGCCAAGGGCAGAATGAGGACTCTACCAGGATCTAAGACCCCACAACCACCACCAGACCCCTCAGCCACTCAGCCAAGCCCTCCAGGGCTCTCAAGCTGGCTGACCCAGGTGATGCCCCAGGCTTGATCGGTGCTGAGCTTTGCATCTACCTGTGTACATCCTGGTATTTCTTATGTACATCAGAGCTTCTCTTGAACAGCTGGGGTGCAGTGGCCACTCTGCCCTGCCCCTTGTCAAACACACTCGGATGGGGCATATTTTGTCCAGTTGGTCACAGTCCTCTCCCATTATTTTGTCCTTTTACATTTCCCACTGGCCTCCGAGAGCCTTATTTTTCCAACTACTGATGGGGGCTCCCACGTGCCGCTCTCTCAATCCAGCCCCCAGGACACATGTGCCTCCATAGGACATCCTTTGTGGTGACTGGGCTGCCAGGAGACTGCAGATCTTATAAGGAAGGGAGGGGAGGTAGATTTGTGCAGTTGCCTTTGAGCCCCAAGGTTGGAACACCCTCACAGGCGCATAGGTGAGGTCAGCAGCACTATGTATAGGGTATGGTCACCCCCAGCAAGGTCAGCCAGGAAGGAAGCTGAGCCTTGGTGGAAAAACCACCCCTGGTGGCCACACGTGAGTACTACATCCTGGGGGATCTGGCCCAGGAGAGAACCTACAGGCAGACAGGGCTGATCTGCCACTGGACTGACAGCCTGGGCTCTCACACAGTCCTACAGACTACACCACAGAGAGGCTGCCACCTCAAGGAAGTCTCTTCCACCAAACGACAGAGAAAGGGGCAGCTGCGGAAAAAGCACTGGGACCCTGCTGCAGGGGCAGAGTGCTCACTTCCTTACTGATTGCCAAGGGTTCCATGTGTCGGTCTCGGGGTGAGAAGGGTTAGGCGCCCCTGGAAGCCTGGGCATCTACCCCTCACTCCCATAATTCAGTCTGTGTCGTGAAGCATACCAGGATTGCTATCGCTTATTGTTCTGTCATCCCTTGTTATCATTAAATAACAAACCTCCGTGGCGTACTGCTCACTGCTTAACCCTCTGATTTGAAGCCTTGGCCAATTTCCGTGGCACAAGTCCTCTCACCGTGGCCAAGTTTGAGTTGTGAAGAACATCACTGACCATGGGTGCTGTAGACACAGTCAGCTCTTGTGAGCTGGTCTGAGCAGGTTCCAATATGCCACTGTCTTTCCTCATAGCAATCATTTTTCCTCCACATGTGTGGTGCCCATTCTCTTCTGGTTGTGTGGCATTGGCTTTCTTCGACACTCGCCTGAAGTATCTTTTTCTCTGCCTCTGCTTTCAATACTTCTGTGACATGTGTCCAGCACATTCCTATTCAAGAGTGTGACACTCAGCTGTGATCTTCCATAATTGCTGGTGATGACTTCTACAAAGGTTGACAGAGCCCTGGCCCAGCTAAGCTGCTTGTGTTTGCCACCTGTCTCTATCCTGGGGTCACAGAAATCTGTGCCTTTTCTGCCGACTATGGTAAAACTCATCTGAGAAGCAAAGAAAAATTGTGCATGGGTGCAAGCACACTGGGTAATATTTTAGGGCTTACGAGTGAAGTCAGCAAGAGTTTTCACTGGGTCAGCAGAAGTAGAAACCTGTTCTCTCCTCAAGTGAGATTGGCTTTTTTGGTGGTTTTCTCCTCGATGTGAATTGAAATCTAGTCAGACACAAGGTGTAGGCTGCCTGTGTGAGTGAAACTGTCCTTACAGCATAGTTTCCAATTAGAAGCAACAAGCCTTAGCTCAATGTCCCATGCATTCTTCATGTGAGTTAGGGTTGTCAGCCCTAAGGGAGACACATGTCCTCTTTGCTCTGCAGACACCACCAGGCAATCTGGTGTTTGTAGCAGGGGCTGCTGCTCAGATCCCCCACCCTATCCATTCTTCCATCTTCTACAAAAACAACAGCCAGAACAAGACCACATCTCAGTCTCCTTTGTAGCATATGTGGTCACTTGGTCAAGTTAAGGCCCTTGGGAGGTGGTCACTGAAACTTACAGAAGTTGTCCTTAAAGAAGGGGTCACACCCTCTTCTTTTCCCTTCTCCTTCCTACTGGCTGGAAGGTAGATTCAGGGTCTGGGTTGGAAGTCCCAGCTTGGACCATGAGGTGAACCTAGGAGGCCACACAGGTGACCAAACAAAAGCCCTAAAAAAGAGAAATACCTGGGTTCCTGGCACCACAGAGCAGGGTTTCACCTCGATCACTCCCCAGTGGAGTGAGAAGTAACTTCTCTCTTGTCTGAGGGTCGTTTGGTGCCCTCCCACAGGCAGATAGATGGTGACCCTAACTTTCATCTGGAGCAAGGGAGAATCAAGGTGAGGAGTGGGGGTCCCCTCTCATCCATTTCCATCATGGTCACAACAGCAGGTGTGACGATGTGGATCGTTCAGAGATGACTGAGGAGCAGGAAGCTTCGTGTAGCTCTGGTATGCAGATGCAAGTTTCACTTTACTGGGAAAGTGAAGGATGAGGACAAAGTCTTTGAGGCAAATGTATCAAGTTTTGACTAAGGGACAGGTCTGAATGTAACCCACTTGTCCTGAGAGGACAGCGGACTTGGTTTGCTGCAGGCCCGTCACCTCCCTGACCTGCAGTGAACCCAGAACAGCGAGGCAGAGCTGTCTGAGTAAGAGGGCAGTGTCAAGTCCCTGTCATTGTGTACATGTGATACACTTGGGATTTTCTACTTGGATAATTTGAAAATGCTTAATGGAGAACAAGTTTGTTCAAGGAGTAAGTGCTTAGAACAAAGGAAAACTCTCCAGGCCTCTGGGGGCCCCGAGGCCACCAAGGTCCTGTCCAGATCACTTGTATAGGATTCTACAAGTTTTGACATGGAGTATTTTTACATTTGAATTTAACTCAGAATTTAAAAACAAATTTGAAATAGTCTATAATTCATTATAATTTCTTTGGGGATTACTATTTGGAAGCAGGTGTCTTAATTGGCAAACATTTGGAGATTTCCTGTGTAATGTTTATGGTGGATTTCTAACTTGCTAGTGGTGAGAGAATTGAGTTTATGTGATTCGTATAAATAGAAATTCATTGAGACCTGCTCTGTGGCCCAATAGAAAGCAAATTTTCAAGAAAGATGTGCATTTGGCCGATAGAGCTGGTCACTATGTTCTTTATATCCTTGATGACTTTTTCACAGCTTTATTGAGGTGTAAATGACAAATACAAATTGTAGTCACAGTGTAAGTGTGGTATTTTGACACCTGTACACATCGTGAAATGATTCTGTATAGCTGAGCTAATTCAGTTACCTTTCACCCCACAGTTACCTTCTTCCCTTGGGTAAGAACGCTTTAAGATCTATGGCCTTAGCAAGTTCAAGTATACGATATGTTGTTATCAGCCATGGTTACCATGCTTTACCTTAGTTCTCCGGAATTCATTCATATTTCAACTGGAAGTTTGTACCCACTGATCAACACCCCACTTCTCCTGCCCCCCACCAACCTCCAGTCTGCTCTCTGCTTCTTTTTATTTTAGCACGGGGACTTGAACTCCAGGCCTCATGCTGGCGAGGCAGGTGCTCCACCATGTGAGTCACGCCCAGCCCTTTCTGCTTAGTTATTTTTCAGATAGGTTCTTGCGTTTATGTCTGGAGCCAGCCTGGATCAGTCCTCCTATCCATGCCTCCCATGCAGCTGGAATGACAGGCACACACCAGCATGCACACGTTATTTGTTGAGGGTTTTTGGGATTTTTTTGGGGGGGCCAGGCTTGCTTCAAACTGTGATTCTCCCAATCTCTGCCCCTTGAGTAGCTGGGATTACAGAAATGAGTCACAACACCTAGTAGCTCTCTTTGCTTCTCTGAGTTCAATTTTTTTTAGATTCCACGTGTAAGAGATCATGCAGTATTTGCCTTTTTGTGTCTAATTATTTCACTAAACATACTGTTCCCCAGTTCATCCATGTTGCAAACGACAGTATGTCCTTCTTTTTAAGGACTGAATAGTATTCCATTATGCTTTTATGTCACGTTTTCCTTACTCATCAGTTATTGGCTGATTCCATGTCTTGGGAGTTGTGAACACGGGAAAGCAGACACCTTGCTGAAATACTGATCTCATTTTCTTTGGCTATATACCCAGAAATAGGATTTTGCTAGGTCAAAATTTCCATATATTTAATCTCTTTGGGGTTCTTTGGGCTTCATGGAGTTGAATATTCATTCTCCTCTCCAGATTTGTGATACTGTCATTATTTCTTTAAATAAGATTTCTGTCCTGTTCTCTTTCTTGCTTCTGAAATTCCCATAATGCAATACTGGTTGGCTCGATGGTGTCTTATAAGTTTAATTGACTTTTTTTTTTTTTTTACTTTTTTAGATTTTGTTCCTGACTGGGTAACTTCAAATAGCCTGTTGTCAAGCCTGTGGATTCTTCAGCTGATCAAGGCTGCTGCTGCTGCTCTCTGTTGAAATTTTCATTTCAGTCTCATTGGTTCTTTTCTGTCATGGTTTTTACCTCTTTGCTGTAGTTCTCCTTTTGTTCCTGTGCTGTTTTCCTGATTTCATTTAGTTGTTGTCTTCTCCTATAATTCACTGAGCTTTAAGGTGATGATTTTGAATTCTTTGTCAGAAAGTTCATGGATCTCCTTTCTTTAGGGTCAGTTACTGGTTCGTTATTTTGTTCTTTTGATGGTGCCATGTTTCCTTGATTCTTCACAGTCTGTTGCTTTGCATCGCTTTCTGTCTGAGCATTTGATGATGGGGAACCTCTTCAAGTCTTTACAGATTGGCTTATGCAGGGAGAGCCCTGCAGTCAACTCATCCAGAGCCTGGGTAGGCCACCTGGCAGGATCCATGGGCAGGTACGCTGCAGAAGTCCTTGGCTCATTGGGTGGGTGAGCCTGGAGTCAGGGTTTGTGAAGGCCAACCTGGCCCTGGGGCCACCAGAACCAGCCTGGCATGGAGGTGACCTGGAGCCTGAGTCAGCTGGGACAGGCCTGGGTGCCGATATGAAGGAGCCAGCCTGGAGCCCAGGCCTGTGGGAGCAAATCTCGGAGCTGAGTCCACAAGGTCCTGCCTGGTTCTGGGATCTATGGGGGTGGACACTCACCCGGGGTCCACTGTGAGTGTTTTTGATGTTTACTGTTGCAGAGAACTTGAGAGCTAATGTAGTCATCAAGGTCAGTGTCCTTCCCTTCTTCTAAGTACTAAGTGTTCTGGGGCCTGAGACCACCCCTCCCCCAACCTCTGCGGCATCATGTATACGAATCTGTCCTGTCTTCGTATTTCCTGTGTGTGTTTTCACACATCCACAGGCAGCATCTTTATTATTATTATTTTTTATTCATATGTGCATACAAGGCTTGGGTCATTTCTCCCCCCTGCCCCCACACCCCCTCCCTTACCACCCACTCCACCCACTCCCTCTCCTCCCCCCAACCCCCCAATACCCGGCAGAAACTATTTTGCCCTTATCTCTATTTTGTTGTAGAGAGAGTATAAGCAATAATAGGAAGGGACAAGGGTTTTTGCTGGTTGGGATAAGGATAGCTATACAGGGCATTGACTCACATTGATTTCCTGTGCGTGGGTGTTACCTTCTAGGTTAATTCTTTTTGATCTCACCTTTTCTCTAGTTCCTGGTCCCCTTTTCCTATTGGCCTCAGTTGCTTTAAGGTATCTGCTTTAGTTTCTCTGTGTTAAGGGCAACAAATGCTAGCTAGTTTTTTAGGTGTCTTACCTATCCTCACCCCTCCCTTGTGTGCTAAAGCTTTTATCATGTGCTCAAAGTCCAATCCCCTTGTTGTGTTTGCCCTTGATCTAATGTCCACATATGAGGGAGAACATACGATTTTTGGTCTTTTGGGCCAGGCTAACCTCACTCAGAATGATGTTCTCCAATTCCATCCATTTACCAACAAATGATAACATTTTGTTCTTCTTCATGGCCTGCAGCATCTTTACATTTCCCATTTTGCTTGTGTTTGATTTTCTCAAATAAGACTTCATATTGTCAGCATGTATGGTGTGTGTGTGTGTGTAATGTAGAACTGGGGGCACAATTCAGGGCCCCATGCTTGCTAGGCAAGCACTCTAACACTTGAGCCATGCCCCCAGTCTGTGTCCTTGTTTTTCTGTACATAGAATTCTATGTTGACACTTACTCAGAAGATGTGATTTCACTGTCTTCTCAGCTATAAAATCACTGTATCGTTGTTTCATTAAGAGTAATATTTCTGGGCCGGGCATGGTAGCACATGCCTGTAATCTCAGCTACCTGGGAGTTAGAGGTAGGACGAGCTCAATCTAAGGCTTGCCCAACAAAAGTGCGAAGTGATCTTTCTTTACCTTCTGGCCACCTTTAAGATTTTCCTTGTCTTCAGTGCCTTGTGGCTTTACTAGAATTTGTCCTCCTTGGGGTTCTCTGGATTCTTGACTCTGTGCTGAGCTGATGACAGCATTAGTTGTGGACCTCAGCAGGCCAGGCCAGTGACTTCCCAGCACTGCCTCTTCTGTGCCCAATGTCCTCTCCTGGAATTCACCTGGCTTCGGTGTGCAGGGGACCTTCTCCTTCCATCTCCATCTTCCTTCGCTCCACATCCATGCTGTCAGGGCTTCGTCAGGTCTGAGCTAACCCTACAAGGTGATGTAAATTTCTGTGGTAAGAAAGGGCTGTCTGAAATTGACCCTGACAGCTCACTGTGTGCTGTCAGGGTGATGAGCCCCTAAGGGGCTTTTCCCTTTCCTCAGAGAGATTGTACCAAAATTGAGCTCTCCATGGGACCAAGGACCCACTTCCATTAGCAGAAGCCACTACAACTTCCTCTGTACTCTGAGGGCCCCAAGGGCCAGGCAGTAGTCCTCTCCTGGTGCCCGCAGGCTGGGGGGTCCCAGGTCATTCCTGTCTCCCCTCTGACAAGACCATGTTTTTATCTGTACTATTAGAAGGTTAAGTTGGGTCTGGGATACAATGCCCACTGTGTGCCCAGCAGCAGCCTTGGTCATCACACTCATCTTGTAAATGTCCCCCACTGCACCTGACCCTGGACCACACAGGCAATGTTGGGGGGGTGTCCATCTCCATCCGCTGCCCGACAGCTCCCACTCACATCCTGTACTTCTGAAAGTCCATGGGCCCTTCCACCAGCCGGCTTGGACATTTTTCAGTCTTCTGCTGTTTGCACACGTCTTCAATCTCTCCTATCGTCTCCCAAGCACAAGCATTTTGTGTTCCACTCCTGCGGTCCGGTTCTGCAGCCTGTGGTTTCTTCCTTGCCTTCATTCAAGGCATGCTCTTCCCTGTGCGTTCTGTGCTTTTGACAGCAATGTTGCTTGGCACTTCCCCTCTGCGGATGACTTGAGGCTAAGTTTCAGAGTGGATTCTCCCAGGCATGAACTGCGTTTGCTTTATCCAGAACACAGAATCTGGCCCACTACAAGGGTAACCTGAGACTGCAGCCTCCTCCTCCTCCTTCTTTGGTGGGACTAGGGTTTGAACTCAGAGCTTCACACTTGCAAAGCAGGACTCTATTGCTTGAGCCACACCTCCAGTCCATTTTGTTCTGATTATTTTGGACATGGATGTCTCTTAAACTATTTGCCCAGGCTGGCCTCGAACCACAATCCTCCTGATCTCAGCCTCCCAAGTAGCAGGATACAGGTGCAAACCACTGGCGCCTAGCAATAGCCTTCTTAAGACCTACTAGGGTCACACAGTGTATTATTGTCCTGACAGCTGCTGTGACAAAGTACCACAAACTGGGTGACTTACACAATTTGTTGATCTACAGTTCTTAAGGCCAGAAATCCAAGATCAAGGTGTGCAGGTGGGTCCTCCTGGAGGCTCAGGGGAAATGCCACTCTGCATTTCCTTGAGTCCTGTGACTGCCGGTCCTCTGTGACTACAGAACAGCAGTGTGGCACGGTTGTGCTGCTTTACAGCACCAAGTCTGTGGCGAGTCGTCACAGGAGCCACAGAAAGCCCTGGAAACAGAAGGCGGACCTCCTTTTAGACGGGCTCTGTGGAGGCCCCAGGGCCGTGCCGTGATGAAGTGGTGTCACTCCCCGCCTCATCTCCATCTGACGTCGGTTCATTATGGCGTCTTTGCTCATGTTTATCTGTTGCTGGTGCACACGTCTAGTACTTGCCGTATCTGCCTTAACCATCTTACCACTTCGACCTGGAAAAGCTGAGGAAACCCTCATGCCTGTCCTCCCTCCCCGCTGTCCCTGTCCCTCCTCACTGTCCTTCCTTGTATCTTTTTTCACTTCGGGGCTTTCCTTGGACAGGGCTTTATCAGAGCTGCGTTCTGTTCCGTCAGTGTCCTCTGCCCTGGCTCGAGACTCCTTCCTAGAGATGTAGGCTTGGCATCACCCCACTCCTCGGGCTTCTTTGCCCAGTCCTATCTGTAAGAAGTGACAGCTCAGTTGACAGTCCTGAGCTTCGCATGCTGAAAGGCATCGACTTGTCTCCTTCATCCCGTTGACTGTGAGGAGTTCAAATCCCAGGCCCACCCCCAGAGGGCCAGAGCCTCGAGACCGCCCTGAGGTTACAGTCCACTACTTCTCCCTCTTTCTCTGGGATGGGCCCCTTTCTCCCAAAGCCCTGTGTGCACTTGGCATGCTTTGTGGGGTTTGTCGGCATCAGCAGTTGAGGGCTGAGATGGAGCGGGACCCCGCCAGTCAGTCTGACATGTTGTTAGAGACCACCTGAGACCTCGTGGTCTTGTTCAGCACTGAGGCTCAGGTAAGGGATCAATAAATATGGAACAGATAAATGAAAGAATTAAACAGCATAAAATTTATATTCTTTGTAACACTTAACAGATAAAGGAAAATCCCTAAAGTGGGTCAAGTGGAAAACTTTATGGTTTCTACAGAAAATTGTAACCCATCAGGAGAGTTGAGATGGAGGGGAGAGGGGAGGGAGGGAGAGAGAAAGGAAGGGAAAACATAAGTAGAGTTCGCTTGAGAGTCTTGCCTGCTCTGCTTCTCAGAATACAGCGTCAGAGGCTGGGAGTTTCCCATTCGGTTCTTACTGTGCCCAGCAGAGGACAGTCTGGCATGTGGGGTACTTGCTCGTGTTTGTGGATGAACGGACATGATTCCCACTGATTACTGAGAACTCCTTTCAAACCAGACACTTTTAGCATCCCATAGCTACCCTGAGCTGACCTAAGGGACAATGCTGGCTCGCACAGCCCAAAGGGACAGGGTGGACTTAGGCAGAATGGAGCTGGGACTTAGCACCTCAGGGATGGGCACTGCTTCTTCTGGCTGACTTCACTCTGGGCTACTTCTTCTCAGGAGAAGGCCCTGCCTTTGGGGTTTTTATCCTGGCTCCAGGAGCAACCTTCCCAGGTGATCCCATGTTAGACCCAGGCATGGCTCCTGATCTCAGGCTGCAAGGTCCTCTCTGTCCATTCAATACGAGCGGTGGCCTTCATGGACACACGGACTGTGGGAGAAGGCACAGTCCCCAGTGAGGTGTGGGAATGGCTCCTGGGCAGGTGAAACCATGGACGTCCCTACAGGGGGGCAGCCTGGAAGGGGAGTCAGGTTCTGTGAGCAAGGAGGACACAAGGCCTCAGTGCGGAGCAGTGTGGGATTGAACAGACACGTGCTCATCAGTGAGCTGCAACGCCATGGGGTGGACTGTGCATCCCCAAATCCATGTGCTGCAGCCCTAACTCCTGGCCCCCCAGGACCTCACTGTGGAAACGGGGTCTTTAAAAAGGTGAAGTTAACAAAGTCCTAAGAGTCCTAAGAGTGGGCCTTCGTCCAGTAGGTCTGGGGTCCTCATAAGAAGAGGGAATATGCCAGGATGTGACCCAGGGAAGGCCACGTGAGGACAGGGAGAGAAGGCCCCTTTTTGGCCCTTGGGCAGCTGCCTCAGGAAAGTCGCCCTGCTGGCCCTGACCTTGGATCTTTGATGTGAGATGGGACTTCTCTGCCCTGCTTTGTCACAGCAGCCAGAGCTGATGAGTGTTGTGTGAGAGGAAAGGGGCAGAGTCTGGACTCTGCCTTCCAGAGCCCTGTGGTCCAGGAGGAACAGCACCTCTGGGCCTGTGACCCCAGGATGTCCCAGAATAGGCTGAAGAGGCCACCAGAGGCACTACGCCCATGCCTGCCACCCACACGTGCAGCAGGGCTCAGGCCATGGAGACAGGGGCTCCCAGGAGCAGAGGCTGGAGCATGCCATTTGGTAGTGGCATGGCTGTGGCCCAGGTGAAATGCAGGGCAGGACAGAGGAGCTCTGCAGCAGCCAGGCCCTTCCCTCATTTGTCCTCCCACCTTCATTTCCCAAAGTGGCTTCTGGTTACAAAACCCAGGTTACAAAATCCACAGATGAAACCCATCACCTCCATCCTAGGCCAGTGGGGGGCCAGTCCAAATGTCCTGTTGGGGCAACAGGAGTCAGGATACAGGTCTAGGTCACATGTCTTCGTGGCCTGGATGCCTGGGAGTCCCACCCAGAGGGCTCACATGCACAGGGTGACAGCTCCTCGCCTGGACTGGAAGGAGGATGGAAGGCAGAGGTGGGGCATGAGGAAGGTGAGGCTCTGCCTGCACCTGCCCTGCCTTGGGCACATTGGCCCTGTGGCCACAAGGACGAATGGCTACACTTTCCTTGTCACAGCAGGCTGGTGTCTACTGTCAGCAGCTTGAGCCAGACCTTAGGGCAAAGCAGCCCCACTCTCAGCAGTGTTGCTGAGGCCTGGCCTTGTTTGTAAGAAGGCCATTTGCTGAGGTCTCTGATCCTCATAGGCACCAGTGAGGTGGGTCTGCAGCAGAGGCCGCCAGCCACCCATCCCTATGGCCTTGCCCCATCTCCTTAGTAACAGGACCCCACATCCTGGATGCATGCCAGCTCAACCCAGCATTTCCCAGCTCTACTGCAGCTAGGAGTGATCTTGTGATTAGGCGCTGACCACAGAGCCATAAGGGGACCTCTGCTTCCTCTTATGGTCTTGCTGACAGGAGCTCCAGCAGCCACACTGGACCATGCGGCAACTGTAAGGAGGGAAACGGAGGCTGAGGCTGACAGATCAGGACAGGAGCCTGAGCTCCTAATGGCATGGGATGGTGGGGGGTGGGGCAAACCACCTCTGGATTGCTTTTCTGTGAGGGGAGGGAAGAAAAAACGATCTCAGTGTTTGGGTTTGCTCCAACCTATGCCACAGGAGTCACAAACCCACCCTAGGGGGCAGCAAATGTAACACTCGTCTCATTCGCTCTCTCTCAGCCAGGAGGAGGTCCAGCTGGCAGCTGGTAGGGCAGACCCTGCTGGGCTTTGATGGAGAAATCTGGCCACTCCCCACTCCCCAGGCACGACAGTCTAACCACTCCTGCTGAAAAGAACTTAGGTTTATTTGCAGTATAAACTGTGGTCTGAAAAACCCATTGGCAAATATACAGTTTGTACTCCGTTTGGGGTCACCGCTGGCTGAGGGACCCCTCCATCCCTGACTTGCATGCATTGGGCTCCTAAGTGTTCACAGCTGATCTCAGGCCTCAGGTCCTCCGTCCCCCGAGGGCATCCTGCCTCCTGCAGAAACATCGGTGTCCCAGCTTGCCCCCGGCCTCCCCACCACCCTGCTTGGTGCAAAACCAAAACAAAGACAGATTTCAAAACAAACACAAAGCAAAACATTCACAAAAACCAGGGTTCTAAATTTTTTTTTCAGTGTCCTTCGTTATCATGATGAGTTGTTTTGCAACAAACTAAAATATACATCCTTTTCTTGCTATTATAAAATCTCTTATTATTCACAGATATATAATGGGAGATGTGGATGGAATAATTACAAACTTTTTTCCCCTTAGAAAACAAACAGGCCAAACAAAACACAACAGAACAGAAGACCCCCAAAACGAAAGCACGAGGACGTTCTGACGACGTAAACAGAAGGGGCTGACTGGCTTCCTCCCCTGCCGTCCTGGGCCCGTGGCTGGGCTGGCTGAGCCGAGGGTCCTGCACAAAGTGCTCCGTGCACCTGACTCACAAGGGTTTGACTGCGCTCTCTCCGAGGCCAATGCTTCACCCCCTCCAACCTGCACCATTTCTTCTCATTTCTCAAGCCTTGGCAGGGTGTCTTCTCTTCCCACTGCTCCCCACCTCCTGACCCTCCCCAACTCCTCCCCATGCCTGGCATGCTGGGCCTGGGCACCGAGCCTGAAGGCCACAGGCCAACCTAAGTCCTCCCCCGCCAGGTGCAGTGTGGTGCCAGTCCCACCCTCAGCAGGGACAGCCTCCCCAGTACCAGCCTCAGCTGGGCCTCTTCCTCACCCAGGGCTGGGTGGCTGGCCCAAGAGAAGGGGCCATAGGAAGCCCGGGTCCCCCAGAAGCTTTGGCAGGGAGCTCACAGGAGACAGACTTGCTAGGTGTTACACAACAGGAGGGTACAGAAACAGGGCTAGGCAAGCCAGTCAGGGGCCAAAGGCTGGGGGGGACGGGGATGGGGGACCGGGTGGAGTCACCCAAGAGCACTTATTTCACGTTGGCCACAGGCTCAGCTTGTGGGCTGCAGGAGTCCTTGCGGGGAGGGGAGACCTGCCAAGAACTAGTACTGACATCTCGTGCAAAAGCCAGCACCACTGTGCAGGACGGAGGAGACCAAGACAGGACTCCTGGAGAGGGAGGTGGGTGGCAGGGACCTGGCGAAGGGAGCCCTGTCATCTCCCCTGCTCTTCAGGGTTGACAGAAAACATGTTCCCCAGCAGCAGGGCAGACATTCCCAGGGTTCAGAAAAGGGGTTCTCAGTGAGGCAAAGAGCAGTACCATTGACTAGGGGTGGGGTGGGGTGGTGATGTCCTCATTCCTAAGGCCCCTACCAAGACAGGGACCTGCCCAGTGGGGCTCTGCATGCCCCTAGTGTGGAGGGACGCAAGGAAGTCAGGGGAAGTCTAGGGAACCCACAAGCTCTCTTTCTCTGCGTCCCCACACAGCTGGGTTGAGTGGGGCTGCGGCAGCAGCCTGACTCTGGTCCTGTCTGCCTCTCAAGGCCTGAATCCCCTGAGAGCAGCAGAGAAGACGGGCGGCTGTGTCGAGGGGCCGCCCTCGGACACCACCCCGCTATTTAATCTGAGGCTCCTAACAACCATCTCAGCAAGAGGGGCAAACTGTGAGCTTCTGTCTTAGCTGTCGCCCACGGCCTGTCTGATAATGCTGCTGGAGCCCCCTCTCCTTGGCGCTCTGGGTGAGGCTAGCTCAGATTTCCTCTATGTACAGGGAAGGTACCTAGAGACAAGCCACCAAGGTCAGGTGGTGGTGAAACGGTCTGCATTTAGGATTTCGAACACCCTCCCGATCCCTATGGGCTGTCGACAACTGGAAGGTTGGCAGGCATTTCCCCTGGGGGTCATGGGAGATGGACTTCAGAGCTGGGGAGACTCTCCCAAGAAAATCCGCAAGTCCTGTCCACGCTCCTGCTGTCACTGGACGCCCTCCTCTTCCACATACGTTGAAGGAAACCAGCCGATCTGAAAGATGGCAGAATCACGTGTGTATGTGTGTGTCAGGTGAAGCCAGAATTCTCAGCCACGCCTGCCAGACAGAGGGGCCCTGGCAGAGAGGCTGAGCGCCTGACGGAGCTAACAGAGTAACCCAGAAATATATCAGCCAAGACTGGTTTAAGGTAATCTGCCAGACAGAAAAAAATTAGTCTCTTCAGGGAAATCACATCACCCAGAACCTCTTCCTATACAAGCTGGGCACTCAGTTAGGACTTAGTGATGAAAATTAAGAGGAAATGCAGAAAACAGAAACCAGCCCACAAGCCCAGCAAATAACTCTAACTTGTATGCTTAAGAAAACTGGAGAAGGCAGGTGGCTTTACCTGAGAACTGGAACCAGGAATTAAGAAGAAATCTAGAATGTAGTGAGTGAAAACGAAGAATCCAATAGAAGGATCAAACGACAAGCTGGACAAAGAAGAGAGGTTTACGCACTGGAAGCCACAGAGAAATAACTATGGGCCACAGAGAAAAACTCTGACATCCACGAGTGCAGAGAAGAGAGAGTAGAGCTGACAGGAGGCCCACGGGATACAGTGTAACATTTCCTTCAAAAGAGGAACATGCCGAGCAGGATGGGAGTTTCGTGTATGACCTAAGCATGTGCTCCTGGATGACTTACATACCAACACAACACAAATGCTTTGCGAATGATTGCTGCGCTGTTACCTAGTGTATAATGACAAGGGGGCAAAGTCCACAGCTGTGCATACAGAAGCAATTAAAAAAAGTTTTGACCTACAGTTGGCTCCATCTGTGGATGCGCAACCCCTAGACAGAGGGCCAACCTTATTATTCTGCAAATTACTTATTAATTGTAGTAACTATAACAGAGGACCCAGACAGATACCTCCCTAACCAAGTGATCAAAGTTAATGTAACAAATAACAGAGAATCTGCCCCCCAGCCTCCCATACACAGAGGCTTGGTAAGACACCGTATCACTGAGATGACATGGTCCCTGCCAAAAATGCTAAGACCTCAGTCTAATCATGCAGAAATACCACACACACCTAAGTTGTGGGATAGTCTACGAAAATAATCAACCCAAGTTCTTAACAAATCTCAAAGTCATACGGGGCAGAGAAAGGCCGAGGAATGTTCCAGGTTAGAGGTAAGGTCATGGCAAGGACAAGTAGCTGGAGACATTTTTGGGAGGACAGCCAGTGAAATTTGAAAATGGACTGTAGATCAGATCACTGTATTGGAGGGGAATGGCCTTGCTCGTAGGAAGTACTTGTGGGGGAATATGATCTGAGCAATTTATTCTCAAATAGTCAAAATGTACAGAATTAAGTCATGACAACACTTGCACCAAAGTTGGGAGGAAAATGAGTACAATTAAAAGCTGTGAGGCCCCCAGTGTCTCAGAAATCACAAAAACACTTAAGTAGCCAAAGTTCATGCTACAACCTCTAAGGTCACCTCTTAATGCTAAGAGTGTGTGCAGTTATCAAACCAATCAAGGGGAGGGGAGGTGAAATAGATAGGAAGAAATATCAGTTGATCCAGAAGTAGTCAAGAAAGGGAGGAGCTGATGTGATAAATAAGCACTCACATGATGGATTTTCACTTAAATAACCCAGTGGTTACAATAAACATAAGTGAACCACATATGTCTACTAAAAGGCAAAGAGTGCCAGATCCGATTGCTTACAAGAGACCCATCTTAAGTACAAGGAAACAAAGTTAGAAGTGGCAAGAGAGAGAGAAAAGCATGTCATGCAAGCATCAACCCAAGGAAAGATGTTATCACTGTACAGCAAATAGAGAGGACTGGGAAGCAAGAAGAATCACCTGAGGTAAAAAGGGTCATTTTGCAATGACAGCAAGGTCAAGTCAACAGGAAATATCTAGAAATGCCCAAACCAGAAGATATAAAACTTTGCCCAGGAATCACCTCCACCTGGTGAAGACCCAAGTGTAGAACTGATTCACAGCCCCTGTTGTGATTCCAACACTGCTGACGTGGGCCCACTTGAGGGTCAGTGGTCCAGTGCCTGAGGAGAGGCTGGGTGGAGACTAGATCATACCTGGGTCCTACAGGGGCAGAGTCCCTGCCACCCTACAGTAGAGTGGTCAGCAGGGAAGTCAAGGCTGACTGGTCTTAGGCATCCAGTGCACCTGCCTGTGGACAGCCCCAAGGAAGGTGGCACATGGTGTCCTATGGGTGGCCCATGGAGCTCTTGTGCCCTGCCAGGTAGGTGCTCAGAGACCTGGGTCAATCCCGGGGCTCCAGACAGGTATAGGATAGAGGGGCTGTGGGACTTTGCAGGTTCTCAGAGCAAGAAGCTCAGGGGTGACTGGGCCCACCTGGCACCCTGGGTGAAGGGGCAGGGTGGGTAGGACCTTGAAAGGGCACAGCATAAATAGGGCCTTAAAAAATGGCAGGAAGAGCCTGGCCAGGACACCAGGTCTGACCCTCAGCCCTGTGGCCTCTTTCCCTGCACACAGAGCTGGGTACTTGCAAGTGAGTAGGAAGGCTGAATGCAGAACCTTCTCCCTGAAGGGCACCTGGATTCAGACCTGATTCATGCAGCTGATTCCAACGTGACCTGGGGCTCCCTGGTAAATGTCTGGAGCTTGGTTTTACCCCACAACACCAGCCTTCTGGGCTGCTGTGAGGATGAGGGCAATCTTGGTCAGAGGGTGCCTAGAGTAGGGCCTGGGGCACAGCTGAGGCTGTGGTACAGTTTGAGCCTGACCAGGTCACAGCCAAGGCCCGCCACCCTGCCACGGCAAGGAGACCAGCGCTGCAGTCTCGTGCAACCAGGGTAGGCTGCTCACCCGTCCATTTGCCTCGCCCTTCCACCAGCCCTGGTCCCCACCGATGCGGCTGTAGATCTTCACCACGTCGCCTTCCCGTAGAGAGAGCTCCCTCATGTCCCGCGCTGCAAAGTTGTACCTGGCTACGGCTGTGCCGATGACCCGGGGCGTGAACACTATTGGGTGAGACGCGGGTGAGGGGGGCATCATACAGATGCGGGAGGGGCCCAGCCAAGGCTGAGAGGCCCTCGGGCCAAGCTGGGTCTCTTTCTTAGTGCCCACAGAGGAAGGCCATCAAACGGAAGGACTCAAGGGAAACACGCTGGCCTCCATCTGAGGGCCTCTCACACCTCTGTGGGCCTGGGCACACGGTACTCTTGAAGAGGACTGGAGCTGTGGCTACCTGCTCTGGGAGGCATCACAGGCAATGTGCACACTCTTGGGGACCAGAGCAGGTGCCCGTGCTTTGTCCAATTGCAGACCCCCAAACCAGACTAGAAACCTGCTTAACCAGCTCAGCCCGGAAACCAAGATCACTGAGGGGCAGGTGACAATGATGGTGAAACACGTAGCCAATGGGGAGGAGCTTTGGCTCTGGCAGTGGATGGCCATGTGGTCAGGGACTATGAAACCCCCATCCTCCCACACCCAAGTCCCATGACAGCCCTTTCACAGACGCCACACAAGTTGAGGCTCTGCTCTTGACCACACACCATTTTCCACAACCAGAGGCAGAGCTCTTGATGGGCCATGAGGAAGGACAGCTGATGAGGTGAGGAAGTAGCCGTCAGGGTGATGACGGCAGGGCAGAGCAGGGCCCGGTCTGACGTGTCCTCAGGGGTGGCAGCACCCCTGCCTGGGCCCCAGCCTCCCTCCCCCACTCCACCCAGGGCTGTGTAGCCACACACCCGTCAGGCCGGGCAGGGCCCTGTACAGCAGCGATACCTGACCAGAAGGGAGCGGAGGGGCCCTGAGGGGCAAAGCTGAGGCCCTGAGGACTGAGAAAAGAAAAGTTGTAGGAAGCACAGGAAGCTGCAAAGAGGCGAGAGAGAGCGTAAGACGAGTAGCAGGAAGCTGGCGGCCATGGGACACATGGGGACTAGACCCTGCCTCAAGGCAAGACACCAGGGAGGACACAGGGCCCAGGCCCAGGCACAACATGGACAACACTTTGCATGATGTCCGCTCTCCTCCCACAGGCTTGTCCCTCACCCACCCTCAGCCTATGCTCACAGAAGACCTATCATCCCTCCCCTGGCCTGCTGTGCCTGGGCTGCAGGGGAGACCCACTTGCCCTGTCAGTTCCTGTGGGTTGGAGGATGTGGTGCTACTTGAGAGACAGAGCCCTGGGCTGGAAGCCAAACGCTCTGCCCCTAGTTCCAGGCCATTTCCCTGTTGTGGGCCTTAGAGTCCCATCTGCAAATAGCTGCCTCTCCCAGCTGAGGTCCTGGGGACCCAAGGAGGGATCTGAGGGCAGGTGGGGCCCTCTGCTTTCTCCTGCCAGTGGCAACTCCAGCCACAGGGTATCTTAGTCTAGACCTTTTTGCCTGCTCTCTGGGCAAGGCCCCAAGACACAGAGCAGCAGTGCACAACAGGTGTGGAGTTCCCATATGTCATATAACTAGCATGGGAGAAGGCCATGGGTTGGAGCCAGGGATAGAGGTAGAGGACTAGGTCATGGTCCCAGGGCCAAGGAACACGAGGGCAGGTGGGCGCTGAGTACCTGGGCCCTGGAAGCGGGCCAGAGCAGACACCTCTGGGTGCAGGCTTTACCTGGGGACCGGCTAGAGGCCCTGGAGGCAGCACGCTCCCGAGACTTGTAAGGGAACTTGAGTGTAGTGTCCAGCTGCTTGAAGCTCTCCTTGAGCGAGTGGCACTGGTAGTACTCCACCAGCTCCTGCAGGGGGCACATACTCACCAACTGTGCCACACACCAGATGACCTCCTGGTCCAGGGTGTGTGTGGGTGGGGAGAGAGGGAGATACATCTCCCTGGTCCCCTAGGACACCACTCCTCCCTCCTAGCCCAGCCCTGGGGTTGGGGTGGGGTGGTCATTGTCTCTAAGACCTCTGACCCAGCAGCGACACTCCCAAGTATTTCTGAAGGAAATAATCTCCAAGAACGAGGAGTTTGACCAATACACTGCTGACTGTAACACCCTTTACCAGAGAGGGAAGCTGATTACCATGTGTCCAGCCCAGGGACAAGCTTCTAGAAAGAACACACCCATAGGCAAAATGCCTTGTGGTGGCCAGGAAGAGAGAATTCAGTGACAGTGAATGTTGGTCACCTTGGAGGCTGGCTAAGCTGTGGTGTGACAGGGTACAGCCAGCACTTCGATTGAATAAGGCCTGTATGAACCACAGCAGTGCTGCTTGGAGAGGAACCCATGACGACTTGGCCAAGAGTGCACACTGGTGTTGCTTTGGGGTAGAATGTGGGTAATTTCTGTTTGCCTTTGTGCTTCAGGGGCCATGGAACAGAAGGAAATACTCGCTGTCCTAGTCAGGGTTTCTCAATATGTGAAATGTTTGTGATTAAAGGAAAAGAAATGGCAGGTATGAGTCTAAAGTCACTTGTAGAAGGATTGTGACTTTGACTGCATCCTGGCTCGGCCAGATTCCTGGAGGTGGAGTGGCCCAGAAAGGGCTATTTAAAGCCATGTGTCTGTGATGCAAACCCTACTGGGCCTTGGTTTTTGCTCCCACAGGAATAGGCACCTCAGAGGGTCACAGTGATATGGTAGCCAAGACCAGGCTGCACCCTCAATGCCCACCAGGGTCAAGCCACCCCGGACAGACTCGGGGAGGTCAGAAGTCCCAACTTGGGGGTGTGACATGGCTCCCAGTCCCAGAAGCCTCATGAACCAGCTTCCCTGAATCTTGCCCATACTGGGAAGGATCATTTCCTTCCTAGGAAAAGTGGATGGGGCGGGAACAGGTTAACAGGAAGCAGGGTGGGGAAGCTGCCTGGCCTCTTCCGCAGAGGTCAGGAGCAGCGGAAGCCACAGATGCACGTACCAGGAGGCTTTCAAACTTCTTTGCTTCTGTGATGTGGATCCAGTTATCCTTCTCCACCACCTTGATGTGCTTTACCTCGTCGTTGAATCTGGATAAATGAAAAGCCTGATGATCACTGTACAAGGGCTATGCTGAGTTCAGGTTTATTCAGGTTTGCTGGAGAAAAAAACTCTGATCTCGGCCCCACACTGCCGATGCAGCTGTTCCCTCCTGCCCTCTACTTCCCAGCCCTTGGCCCGCCCAGCCTGGGAAGGTCTCCTGGGGCTTATTTGAGCCTCTTCCCTGCCGCTTGAAGCCCACTCCAGTGTACTGCACCACCTGCTGCTTGGCTCCTTTATGGGAAATCATCCTCCATCCCAGGGAGCAGCCCAACCCAGCCTAACATCTTCCTTAGCACCTAACTTGAGAGGTGTCAAGCATAAGCTTGCCAGGCCTTGAAGCTGGCTGCCCCTCCCCACCTGCAGTGCTCACCCTCCACCATCCTTGGGCCTAAGTTCAAGTCATGTCCTGCCTTGAGAGGCTCCTGGTACCCTTTCTCCAAACCACCCCAGGCCATGCCAACAGACACCAAAGCCAAAGGAATCACAAGGATTCCTTCAGGACCATACATTAGGGACCCTCACCTAGTGAGGGGCATGCCACATCTCCTGGTGCTCATCTCTGCATGAATGGATACCTGACAAGAACTTTGCACCAAGACTGGGGGGTGTGAAGTCCCAGGAATGCAAGGTTGGTTTAACACCCGGAAATCAGTGAATGCAAAATCCAACTGATAAATAGACAATTGCCCACCCAGCCAATCTCCTCCTGCCCACCTTGTGTCCTTCTGGAATTAATGTGCACTCTGAGTGTGTGCACCCCAACCCTGAGTTCCCATGGGCCAGGGCCATCTGACCCCCACTTAGGTGCCCTGCAAGCCAGACACTCACAAGGTACTCTCTGAACTCCTACTGAGCAGATGACATCCCTGCCATTTCATTGCTTGGAGCTGGCTCTGGCCTAGGACACAGATCTGCTACAGGGACATGCACTGCATCCACTGTCCTCTCAGTGGACAGGCCAAGACTGTCTCTACATAGTGCCATGCCAGGGATAGTCACTTCTGTAGAAAGCAGATCCTTCCTGCTAGGCCACTTGCTACCTGGTCACTCATTCTTTGTATTCTAAAGCCGTGCATTGGTTTCAGGCCCCAACCATTTGCAGTGATGGGCCCTGACAGTGTTTGAGGGGGGACTAAGCCTTATCCTTGGTTCTGGCTCCTAGTCCTCCAGGCCTTCATCCTCCCACCTTGCAGGTCCCTCAGCAGTTGTCTTGACCCTGACCCTGGATGCTGGGCAGGGGGTCCACCTGCACCCCTTCACAGTTGTTAAGACATGTGCTGGCCGTCTGCACCTGCTCTGGACAAACCACGTGTCCATGCCTGCTGGGAACAGCCACACTGTGGGCTCCCATTGGGTACACACGGAGAGGAAGTGCATGCCAGGGAAAGGGAGTCAGAAAGCTGAGATTGGAGTGTGTGCTGTGTTCAGGACCAGGGGGTGGTCTTTCTGAACCCCACAGAAAACCCAGTCTCTGCTGGCTTGGGCTGGCTTTGTCATTTATGACCACAGCGCCCAAGATGGTGAGAGGCAGTCACCAGGTGGCTGGGTCACAGGGTCTGTCCCATCTAGCATCTGTAAGACCAGACATGCCCTTCCCCAGACGAGATTACCCTGCTTGGGGCTCTCAACCTCCCTGAGGTCACAGCAGGCCAGATGCCCCTTGTCACCAGCCTGTGGCCTGTCAGTGGCACTTGTCCATGGGTGTCCTGTGCCAAAGGCAATGAACTACCCATCTGTCCCCAGCAGAGTATGACTGCAGTCACAAAAGGAGGAGTTTCCAAAGAGGAAGGCCAGGGAAGGCAGCCACAAGGCTGTTGTCACCGCAAGAACTCTCCCCTCAGGATCTCCAGCTGCCCTGAAGCAGTGTGAACAGCCCATACCCTCTGAGATCCATCAGAGGGGCTGCCGGGTCCCTAACAGTACCTACCACACACTTGCCAGATCTTGAAAATATCCCAACCAGTTTGGAGCAAGGGTGACATGGCTGTGGAGTGCTTGAGCATGGCTGGGCTGCAGGCCACATCCAGCACCCCTGGGGAGCCCCACCCAGGCCCAGCACTTACACTCAGGTCCTCTCTCATCTCATCAGACAGCAGACCCCAGCCACATGCCCGGAATGGGGGGACAGAGGACTCGAGGCTCAGGGGAGAGTCTCCTTGACCCCAAGGCTGCACTCACTTGATGCTTATGGCGAAGCGCTCGGCCTCCGCGGGCCGTTCCCTGATGAGGTAGGTCCCACTGGCGTGAGACTTGAGCAGGTTGTCTGTCTGCTGTCTCTCCATGTTGCCTGCAAACCTGGGGCCAGGAAACCAAGCTGTGACCACAATGCTGAAGGAAGGTGGCCTCTGTGCATGTGGCACCTGCCACTGACTTTGTATTCCTCAACTGAGTGTTAATCGTTGAGATGAGCAGATTAAAAGACATGGCTGCGTCCCTATCGGTAGGGATGTGACAGTGGGTGGGTCCAGCTTTGTGAGCTGGGTATACAGTGGTGCTTAATAAAGATGTCATGGTGGAGGGATAAGAGAAGGGAGCCTACAGCCAGTCCATGGGCTGTTCTCTGCCCTGGGGCCTGTGAGAGGTGTTTGGGGCAACACAGATCATTCTGATTCAGACTGCATTTTCTAAAAGCTTTTTTCACCGTTTAAAGAGCAGTGATGGGGCTGGGGGCGGGCTCACATGGCAGAGCACTGCTGAGCAAGTGTAAAGTCCTGGGTTCAATTCCCAGTGTCACATAGATAATAAATTAGATTGCATAAATAAAAAGCAGTAACGACGTGATTGTTAACTCGGGTGTATCAGGGGACACGGTGGGTACCGTGAATCTGCCCTGAGATTTGAATGGATTCACATCTCACCACAACTCTCCCAGCAAGCCTGCCACCAAGAGATGGGCTTCTCTAACACTGTGCAACCAAGGTGGAGTCAATGTTACCAAGTTAAGTGTCTCTGTGTTACTCCATCAAGCAAAAACCTACAATCGATTGCCGGCCACCTCCGGTGCAGAATGGGGTAGGCTTCTCAGAGATGGGTGTGACACTTAGGGAGAGGGAGAGGCCAGGGGCACAGACATCTGGACACACTGTGCAGGGACGTGGGTATACTGGACTGGCTTCAGGGATAAGCCCCACTCCCACTGATAAGTGCAGAAACTCCCTTGTGAATCGAGACTGTCACACACAGAGACTCCGGTGTGGCCACTGCAGGACAACAGTGTGGGGGCTTCACAGCCACCTGGGCCAGTTACTCTCCTAGGCACTTGACACAGCAAGGCCAGATTCAGAAAAGCTGGCCCAAGGTTCATTTGCACCTGTGACTCTACCTGAAACACTCACCTTCATCCTCACTTAACCCAGCCTCACTGAACAGTGTGTGTCAACAAGTGATCACAAATTCAACCATAAGTAAGCCATTCTTCCACACCTTACACAAAGAAGCGCGACTGAAACTGCACTGAACAGGGCTCATGCCCCAAATATCAGAGCCTGCCTTAGAGACAGAAGCAGCTGAAGCAGCCTGCGGCCTCCATCCTTGCTCTAGGTCTGCTCACAGCAGGCGTGGGGGATGACACCACTGTGACAGAGGGACCACCAAACGTTTACAGCTGTGACCATTCCCCACTCACCAGGGGTATGCAGTGTAGTCGATCTCCCGGGATGGCGGTCGGCTGATGGGTGGCTGGGGGCAGAGCACACGTGTTAAAGTCCCTGGGAGGCTGGACACAGGGTGAGGTCATGGAGGGGAATGTCAGTGCTCCAACCCTGGCCTGGCACTGTCTGCCCTGAGGTCCCCACAGCCATGGCCGGAGCTTCACTTGGCATAGATGCCCGTGAGGTTTGATAGAAGAAATGAATGAAAAGCCACCGACTAGTGGTGCCCTTGGTCCCCAGGAGGGGGGACAGGAAGGACTCACCCTTCCATCCACTGGGCATGGCTTCACAGAGGAGCTGGGAAAATATCCTGACTTCCTGGTCTGTACCAGCCGACCCTGCAGGGAGAGATGATGGGGAAGCTTGTGGGGTCATTTGAGGTGCACAAAGCCACACGAATCCAGACCTGGGATAAATGTCCCTTTCCTGCTGTGACCTAAATTGTCCTTGTAACCATTTGAAGCAGAGGTAAAGATGGTCCCACTATACAGGTGAGAACATTGAGGCCCTGCACATCAGCAGAGGGTCTCTGTGAAGCCACCCAAAAAATGACACCTATGAAGCAAATACTGAGAAAGCTGGGGCAGAATCCAGGCCACGGTGCAGACTGGAGGCGGCAAAGACCTGGACAAGCAGCCCCTTCCCTCACCCATGGTCTCCACTCCCAAACCTCCATACTTCTGCCCCAAACCCACCTCCCACCACTGGGACTCAGGGTCGCCTCGCAGGAGTTCAATCACATCCCCCATCTGGAAGGTCAGCACAGGCTTCCCAGGAGGGGCAGGGTTGCCATGGTAATTCTGCACGGCCACCATCTTGGGACCTATGGATGACAAGGTAGGAAGGGGCAGCTTACGGTGACCTCATTCTAGACAGCCTGCAGCCTACTCTATTACTGGCCTTCTTCTGGTCTTGGGGAACTCTCTGGTGAGAGAGAGGTGATCCCTGAAATAGGCAGGCCCATGACCTGCATGGCACCTCTTGAGTCCTTCCCATGTCTTTTTGATAAATCTCACAAGTACATTACTTTGATAAGGAAGTCCCAGTAATATACTCACTGTCAGAGGACGCTTTATCTGAAGGACATACCCTTCAGATCTGGGACTTACAGTATGGAGCAGAAGACAGGGGTCCCTCATGTTAGAGATAGGGTGCTTGGTGTCAGCAGGCCCAATGACTTGCCAAAGGGCACAAAGCTGGTGAGAGGTGGGTCTGGGACTGAAATGGGGTGCTGGGCTGATCTGCCAAGACATAGGAGGCTGGTCTCTGATGGTGCCTTGTTCTGACTCGAGCCCCCAGGTGCTCAAAGTAGCCATGGAGCCGACTCTTGCCAGACCTGGTTTCTCACTCCATGGCCCATTAGGAGGAATTTGGTTCTTCTTGATGAAGTCTAGACTTAATTCAGCATTGCTTGGACTGTGTTGAAATATGCATAGAATCAGATGACCTCAAAAGTGAGGCAGGGGAAGAGATGAAGGATGCAGTAAAAAATAGCTGAACACTTGACGCCTGCTCTGCTCAGTGTTTTTGCAGCACCTCAACACCTCTCCCTGGACTGGAATGACCTGGGCTCTCTGCAGGCTGGCCCTGTCCCCATGGCCCAGTGCTCCCTGATCAGAACCTAAAGAGACTCAAGCAGGCAGCCAGGGAGGTAGGAGGAAGGGAGATGCCCAAGGGTGGCGATGATGGGAAAATCCCAGAGCTGGGCAAAGCACTCAGTCCTGGCTTCCAGAATGGCTGCTGATGTGGACATCAGCACAGAGGGCCCAAGCACAACACACTCACCTGGTCCTGCTCCAGACGCATCCTGTTAGGACAAGGACAGTGATAAAGGGAGGCTCTCTTCAACCTCTGACCCCCTCACTCCTCTCCCCACTGCCATGGAAAGGTCAAGGCCGAGAGCAGCTGGGCAGGACCAAGTCCTGGCCTTCCACGGGCATTTACAACACTATTTCCCTACCTGAGACCCCCTTCCCAACATTCACTATACACCCTTCAACCTGTGCTCTCCCTTCCTCCCACCACCATCAGGAAGCCTGACCTGACCCTACCCGCCCTCCATCTGGGCCACACCCTGCTAAGCACAACTAGATGCTGTGTGACGAAGGCAACTCTGTGCTCCTCGCAGGGTAAAAGCCCATTCAGTGCTGGCTAACGGGACTGGACCTCACGCTTGAGGGAGACACAGAGTCCATGTCCCACAAGTGACTTCAGTGACCTCATCCCCAGGTCAGCTAAACAGAGGGCTCTGTGCTTATTAGCACAGGTTTGGGGCAGGTGCGCAGTGCAGGTCACCGAGCCACAGCCCCAGCTCCAGCAAGCCCTGGGCAGGCCGAAAGGTTGATTGGCCAGGACAGGACTCCAACTATGGGGGTCCCAGGCTGCCTTGCTCAAGGCCCTTTTCCATGCCGCATGGCCCCAGGGAAGGGGAAGGGTGTGGAGAACTTACCACATCTGCCAGAGAACCTGTAAAGGAAGTGAATTAGGGTCAGTGAAAGCTGTGACACCAAGGCCCACAAGCCCCATGTTCACATCGAGGGAGCAGCTGGCCAGGCTGACTTTGTGAGAGGCAGCTGCCAGGTGGCTCGCTGCAGAGGTGGACTGTGGACATACAGACCTAGCCTCATGACTGTGAAAGTCTCTCCACTGCCCTGACAGCAAATTCTAAGCCCCCGGGGGAGCTCAGGCTGATATCAGACCCATGATGGCTCAGACTTCCCTGCCTGGCCAACTCTGTGTGAATGTCAGCAGCGGCCAGGGTCTCTGGGTGGTACCAGGCTCACATGGAGATTTCCATAGTTTATCAGCAATGCCAGCTGTGGGCAAGTGATAAGGAGGTGTGGGTGCACGTGCTCCCAGGTGCCACCCTCCTCCATGACACATAGACACCAGCATGCTCGAAGTACCAGGCAAGTCAGCATGTCAGGTGTGAGGCAAGATCCAACCCCATCGTGTGCCCAACTGGGCCGCACCTCACCACTGGTCACAAGGACCACAACAGCTACTTCGTGTGAGTGGCAGGACCTCAACACTGACGCTCACAGCTGCAGACTGCTCTGGGCACAGACCCTGGACACACAGACAACAGCTGAGAGAGCAGGCACAGGGGCAGCAGCACAGGCTCTGCCCTGCCCAGCCCCTGGAGGACTCCCCACAGCAGGGCTCTTGGAATGGACTGGCACCGTCCTGGGACACCCAGGTCTCTGCGAAAAGAATGGTTCACCTGCCTCGGTGTCAGCCCTGACAGTCCAAAGGTAGAGGAGCACTGCTCAGAGCTGAATCCCACATTCAAGCAGCTGGAATACGCTCCAGGAGCACAGCTAGAAGTGGCTGGGACAGGGCCCCAGCACAGTGGCTGAAAAGGAACCATGAAATACACCCAAGGGGGAGTCACAGGCCCGTAAATATTGACTGGTACCCAGGGGCTGTGGAGACGTGGGAGAATGCCAATGCTGACTCCAGCATGGCCTATCTGGCAGGCTCCCCGTGATATCTACGAAGAGAAGAAGAAACCATAAGGAGGTTGGGTGGGTGTGCTTGCAAAAGAAAGGAAAATGGCCCATGTGGCTATGGGTAGCTGTCTCTGTCTAGAGGAATCATGAATTGTTTTCTTCTTCTTCACCACATTTTCTAAGTTTCCTGTGGGAAATGAGCATCTCATGATCAGTAGGGAAAAAAAAAAACCCAGAAAGATTATTTTCTAAAAAAAGAAAGCTTGAAATAGGCCAACACATTGCTTTGGTTATTTCAGGTTAAGTTCAAGGGTCATGTTTATTTTCTTCTTTTTTCCCCTCCTTTTATTTTTTTATTTGTTATTATTATTATTTTGATAATCAAGTGTTACTTTTAGAATCAGAAAAAAAAATTGTAGGAACTACGGACAGTTGCCTGTGTGAGGGGCATGCGACCACAAGAGGGCAGTATTGACAGGCAAAGCAAAGGAGCCAGATCCAGGCCAGAGAGCCACGGGGAGGCTTCTAGCAGGGAGACTGGACAAAAGGTCTGGGTGGCCAGCACTCACAGTAATTAACGAATAAAACATTGATCTGGGGTTGGGTGCAATGGTACACACCCGTAACCCCAACCACACAGGAGGCCAGGAAGAGATGGGGATGCTTGTGGCCTACACAAAAAGTTTGTGAGACCCCATCTCAACAAATAACTAAAGCATAAAGGGCTGCGGTGTGGTTCAAGTGTTAGCGAGAGCAAGGCCCTAGAGCTCAACCCCCAGTCCCAGCCCCACCCATATATATAAATTCATGGCTCAAAACATATTCTGGGTGGTGGAGTCTTGAGGGTAAGAAGCCAGCTTGAATTGTCTTCTGACTTCTAGGAGGCTAAACACAGGACAGCCCAAGGGCACAGACTGGGGACACTGAAGATCCTTTGATGCCTGGAGACCTCACCGGTGGGACCCCACAGCGATGATGGTATCAAGCCTAGATTTCTGGGATGACAACGGAGGTGATGTGACCCTACTAGATTTCTCCCAGAGATGAAAGTGACAAGGCAAAAGCCCAGTTGCAGAGCAGTGACCACCACCCCCACGACACACCAAGCACAAAGGGCCTAGTCCATACCACCAGGAAGGCAGATGTGGAGTCAGTTTGCCTGCCTGCAAATCCTGCCACCACTCACGAGTCCTGGGAGTTGGGCCTGAGCATCCTCTGAGCATAGTTTCTCAGGTGTAAGTTGCAGTGTGACAAGGCACTGTCTCCCAGTGAGTGGCAAGGAACAGAGCTACCCATCTGAAGCAGAGGGAACCAGGCCTGGCGTTCAGCAGGTGTTCCCAGCTGCCTGGGCTGTCCCCTGGCACAGTCAATGCCATGTCTGTGCTTTCAGAGGAAGCTTCAGGGCAGTGGTTTGCTTAGTGGAAGAGCCTGGAATTCAATCACACACACACACACACACACACACACACACACACACACACACACACACACACCCTTCATGAAAACCAGCCCTCAGTGAAGCCCCGAAAGTCTCAGGACTACCACAGGCCTTTTGTCACCTGTCCAGCTGCTCTGAGCCAGGCTCCTCTTCTGCAAAACCCCAAATCATTCCCAAGGCAAATACTTCAGAGGAGCTGCTGGGCCCCTGCCACTGCCAGCGAGGCCCACCCGCTTCCCCAAGCTCAGGGTACCCATGTGACAACTGGGCACGAGGGGACAAGGACACCGTCAGCGCTGTGTGTGCGTGTGCACGCAGGCCATTTACTAACATGCCTGTGACTACAGCTGGCCAAGTCTCTCCAAGAGGGAGGCCAGAGAGCAGGAGACAACTACGGTGGGTGTTTCTGGTTGGGAACCTTGGTGTACCTGTTAAGAACACTGTGCCCATTTGGGCGGTGTGGATTCTAGGGGTTCCTGGAAGGCGGCAGGGGGAGGGTGCAAGAAGAAAATATCCTCAAGGACCAATCAGGAGTGAGGACTGTGGTAAGGTGTCCCCTCTCTGAGCCTCAGCTTCTCACCCGGCCTTGCTGTGCAGCAAGGCACCAGAGTGGGTAAAGGACAGACATGACAAAGAGGGACCAGCAGCTCAGGGTGCGGAGGTGACCACGGCTGCCCACGGGACAGTCCAGGTGGGGCTTGGTACTCACTGATCTTGCAGGGGGGCATCACCTCCAGACACTCCTTGTGTGCCCCGACGCCACACCTGGTGCACAGGTAGCCCTGGTAGAAGGTGCCCCTATAGGGGAGGGTGGGAGGTGAGGTGAAGGCCATGCCCAGATCCTGGGATGCTCAGCCTCGGTCAGGGTCCCTGTCCTCACCCTTTGACTTGCCTGGCATTGCCCTGGAGCATCCATCCCTCAAAGCCCTGAGCCTCCAGGACCCTTTCTGTCAGATGGCACCTGATCCCCTGCCCCCACCAGGCCTAAGCACCCAGGAACACCGTCCACTGGCTGGACCTAAGACTCTGAGGGCCGAGGTCTGTCTGACTCTCATGGGTACTCTTCTGGTTCCTCAGGCCCTGAAGAGGGCCCATAGGGCCAGGGTGGTAGGTCAGAAGCCACAGGGACATGGAACAGGCGAGCCCTGAGCTCTCTGGAGCCCAGGGCTGTCCTGGAGCAGGGTGTACTGGAAGAGGCTCTCACCTGAGGAACATCTTGCAGGCTTTGCAGTTTGTGGTCTTGTCGAACGTGTACATCTGAAAGCTGTGATGGTTGGCGTTGGCCTTGTCTGGCTTGATGTTTGACCTGGTGAGAGGGACAGCAGGAGCTGCACTGCCAGGCTCCCTGAGCCCACTGAGTGGGACCAACTGGGAGAACCTTCCAGGTGAGGTGGAAGGTTCCGATGTCTTAAAAACGGCCCAGGGGTGAGCATGTGTAGATAGCTGTCAAACTTGGCAAGCATATACGGTTGCCCTCCTTATCTGTGCATTTACTTTCTTTCAGTTACCTTTGGTCAACTGTGATCTGAAAATCCTAAATGGAACTCTCCAGAAATGAGCAGTTCATAGGTTTTACATGACATTCTGAGTAGGATGGCGAAATCTGCTCCAACATAGCACGTGACCACCGGTGTCCAGAGAATCCACGCTGCATGCGCTGCTCCCCCACCCCGCTTACTCACTTAGTGGTCACCTGGCATTAGATGTCACGGCATCTTACTACTTTGGTTCAAGTGACTCTATTTTACTCAATAATGGCCCCAAAATGCAAGTGTGGTGATGGTAGTGATTTTGTTACATGTACAACAATTTTATTTCACTATTCGTTGTTCTTAATTTCTTTCTGTGCTCAATTTATAACTCAAACTTTCTCAAAGGTCAGTGTACGCAGGGGAACGGCACACTAGGATTTGTTACTACACTACCCCTTCGCTGGGGTCTCGGAACACGTCCCCAGGATGGGAGGCAAACAACTGTATTAAGATTTGTACATCACATTACGTACAGAATCTAAACACACAGTTACAGCTCATGGCAGGCACCTGAAGTGCTTTGGAGTCAGTTAAATAGCTATGGACCACTGAGTGGGGCTGGCACCCCGTGGGTGAAGAAGCTGTCACACTGGGCACTGGAACCTGCCTCCCACCAGCCCTTATCAGAAAGGGTCACCACACCAAATCCAGCAGAGCCCGGAGCTGGGGAAGGGCACGACCTTCCACCCTCCCACTCACATGGCCATCTCGAACTGCTCCATCCACTTCCGCTTCATGTCTTCTGTCTTGCAGAAGAACTGGAAACCCTGCTTCCCTTGAAGGTGAATCAGGTAGAAGCCGTAGGACCACTGTGGGGTGCAGGGGACACGCTCGCAACTGCCATGGCTTCGGGACCTGGCACGTGTCCACGTGCTCCCTTGCCAGCACTGTGTGCACACGTGTCCTCGCCCGTGTTCACGCACGCTCACGTCTGTGCACTTGCTTTCTTGCAAGTTCTATATGTGCACCTGTGCATACCTGTGTGCGCCCCCATACCTTTGCTTGAACAGTGTGCTCTTGTGCGTGCACGTGCAAATATACTCACTCCTGCATGTTCTAGGCATGTGCACTGTGTGCCTGAGTGCTCTCATGTGTATATGTACTGTGTCTGCACATGCACACGTGTGCCGTGTCTCTGCACAGGCACAGGTGTTGAGTGCATGCATGTGCACCCGTGCTGTGTGCACTGCCTTCACATGTGTTCACACGTGTACATGAGGCCAGCCTGTGGATCATGTGGACTGATGTACTTGGGTCCGTGTTTGTCTCTGTGGTGTGCACACCTGTGTGTGCACACGAGGACGCATGCTCCAGGACCCACACTCCCACAGGATATCTGGGCCCTTCTCCTACCCTCTCCACCATGGGCCCTCAGCCCAAATCTGCTGCTCAGTGTGTGGTTCCCCAGGGAGCCTCTGCCCAGGGCCCTTCCGCGACCCTGCCTGCCCACCTTCACTTCCCCAGGGCAGTGCTAAAAACTCACTTCTCTGAAGTAAGACAGAAGAAGAAGAGCTGGGGATGGATTGCCATGGGCCTGGGGAGCCTGTGGCCAAGTGGCCCAGCTCCCAAGAGGTGGGGTAGGGTGTGGGGAAGAGTTGGGAGTGTGGGCCAGTTTGTGTTGGGAGGGATGGAAAGAGGGAGGGAGGGAGAGAAGAGGAGGAGGGAAGGAAGGAGAGGACAAAGGGAGGAGGAGGGAAGGAGGACGAATGGGTTAAAGATGGAGAAACCCTGCCAGGAGGTCAAGAAACTCCAACCTTCACCTCCAAGGAGAGGCAGCGCGTGGGGCTCTCAGCTCACATTTTCTGTAACAGCAAGTCCTTATCATGAACATGTGTCACTTTCATGATTGAAAAGTGGAGGGAACAGGAAGACAGCCATGAGGCTGTACCTCTGGGGTCCATAGGCCCCAGACCCACTAGCAGGAAAGGGCCAGCTTCAGACCGTGCTGAGAGGAGGAGGGCGAGGAGGGTGCCAGGGGCTTACCATCTTCCCGTGAGACTAGGAAGCATGAGAGGAAAGGAAAGGGGAGGCAGTCAATAAGAGGCCTGGCCTGCCCCTATCATTGCAGCATGGAGTGCTGTCAACGGCCCCTGTCAAGTACCCGGTATTGGGGCAGCTAGGGAAAGGGCTACCCTCTCAAGGGGAAGTGGACTTCAGCTGGCTCTACCCTGAGCTTAGGGAGTGGCCTCAGGTCACTGCCCCTAGGGCCTCAGTTGCTTATTTCAGACACCAGGGTTGTGAGGGGCTCTGCAGCCTGCACTGCAAGCTCTGAAGGTCAGTGAAGGGTTTTTAGCAGCTGGCTCCTGCTCTGCCCCACTCACCTGGCAGGGCTGCACACAGCAGGTGTTCCAGTGCTATGTGCAGAAGCCTCAGCTGATTCAGGACTGAACCAGAGAGCACAGAGCCCCTGCTGCCACAGCTTTGGCCTTGGCCTCGGCCTCCAGCCTACTGGACATCAGAGCCCCTGACAAGCCACAACCATTCCCTCCATACCCTTTATCTATACAGACCAAGGGTGGGGATGGAAGAGGTAGGCCTGTGTGCTACAAGGTATAATATGGGAGAGTCAGGCCAGCCAAGGTTTAAAGTCAAGGTCAAAAGCCTAGGGCTGGAGTAGTGGCTCAAGCAGTGGAGAGACTCCCTAGCAAGTGCAGGGCCCTGAGTTCAAACTCTAGTACCATCAAAAAAAAAAAAAAAGGAAAAAGCCACCAGGGTTCCTGAGCAAGACGTCTTCCCTCTGCCTCAGTCTCCTCACTATGGAGCTAGAGTCCTGATGGTGACTACTGGCAGTGGGTGCCACCTGCAGCAGTCACAATGACAAGGTGAGGATAAGGGGGGTCTGCAAGGCCTGCCAACCACCCCAGTCCATGGGCTCAGCCTCAGCTAGCTCTAGTGGTATGTGTCCTAGTATGGGGCCCTGGGCCTCCCTTGGCCTAGCGTGACCCCGTCTTGAGAGGCCGTTGTCACCCCAAAAAGCCCATGGCACACCTTCTTGATGTCCTTGTTGTGCATGGGGTCGTCTGTCATCTTGTGGAAGAGCAGCTCGATGACCTCCTTGAGTTCATAGCTATAGCCCTTTCTCTTGCAGACGATGACTACCTTGTCAAACAGGAACAGGTACCTGGCCCAGACAACACACTGGAGCATCAGCATGGTCCCACCTCCTGGGTGACAGTCCTGCACTATGCTGGGAGGGCAGCCCCTGCCCAGTGCCAGCCAGCTGTCACTGAGGCCACAGAATAAGCAGCATGGACCTGGAGTCAGGACAGAAAGGCTGAGCCTCTGCATAAGCTGCCCCTCCTAGGGTAAACTCTGCCTGTCCACCTGGTCCACTGACCCCTGCTTAGGACTCTGTGGCCCCCCCAGGAAGTCTTCCTCAGCCTGCCCCTCCTCCTGTCCACCACCCTCCTCCTGGACCCCTCACAGCACTGAGCTGAAGATCACTGCCAGTTTGGATCTCTGACCTCTCAGACTGAAAGCCCTGAAGACAGGACCCAAAGCTGCTGTGACCCTGCCCCTTGCACACAGTAGGCACATGAAGAGGCCTCTGAGCCCGTGGGGACACTGACACCTTTCCTTAGCCTTCCCTGCCAGCTGCCCTTTCACTACAGGGCAGACACTTGGCAGAAAGCTCACCTGGTCACTCTGGGTTGGCCCAGCTCCCTGGAGGCTGTGAGATGGAGGGAAGGGCCCCCACCCCTGCCTTTGGCTGCCCCCCAACCCAGCCCAGTGTCCACCATGGGCAGGGCAGCCCCACCGTTGCAGAAGCCACTTGCTGACACGGGTACCGACGTTTGTGCTGAGAAGGAAGGAAGCAATTAGAACCACATGACACAATGCCTGCCGGGCAGTCGCTCTTTCCTCAGGAAGGCCTGACCCCAGGCCACTTGGGAGTGGGTGCTCTGCACTGGAGGGCCAGACGATAGGGGTGCTGCCCTCTCCAGCTGGCTCACCTGTCTTGTTTGGTGTGGTTGACTATGGACCGGACTTTCAGTTCCCCATCAATCTTTGGCCTCCCAAATTCCTCCAGTTTCACTTGCTGGGAAAGAAAGGAAAGGCCTCTGAGCTCCATGCTAGGCCCCAATCAGCTTTCCCAAACACAGCATGTGCCCAGGGTGGGGGTCCACAGAAACCCAGGCAGGAACAAGGGAAATGTGCCCACGTGGTTTGGGGCCGGTACCTAGGATTGGGGGAGCAGAGGTGGGGGCGGAATGGGGCCAGAGGCCTGTCTCCACTCCTTGCCAGTCCCACCAGGGACTCCCTTCAGTCCTGGGAACAAAGAGCGATTGATGGCCTGGGTCATGTTAACAGACTGCAGTTGTGTGAAGCCCAGAGCAGGACCTGGTAGGAAAAGCCAGACGCCCAACCCCGAGAACAAACAGAAAACAGGCAGTGCTTATCAGATGGAGGGGCAGCCAGCCGGGCAGGGGTCCTGACAATGGTTTGTCTTCAACAGGAAGGAGCTCTGAGGCCAGAGTCCCCACGGGCTACTAAGGCTCCATTTTCAGCATTCGCTTTGTAACTCTGCTTTGATCCAGAGAGATTCGCTTCACATGCTGCCTGCATGGCTTTTAAGGGATGGGCTACACCAGCAGGATGAGGCAGAGGGGAAACTCCAGACAGAATGGCCGGGCCTGGGTGCAGCCTCAGTGAGACTGGCAGCAATGCTTCCAAGTTCCCTGCACTTCCGGAAAGCCACTGAGAGCAACTGCCAGGGGTGGCTCTGGTGTCACCCAGAGCAGATGAGCACTGGTTCAAGCCTCTGTGTCTCACTCCTCAGGTGCAGAGGAAAGGGCCACCACCACCTACAGGAAGCTCCAGGGTTGCCTGATGCCCGTCAACCAACACTTTTTCTTCATGTCATTTATAGGAGCAAGTATAAGCCATAACTAAAAACTTTTAAAAAAAGCAAATTTCTTCTTTGTGTTACAAAAATAATGTCCACCACTGTGCAATGTTTAGAAAACACTGATGATCACTGAGGTACCTGGACCGTGCTGGGGGCTGACGGTTTGGGCCACATGCACTCTTAGCCTCCTCTGCATGTGGACATTTTTCTTTCTAACAGAAACACGAGGCAGAATTCTAACGCTGCCCTGCAACTTCTTTTTGTCCCCTACTTGACGGCATGGTGTGGATGTCTCGTGATGTCCCAGGTCTATGGAAGGCTTCTCTCTGCTCTTCTGTCCCCAATGGGTGAAGATGGACACATGGGCCCAGGTGCCAGCCTGAGCATCTAGGACTCCTCTGCTTAAGCTTGGGAGAGTGAAAGTCACCAGGAAGTGAAAACATGTGCATCCAAACCAGTGGTTCTGTATTAGGGTGACCTCACCACCCGAGGACATCTGGCACTGTTGACACAGTTGGTAGTCATGATGTAGGGGCCGGGGATGCTTCTCAACACTCCCCCCCCCCATGCACAGGCCCCACCACGAGGACTGACTCAGCCCCAGATGTGCAGTGCCGAGGCAGAGATGGCAAATCCTGGAGAGATCAGCACAAACCTAGCAGTGTTTGCTTCCAGAAATGGCCAAGCTGACCACTGATGGAGCAGACTATGGACAGCATCCTTGGAAGTGTCAGTCCCACTTGATGGGAGTCCAGGGGGAGGGCACAACTGATGCACAACTCTTGGGTAGGGGTCCCTGCTGATGCTACCCCTCTGTCCATTGCCCTTTTTTGGGAACAACAAAGATGATGGTGGCCAGGTACACAGACCAGAAAGCGCCTCCTGTGTCCAGGCTGGGAGTGAGAACGGGAACCAGGTGTGACCAATATGCACCTGACCTTCCCTGGGTCCCTTAGCAAAGGCCATCTTCAGGGCAGGGGCACTTGGATAAGCTGAAGTGGATAAGGGCTTGCAGAAGTGGGGGTGGACATCAATGCTGCACCTTCTTAGAGGGCAGCCTTGGTGTGGCTGCCCTGAGTGAGTGCCTCACTTTCCACCTACTTGACATCGAGGTTCCACCTGCGTGGCCCTAATGAATCTGTGTGGGCTGGGTGAGTCGTCACACTTACCAGGTTTTCTATGGAGCTCTGAAACTCACTGATTTTCTTCAGGGTCTCTTTGTCCCGTTTCACCTCGTTTATGTACATGGCCAGGTCCTTGGAAACGAGGTGGGGTTAGTACCCATCAAGTTATGTGGGGTGAGACCCAAGCCCCCACTCCCACCCAGGACTGGGCATTTCCAGAGCTCTCTCCTTGATCCTGCCAGGGGCAGCTGAGCCTCAAGACAATGGGGTGAGAAGCATGACCACAGAGGAGGAAACTAAGGCAGAAAATGTAACACACAGACTGAGAGTGTGTCACTGACAATGCCATGAGCCCCGAACTCCAGGCACCAAGGGCAGCTTCCCTCTACCCCAAAAGTAACCCTTCAAAGTCAGAATCAGAGGAGACAGGCCCATGTGGCACAGCCACAAACAGTCACCTGAACCAAACCACCTCTTTGCTATGGGGAAGTCCAACTCCTAAGCCACTGCCTACCCTCAGCCTGGATAGAATGAGTGGTCAGTGAGTCCCTTCTACACTGGACACTAGGGTCCCCCTAGCCCAGTGCCTTTCCACAACACTGCAACCTTCCTGATGATCACCAGGGGGCAGTGCTCACTTTGACACACAAAGTTTGCAGCAGTCTGGACATGGCGGCTAGTGCTGGCCGGGACAGTGCACTGCTCCTGCCCACCAGAAACGGCAGGGTGGAAATCCCCGAAATGCAAAGGAGCCTGGGAGCCAGGCCCAGGTCTTGGAGCTGGCTTCCACCTCCGTCCTGGCCTCTCCTGCTTCCAAGGGAACCTCACCGTCCACACAGTGAGAGAGCCCTGGCCTCTCCTGGCAGGGCTGAACTTTCCTGACGGATACTGCAGCACGCTTTTGTAAATAGTCTTTTGTTTTCATCCACTTGCCTTTAAAATGAGAACCGAATTGCCAGAGACAAGGAACCCGATGACAGGACAGCAACCGTTACCAGCCAGGGCCCTGCAGCTGTCCAACCACCCTGGCCTCCACATACACCTGGTCCCAGGGGAGGAGGAGCTGAGCCCCGAATGGTCTCATGGACAAATCTCAGGTTGCCCCAGGGGCAGAGCAGCCAACTAACAGAGGACCCAGCCTTTCAGTGAGCAAGGGCTCTGTCCTGGGGAAGCCAAGTTTAAGGACAATGACAGGTCACATGCTGACTGTGTGAATTACCTCCTACTCCATCCCGGGAACAGACAGAAAGATGCTTAGATTCCTTCCAACTCTGAAGAGGCAGGAAGCTGGCCTGGGGCTCTCAGAGATGTAGAAGGCTCCTGCATCCTGGGGATGGGTCTGGGCGGCCCCCATGACCAGAGGATGGGTACACACTAGCTCATGCGCCCCAGGGTCAGATCCACGTGGGCTCCCATGCTCAGGAAATAGGTCACCACCACCTGGATTGTGTCTGCAATGGGGCAACGTGGTCCCTCTGCTGTTGTGGCGGGTGGCCACAGTTGCCTAGAGCGCTCCCTGGAGCACTGACTCGAAGGGTCCTGTGATTACCTCCCAAGCCCCCGCACAAATGCACGCACGATTCAGGGTAGACTTGGCCAGGAGAAGGAGGCCTGGTTCCAGAAACCCTCAGACAACGTGAAACAGCTGCATCCTGTTCCCCACCCTGGCCATTGCAGAGGGAGACAGACAAGGTGCCTTAGGAAGAAGTGGGGGGACTCGAAGCTCAAATGGCTGTTTGAGGTCAGAGGTCAGGTGTCAGAAGTCAAGGTTGTAGCTACAGAAGGTGCTAGGGGAGTAGTATTCCCGCCACCCCACTGCATAGCCAAGGAGAACTATTCCACGCTGGGCACTGTGCCCAACTGGGACCTGGGTGACCATGACTAGCACAGGTCTGTTTAGGTTAAAGACTTCTCATGAACCAATCTGTTTGGGATGAGTGTGACCCAAAGGAACTCAGTGTCCCAGGGACAGAACAGGGAGGTGGAGAACAACCCTCCCTGGGAAATGTCAAGTTCCTTGCAAAGATGGAGGATGAGCAGGAGGCAGCCGGGTGACGAGGAGGAGAGCACAGACTGAGCACTGGCAATGTCTGGAGTGATCAGGTTTGCCTGATCTGGGGCTTTCCTGGTAATCACAGTGGCGAATGTAATGCAAGTGTCCGTACTTGAAGGTCTTGAGCAACAGGCTGAAGAGCACATGCCTGACTTAGAGGGTAGTGGGAGCAACAGAAGGTTTTCGAACCGGGCAGTAGTACGAGCTGAGCTTACAAGGATAGCGGGTTTTCAAGGACAGGATGTGTAGTGGCTAAAGAATGCTGAAACCATCAAGAGAAAAGGAGCCACCCAGGCAGGTGGCAGACAGACCAGGCCAGGGATGGACACTTCAGAAGCTGGAGGACTGGGCAAGGAAGTCCTGGCCCCCCAGTGCCCAGGAGCTCCCAACAGACCTGGTAGAGAGTTGGGAAAGCAGGAGGAGGGAGACGGGGGGCCATCATACTAAGGCAGGTGCCTGCAGGAAGCTCCCACCACAGCCTCCTGCCCCCTCCCCTCGGGCTAAGCTATCACGGCCATTGCCCTGCCTGTGCTGCCCTGGGGAATGTCCACAGTCACCAGTATGGCGCGAGACCTAACAGGGTCCAGATGCTGCACTCACACTGGCCTGGCACCTTCCTGCTTCCGTCTACCCACCTGCATGGCCTCCAGTGCTTCTTTGAGCTGCTGCCTCTCAGGTCGGTCAGTAGAATGGCTCAGGAGCTCCTGCAGGAACAAGAAGAACCCCAGGTCACCCCTCAAGAGTGCCCATCCCTGCCCGGGCTCCTAGCTGATGCTGGGGTTGGGGGACCCAGCAGCCCAGGGGCGACTTCACCTGCCCACCCCTCCAGTGAACACAGTGACCCTGCCCACCTCTCCAGTGAACACAGTGACCCCCTCACACAGGGACACCCTATTTCCAACAGGGGTGGATAATGAGAGATGGTTACTGTGGGAAGGAATATTAAAGTGACAAAAGCAAGACACTGGGCTAACAGGTCAGTAGGTGATGCCTTAAAGAACCATGAAGACTCCATGGTCTATCTTTCCCTGAAAGCTTCCTGTTCTCATTTTATCATGGCTACTAGGAAGCTCAAACACTTCCTTAAGCAATCAACCATAGCAGCTCTTCTATTTTGGTCTGAGGATGCTTTTCTATTTCCTTCCATTTTTCTGACCTTGTTCCTGGTTTTAGTCATAATTTTCATGTGCATATTAACTGTAATAACCTTAAGATTTCACAGTATGGATCGAGCAGGTCTGATGCATTAGACATAGGATCGCTAATCAACATATGTTCACCTCTGTCTGCAGCCTGCACCTCACACCCCAGGCAGCCTGCGTACTTGCGGAAAGGCGGCCTCACCTTGAGCAGCAGGTGGTACTTTAGCACCCGCTGCATGGGGACCACCAGCAGGTCTTGCAGCTTGAACTTGCCATCCTGGACCTTGAGCGTGCATTCCTGGGTGCAAGAAAAAGGTGAGTGGATAGTGTGCCTCTCCCCAGGAGAGCCCGACCCCACTCCTGGCCTAGCTGGAGAGACTAGACCTCAGACCTAGATTCAGGCTGGGATGCTGGCCCTGTCCTGAAGATGTGTGCAGGGGGCAGTGGTCACAGCATGTGTGTGTGGGGGAAACACATGTCATCTCTCATACCATGGAGACACAGTGGGACATTGGAATTCTGAATGACTCTCGCCTGATGGCACCTCACAAGCCAACCTGCAACACCCTGTTCCTCCTTGGGGTTAGGCCCTCAGAGCGGGCAACAGGGCGTCCACCCCATCCGCCGTCTGCTGCAGAAGCAGGGTGGGGAGGGCTCCCTCGAGGGCGGTGGGATCACTCTCAGAACCTGGGAGCATCACGGGCCACCAGTACTAGAGCCACGGCTGGAGAAAGACACTCTGGTTGGAAGAGCTGCCCCAGACAAAGGAGCTCCCGTGGGAAATATAGGCACTGAGCCTGAAGTAACAATGGGGTGAGGACAGGAGGCCCCTCACTTCCAGCAAATGTAACCTGAGGTCCCTGGGGTCTGCAGAGGCCAGGGTCAAATGTCACAGTCCCTGGCTAAATTTGGATTTAATCTCTAGGCCAGTTCCACGGCCCCTAAAGGGCTCAGGCTGTGTTCTGGCCTCCACCCAACAAAATGTAAAAGAAGAAAAATGCCGGAAAATAATGGACATATCACACTACACGCTTTTCCCACAGGATGGCATGAGGGAAGCTGGTGCCTGACGGGCTCTGGCCAGCGAGCCACAATCTCGGAGTGAGGCCAGGGCCAGGCCGGGCCACCGGGAAGTCCTGTTACCTCCACTTTCTGCCTGAAGTCCTCCCGACTGGCCAGAAGCTGGTTCAGCGTGCTCTGGGCATGCTCCATGCGGCTGCAGTACTCCCCATAGATCAGGAGCCTGGGGGTGCACAGGAACAGGCGTATGGCACACAGGTCTAGAAAGACACTCACACGTGCCCATCTAATAAGACACCCATGCTGCAGTGACCAGCTTCCTTCTCAGGCAGGCCGTGTGCATGTAGCAGTGGCTGTGCCTGACAGCTCCCCATGAGTATTTGCAACCATTTTTCTCCCTCTTCCATACACCCTCCCACCGCCCCCCCCAGGGCTCAGCAGGATCAGACAGGAAAGCAGAGACACAGGTTGGGGGCAGGTAGAGCCTCCCTTCTAAGGTCAGTGAGGGCTAGAGTAGAATGTGAATCCTTGTGGCTCCCCAGGTCCCATGGAAAGGCCTCTGTGAGGGACACCCTGCTCCCTGGGCTCCAGTTCTGTTCCCCCATGCGGTGCAGGGCCGGCAGCAGCATCTGCACACACTCCCTGCTAACACCAAGGCAGCCTGCCGTGGAGAGAGGCCCAGCCAGGACTCAGCTTTGCAGGTCCAATAGTGGCCCAAAATGCATGTCTACCTGGAGTGACAGCATGTAGCCTGATTGGCAATAGGGTCTTTGCAGAGGTCAGGGGGTAAGAACCAGGATAGAGCTACACTAGATCTGGGGGCCATGGCCCCAACATTTCTGTATGAAAGATAAAGAAAAGGACACACATACATGGGGACAAGGCCACATGGAGCTGGAGCTGGAGATGCAAGTGACGCAGCCACCAGTCCAGGCCTGCAGTCGCCAGCAATTACGGGAGGCAGCAGCTCCTCCCTGGACCCTTCATGGGGCACAGCCTGGAACACCTTGGTTTTGATAAGTGAAACTCGTTTTGGAGTCTGGCCTCCAGAGCTGAGGAGATGGGTCTATCGCTTGAACAATCACATTCTGAAGTCACCGTCCCTCAGGAGTTACAAGCCTGTGGCACAGGTTCAGGATGTATCTACATGGAGCCAGGCTGTCAAACTTTTTGGACACCATGCTCTGACCCCGCTAGGAGGAACATGATGTTCTTCCAGAACAGCCTCCTGCCTGCCCACTTCTTCTCACCCACAGAACCTCAAACTCTTGGATGTCTCAGGGACAGAGTGGAGCTGATCAAGCATCACAGGTATGAGCTAGGAGGGCACTGAGGACACAGCCACAAACTGGGGCCACGACCCCATTGCTACTCTCCTGACCTCAGCTTTCTGATCTGGAAAGTGGGGAATAGACAGTGAACCCTGCTGGAGCTCTAGAGGTCAGTACAGGAGGGGACCTTCCTGCAGGCCGTGCCCTGGGACCCCAAGCTTGGGGTTAAGAGGCCTCCCTGAGACCTGGACCCTGCAGAAGAGACACAAGCTGTGATCTCACATTTAGAGCCACCGGAGTTCACAGCGGCCCAAGGGCTTGCCCATCTCAAACCTTCACTTCTAAACACACCTGACACACCACGGGGAGGCACGGTGCACCTCACAGTGCGTTCAGGCCTGTTCTGCTGAAGGTTTTGTGTCAGCCCCATAGAGGATGCCGCTTACCCAGCTCACCCAGCATCTCAGCACTGAGCAGCTGTTCCCTTTGCAGTTCTTCTGCCTCACATGCATCTAGCATGAGCCCCAACCCACAGGGCTAAGCCACCGAAAGTGGCTCAACTTTGCCAGTCCCAGCACAGACACACACAGCGTGGCTTTTTCTTACATCCAGATCTGCACAATGCAAATCCTTCCAGAGGCCCAGCCTCATTCTGTGTGAAGATGCCCCCTTCAGGCCCATATGGGAAGACTAAGGGCTGCTTCGGCCCTGTCTTAGGACTGAGGCTACGTTAATGCAAGTGTAGCTCTCAAAAAGATGAGGGTGATTTTCCTTTGCCCTGAGGTGCTGGCCACCTGGATGCTCCTCTGCCCTCCATCCATGGTGACCTTGCCCTCAGTTGCTTCTTCCTACTTTCATTAAAACAAATGAACAAACAAAAAACCAAACACAGAATCCAAGTCCTTATCTTGGCCTGGAAGACCCTCCACCCAATTTGCCCCTGCCTTCTTGGACAGAAACTCGCAGGCTGCTCCATCCTCTCCTGTGTCCCCCATGTCTCTTGGGCTCTCTGCTCTACCACAGCCCCATGAACTCCTCGGAGGACAACTAGCATCCTTGCCACCCTTCCAAGCCCACTCTGTCCTTGACCCAGAGCTCAGGAGGTGTACACAACAGGCACTCTATAAACGCTTATGAAATCACTCAGCAAGGAAGCATCAGGACCTTGGGGTCAACTCCCAAATGAGAGGGTAAGTGGCAGATGGGACCATGAGGACATGCTGATGGACCGAGTATGCACAAGGAGTGCCTTTCCTACATGGACCCGGGCCCCAGCCACCTTCCTGGCCAAGTGACGGGACCCACAGTGCAGGCATGGTACTTGAGGCACCACTCTTCCTGCAGGAGCACTGAGGGGTAAAGATGTCCATCCCTCCCCAGAGGGCGGGGCCTGGGGCACTACACAGGCAAGGTCCTGCTGGAGGACGTGGCCAGGTCTATCAAAAGCTGACCTTGACAGTGGGGTTCAGGCCAGACAGCCAAGCCCTGGGCCAGGAATTTGGCTTCGGGGAGTGCAAGCCGTCTGCCCGCCATCTCCACTCATCCTTGCCAGTGCCCTTGTTTTACAGATCAGCCTCCGAGCCTCAAAAGGGAGAAGCTGAGATCTGTTGCTGGGCTGAGAGCCATCCCCTCACACCTACTGGAAGCTTCCAGAATCCCAGCTGCCCCTTGCTGAGCACCAGCAGGATGGTCCCGGGAGGAAGACCACTCTGTACTAGTGCCATCTGCGTGGTTACAAAGGAAGGGCTGGAAGCAAAGAATCAAACAGACCCATGGAGGCCTCCAGACCACTGTGTTTTGTTTCTAAATGAGTTGTCACTCTTCCCATCCATTCCGGATGAGAGACCTGGGTGAGCCAGCCTAATGGGCATGATTAATGCAGGAGGGTATCTGGCAGGATCGAGGCTCAATGCCACCTCTGTGTCTAGACACTGGCCTAATCCCTGGGCAGGAGTCCATGGAGGAAAGGAGCCCTGGGGGACTCAGAGGCTGCAGAATTCTGACCAACAACATCTGTAATTACCCTGGGCTCTGTGGACAGTTATCCTGGGAGGTGCAGAGGCATGGAGGAGCCCTGGGGAGGACCTGAGCAGAGGAGCTGAGGTTTCAAAGCACATCTTCCCACAACTGAGGCTCGAGCTAGTTTATGTCAGAACGGCCCTACCTTGTCCACTGAGGCCTGGACCTGTCTTCCCACCCTGCCAAGGCAGCCTTTCATTGGATGAGGACCCATGTAGGCTTCAAGACTCTCACACTCACATACTGTGTGACACAGGTATCACCCGTTTCTGATTCACAGAGGAGCAAGTCACCAAGACACCATGACTGCAGGGCACTGGTGGCTGACGCCTGTAATCTTAGCTATACAGGAGGCAGAGATCAGGAGGATCACAGTTCAAGGCCAGCCTGGCAAATAGTTTGCGAGACCCTATTGCAAAAAACCCTTCACAAAAATAGGAAGTAGAGTGGCTCAAGGTAAAGGTCCTGGGTTCAAGCCCCAGTACTGAAAAAAAAAAAAAAAGACCCCACGACTCAGTGCATGCGTTGTCAGCAGCAAAGCAGAAAGTGGTCTCAGCCCTGGGTACCCAAAGCCTGAAGTCACAACCACACTCTGTCCTTGTGTCCCCAGAGTCCCTCACTCAGACCTACACAGGCCATGTCTGGGTTCTATCTTTCACCAGAAACAACTGACTGGCCAATCGTGCACCAGGTGGGCAGCGGGCCGGGGACTGAGAAGTGGTTCTCCTCAGGATGTCCGATTCCCAAGGACCAAGCACTGGGCCTGGTGCACAGCAGGTGAGTTACAATGGCATGAACGACAGCTACCAAGACCTGGACAGATAAGAGGCAGAGGGGGCTGCTGGAGCCCCTAGAGGCCCCTCCAGACTGGGGGGAGGGTAGGTAGTGATTGAAGTTCACAAGAGGAGCATGGCTACTTGCCTCTGTCCCCAGACCCTGACATTCTACTTAGGTGAATCCCACCTCTGCCATCCCACCCCAGGAGCCCAGCCCTGCAGAAGCGGGCGGAGGTACTGCCCACCAGCCAGCACTCACCGCTCCTTGAACTCCAAGAAGACCTTGGCCAGGGTGCCACCCCCTGCCATCATGGACACATCGATGGCCCGCAGGAAGCTGTGATGCACCTTGATCAGGTCCTGGGGGGAAAGAGAGGTCAGTGCACGGCCAGCTCACCCAGGCCTCCACGTCGAGAGCCCACATGAGAGCCAGGCACCACTCAGTTGGAAGGTTCCTCAATAGACACACAGAGGAGCCTTCCACAGTCTGCATCAGCCACTAGGGACACATGTGACCAGCTCTGCTGCCAGAAGGGGATGGAGAAGACAGAGTGGCCCATCCTAGCCAGGATCCCCACAGCCCTTCCTGCTGGTCAGGACAGGGGGCTCTTGGTACCCAGCTCATAGCCTGTGGAATGCACTGCAGTTGGGGCCTCAGTCCAGGGAGGAGGGGTTGTCCCATTTCAGAGCAGATGTCCACTGGTGGACAGTACCTGGAGCTCCCCTTCCTGCCCTGGCTTACTTTCTGTCCATGGTCATTTGTCCTGACCATGGCTCACAGGGAGTCAGGGCACAGAGATGACAAGCTCCAGGATCTGGGTCTTACAGAATGAGACCAGAGCCCACCCCTGGTACTGATGGAGGCCAGCAGAAGAGCCAGAAGCGATGTCTCCCCAAGGACATCCACTCATGCGTGGCCTTGGGAGCCTCCAGCCAATTGCCGGGCTTTGCCAACCTGTCGTAAATCAGTGGTCAGACACCCGCAGGCGGGTGGGGGCCACATTTCCTCTATTGCTGACAGAGCCTCACCCACAGTCCTCAGGAGTCTTGAGTCCGCTCCAGGGCTGCGGGCATCTGTACCATGACTGCCAGTTAGCACAGAGAGGCACAGAAGCTCTTGTCGTTCCATGCCCAGGAGCCTTGTCCCCCTGCCTCCTAAAACCAGCATCTTCAGATAGTCTAGCTTCTCTCTTTTCCCACTTGTCAGCCATCCGTCAGCAGTGGTGCTGGCAGAGACACAGCTCGCCAAGGACCCTGGGGGCGGTAGCTTGCAAGGCTCCCATGTGTGTGAGCCAGGGCTGGATGCTCACCTCCAGGTTGATGAAGATAGCCGCCATGTCTGCCGGGCTGAGCACCAGCCGCAGGGGGCCCATGTAGTTCTGGAAGAGAGAAGTCCAAGCTGCAGCTTGGCCTGCAGGATGCCTGCCCATGAGGCCACAGCACCAGGCACAAAGAGGCACTCAGTGATCACGGGACAGCACATGTTGAGAGTAGCACAGGAGTGTACAGCAGGCAGGATGCACTGGGGCCACAGCCATACACCCACACCCACGGCCCAAGAATAGCTCCAGGAAGGAGGCCAGTGAGGCCAGCCTGGGCGAAAGGGACACCAAAGGCTGGAGACTGCTCATTCCCCATTTGATGTCCCCATCATGGCCACACTGGACTCTAACCCACAACCAGTGATGATTCCAGTCTGGCACCGGTCAGCACTGGTGGCAAGTAACAAGGACACACATGTGTCAGGGATATCCTGAGCAGGTGCACTGGCACTGACAGGAGGCTGGGGGTGTAGAATGACCAGGATTGCTAGGGTCAGTGTTTTCATCTTGAGGCCTGACCCCATCCACTGCAGGATGCTCCTGGCCACCTACGGAGGGGTTGCTTGTCCCACAGCATGGAGGGGAGATAGCGCACAGAGCCAGGGAATACAGGCTCGGGCCTGACTCAGCACGCATACTCCAGAACGGAAGCCACCAGGAGCCCAGTTCATGCTCGCACAGGGAGAAGAGTCAAGGTAGGATGGGGTGGAGAGGGCCACAGCAAAGGGGGAGGTGGAACGGTCTCCTTTTGCCTATGGCAAAGCCAAGGGGCCCCTCTGTCCTGTCACGGCTGCCCCAAGGTGTCATCCTGTGACCTCACTCCCAGGAGACCTGGCCCTGCATGACCCCAAACACTGGGACACTGGCACTTCCCAAGGCGGAGGCCCAGCCTCACCTTCTCAATGTCCTCCAGGGTCCGACAGTACTTGGCTTCTGTCTCCTGAATCTCCAGCAAGCAGCAGCTCCTCTTGTCATCTTCGGTCATGCCCATTTTCTATGGGGACAAGGGACTTGGGCCAAGATCCTGGCTGCCTTTACCCCCATCTGGGCATCTGCTCTTTGAGGCCCCCAGCCACCCCACACACAGAAGGACCCTGTCCCGGGTGTGGTCAAGAGGTTGCCGATGGTGGGGGGATAGAGGGACCCCACTCCTTCCCCTTGTTTGCAGTTGAGGAAACTGAGGCATGGGGACAGGAGGGGTTATCACAAAGATCAGTGCCAAGGAAGGCACAGAGGCTTCTTGACTCCCAAGCTCCTGCCCCTGGTTCAGAACTTTAAGTCTTGGGCTGAGCTGTGGCTCAGTGGTAGAGTATGCCCGAGGCCCTGGGTCATCCCCAGCACCACCAAAACAAACAAATCCCAGAACCTCGAGTTTTCACCATATGGGTTGAGGGTCTCAGGAGCAGAGCCTCCACACATAGGCCAGGGTGCTCGAGGCACCAGCTGTGGGCACAGGTCCTCCCTGTCCAGCAGGCGTGTTGACCCATTCTCTGGGCATTCACAGCGACCACCAGGCAGACTTCATAGTACGTAAGCACCACATGGGCCCTGAGGGGTCACTGGCCTCCAGCCAGGGGCCTGAAGTAACAGCCCCTTGGTGGATTCAAGGGGATGCGCTCCTACTTCAGGGAGAATGTGGTCAGGGCACCACTGACCTGGGGAGCAGGGTGAGACACACGCTGTTGCAGACTGCACTAAAGGCCCTGGTGAAGTGGTGCTGTGATGTATGTCCGTCCACTTGAACTCACATCAGCCCTGACACCACCACCGTCCTCTAAGAACGTCCCAAGGGTCCCCTCCTTGCTCTGGACCATAGTGCTCCAAAGCGATATGCAAGACGGCTAGAGTGGGATGGAGCCATTGCTATCTGGGGCTTCTGGGAGGTGTTGAGGTACAAGAGCCCTGAAACCCGGCTGCCTCCCCGGGAACAGAGCCGAGTTTTCTCAAAGGGGTCTGAGACTTCCCCAACAAGACGAGGAGACAGTGTTGGCAGGCGCTCGCTTAGCCAGCCTCTTACCTTCACTTACCTGCATGTATCTAATCTGAACGCATGAAGGAATAAACAAGAGATTGAACCAATCAGCAGTGCCCACTCTTCTCAAGCGTGCTTGGGAAGTCAGAAGCGCCCGCCCCAGGCCCACCCCAGCGTGAGCCTGAGGCCTGGTGGGGCACTGGAGGCAGCACAGGACTAGAGCCGCCCAACCTGTCTGCCCACTCCTGGGCTCTAAAAGTGGCACCTGCCAGCCTCTGGCTTCATCTTTCTTTGGGGAAGTCCCCATCCCATCACCTTCCACTTCCAGTTCCACTTCCACTTAGACTGCCCAGCTACTTTCGGTCATGACAGGGGGACAACAGAGGCAGCTGTTTATCTCAGAGGACCCTAGCAACCAGCAGAAGTCCCCATGGGGCCTGGGTGGCCAGGATAGCTGTGAACACTGGCATCGACCTTGAATGTTAGTACGCCAGTTGGTTCCCTGGACAGGGGCAAGCATGTCCCCTGCCCCAACGTTCTGCAAACAACCCTGTGTCCTTCAGGACCAGGGACAGCAGCAGACTCCAGGGAGTGCCCCCTCTATGATCTCTGCCTAGGTGTGGACGTGGTCTCAAGAGATGGAGTGTGACAGACAGGGGTGAGGACACTTTCACTAGCCCCACAGGACACTGTTCCCGCACACTCACTTTCACCTCCAGGACACTCCGCTTGCCAAGACTGGGAAGTGACGTGGTCCCAGTCACCCGAGCTTCTTCCCAGAAGACTGGTTGGGTTTCACAGGTCATTTCAGGCTAGTTCTGGGGCAGGGGGACCTCCAGCCCCCATTTCACACTACCCTGGAAGGCTGGGGAACACCCACCCCTGAGGGCTCCCTGTCCTCTCTGGGGTAAGAGCCCTGGCCATGATGGGGAAGAAAATCATCCTTAAACCCTCAGACAACACGAAAAAACTGTTACAGGCAGCTGTGGGGGCTGGGACGCCCTCCCATATCTCGCCACAAGCTGGGGACACAGCAGGGCACACCAGCCTGGGGAACAAGCTCTCTGAGTGGCCTTTCCAGGTCTTCTCCCAGATTTGTTTCTCCAGCACCAGCTGGCCACTCCACACTGACAGGACATTCTCTTTTGGATAAATTTCCCACTTCTTCAGGGACACAACTGCATCAAAACCCTCCACAATTGGCATGTGGCATCGGGTCCACCCCTTGGGAGTTTGGGGGTCTGAGAGCACCAGGGCCTGCCTCACAGGCCCCCAACTCCTCATCCCGCCCAGCCGGACCCCCACCTTCCACACAGCAGCTGCTGGCAGCAAACTCATGCAGGAGCTCACTGGCATCACAGAGATTACTAGCCAATGCGTGCGTGGAAATAAATATCCACCAACATAAAAGACACGCAGCTGGCTAATTGAGCCAGTATCGGTCTCATGGCTCTCTGCACAAAGGGGTAAAATGAGGCGTGCTGTGTGAGACTAAGCACAGAGTTACTATTTTAAGGCTCCCCGGGAAGGCAGGACTAAGAACCTTGAAACCTTCGAAGAAGAATTCCATGGCAACCTGGCTGCAGGGACTTGGCGGCCATGAGGTCACATAGGGGGCACTCAGAGCAGATGAGAAGCAAGAGGGATTGCAAGGGGAGCCCCATGGGGACGGAGAAAGACCAGTCAGGGACCCCTAAACATCCCTCTGCACCCGACAGCTGCCCCTGGCAGCCCAGAATTTTACTAGGGGACCAGGCCGTGCTGTGAGCATGGTGGGGAGGCAAGCTTACCATGGGCTGCTGTACCTCCACCTTGATGATGTCCTCGTAGATGTCGTCCCCTTCATCCTCACACGGGACACAGTCGTAGATGTCCTCGCCCAGGTCATGCTCACTGCACAGGGAGAAGAGGGGTGAGCAGTGATCAAGGGGCTGAAGAGCAAGTCCACAGAAGGCACAGACCCAGATGACCCTGGCAAGGTCATCTGCCTGGGCCTCAGGCCACCCCCCATAATGGATGCTTCCATGAATTTGAATTGGGCTGTGCAAAAGGTACATGGGGGTCCACCTTGGTCCTGGAAGGACCTCCCTACCCCAGCCCTGCAGTAAACACTGGGGCACATACTGGCGGAAGGCTTAGGGGTGAGACACTTGGCTTCAAAGACCTCCCTTGGTTGGGCAGTGACAGGACCCAGCTCCTGTCCACAGCCCAGCCAATGTCCAAGACCTCGAGCCCAGGTGCTCTCAGCTCAGCCCAGGGTCTCCATGGTTCCCAGGGCCCTGATGCGAAGGTCAAGGGTACAGGGCCAACACGTGGGTGCCTCCCGCACCAGGTGGTCAGGAAGCAGAGTAGAGAGCGTCACTTCCCAGATCAGCACCAGAAGGGATGGAGGGTGGCTCAAGCAGTAGAGTGCTTGCCTGACTAGCAAGCACAAAGTCTTGAATTCAAACTCCGGTACAGACTCCCCAAAAAAGGTTTCCCAAACTAGCACCAGGGAAACACCGCCTGGCCTACAACACAAGAAAGCTTCATTTGTGCTCATGAGGATGGATTGGGTCCCCTCCACTAACTAGGCAAGTGGATGGTCCATCCACCCACCTGTTCCCACTGGCCCCCCTAGGGGGTCACTGTGCCCTGGGGATCAGGATAGGCACCCCCCCACAGGAAGATCAGGGTTTTCAGCTCCACCATGGGGCCCATTTTGAGGATGGGAAGGGAGAAGAGCTTGGCACAAACACGAAGACACTGGTGGCGGTTACCAAAGTGCTCCCCCGCCAGGCAGGCAACCCCAGTCCCTCCCAAACCTCACTTTGGTATACCACTTATTAGGCTGAGCAGGTCAATCACTGAAGATCCCCTTGAGGAAGAGGGGTGCATTATGTTCAAGGAAGACCTCTGCAGCCAGAAGGGTCTTCCCAGAGCCCCTGGTACCTCCCCTGGAAGACCAAGTTGTGATCCACACCCCCATCTGTGGGCAAGAGCATCTGGACTTTTCTCCAGAGGTGCTCCAGACTAGCCCAGGCCTGGTCTTGGTAAGACTCAGGAACGGGGACCTGTGGCTGTGGGTACCTCATCTTTTGCAGCACCCAGGTGTAAGGACGGTGAGTGCTGCTCAGAGGACACAGCTAGTGGGGGAAAGCTTACACCGTCCCACTTACATGAACGGCTGCTCACCGCTTCTGAGCCTTGAGCGCTTGCACCTGCATCAAGCACTTAAAAACCGCCCACCGTCTTCAGCCTCACGGATCCTCAGAGGCAGCCTGCGCTGTCAACGCACGCTAAGCCAGGGCCTCGGCTCCTTCCTGCTCCTCTCCCTGCCTGGGCCATGGTTCTGTGGGGCACTGACACTGGGGTGCCCCGCAGCCTCTACTGCCGCTCAGGGCCTGGCTCACCTCTGAACACACATGGTGGTGGGCGTTGTGAGCTTGTGAGCTTCCGTACTGACCCGTTCCAAGAGCCCATCCCCGGGAGGGACTCACAGTGAGACAAGTCACCCTCCCTGCCTCTTCAGATGCTCCACCAGGCTATATTGGGGCCAGGTGGCAGGCTGCAGGGCTCTCTCTGTCTCTGTCTGGAGCTGTGATCCAGAGGTTTCTGATCATGTGAACTGAGGGAGGCAGTCACTTTCAGAATGTGGAACTAGACAACTCCAAGCAGACACCTGCTAGGGACAGGCAGACAAGACCACCTGCTGGGGACAGACATGAGCTTTACTCCACCAGGCCAGGGAGAAAGAAGTGACAGATGAGAGGCTTTGGCTGTGAAATACTCCACCAGCCAGCAAAATGGATGAAAATGACTGGAAGATGGGTTTGGAACTGGGTCTCAAGGACTGGCAACCAGCCAGAAGCACAGCCCCCTCAACGCACACTGTGGGGACATGTAACCCATTCCAGATCAGCCTCACCCAGCCTGGACCTTTTCAAAAAAGGCCCCTGTGCAGCCCCCTCCAAGAACCGACAGGAACCAACTCCTAGGGCACCGCTGCCCAGCATTCCAGCCCCACTCTCGTCCATGATCGTGACCTCATGAGGTCACAGCTCTGCTGGGTCCTCCATGCCAGTGACCCAGCTGCACATTTTTGCAGGGCACTTTATGGGTGCCCAGCTCTGATGCCTCATGGATGGGGTGCGGAGGAACACAAGAGGTGTCTGCTGGCCTTGGGGAGAAGGCACTGGCCCCATTACAGCCAAAGGGCAGTGGGGTTCCCAGGAGGTTGGGTTCTCAGACAGATGAGACAGGAAAGCCCATGTCAGCTGGTGGGGCATCCGCTCTCCAGCGCCCTCC